>NC_091991.1:115807186-116119231 GCF_044704955.1 Pristiophorus japonicus
CGGGAGGAAAGACGTTCACGAAGCTGGATCTGACTTCAGCCTACATGACGCAGGAACTGGAGGAATCATCGAAGGCCCTCACCTGCATCAACACGCACAAGGGTCTTTTTGTTTATAATCGATGCCTGTTTGGAATCCGATCAGCGGCGGCGATATTACAGGGAAACATGGAAAGTTTACTGAAGCCCGCACACAGTGGTCTTCCAGGATGACATCTTGGTCACAGGTCCGAACACAGTCGAGCATCTGCAGAACCTGGAGGAGGTGCTTAGTCAACTCAGCTGCGTGGGGCTCAGGTTAAAACGCTCGAAGGGCGTTTTCCTGGCGCCTGAAGTGGAGTTCCTGGGAAGGAGGATTGCGGTGGACGGCATCAGGCCCACCAACGCGAAGATGGAGGCACCAAGAACACACCGAGGCCACAGAACGTGACGGAGTTGCGGTCGTTTCTGGGACTCTTGAACTACTTTGGTAACTTCTTACCGGGTTTCAGCACACTGTTAGAACCACTGCATGTCTTACTACGAAAAGGGATTGAATGGGTTTGGGGCAAAAGCCAAGAAAATGCCTTTGTAAAAGCAAGGAGATTGTTATGCTCAAACAAATTGCTTGTGTTGTATGATCCATGTCAGTGTTTGGTATTAGCATGTGATGCGTCATCCTATGGCGTCAGGTGTGTATAGCAACAAGCTAATGATTTCGGGAAACTGCAACCAGTTGCTTATGCATCCTGGAGTCTGTCTAAGGATGAGAGAGCCTACAGCATGATTGAGAAAGAAGCGTTAGCGTGTGTCTATGGGGTAAAGAAAATGCATCAATATCTGTTTGTGCTAAAATTCGAATTGGAAACTGACCATAAGCCACTTATATCCCTGTTTTCCGAGAGTAAAGGGATAAATACCAACGCATTGGCCCGCATCCAGAGATGGGCACTCACGTTGTCCGCATACAACTACGCCATCCGCCACAGGCCAGGCACAGAAAACTGCGACGATGCTCTCAGTAGGCTGCCATTGCCCACCACGGGGGTGGAAATGGCGCAGCCCGCAGATCTAGCCATGGTTGTGGAAGCATTTGAGAGTGAGCAATCACCCGTCACTGCCTGGCAGATCAAAACCTGGACAAGCCAGGACCCCTTATTATCTCTAGTCAAAAGCTGTGTGCTTCACAGGAGCTGTCCCAGTGGAAATGCAGGAAGAGATAAAGCCGTTCCAGTGGCGCAAAGATGAAATGTCTATACAGGCAGACTGCGTCCTGTGGGGCAATCGAGTAGTGGTCCCCAAGAAGGGCAGAGACACCTTCATCAACGACCTCCACAGTACCCACCCAGGCATCGTAATGCTGAAAGCGATAGCCAGATCCCACGTGTGGTGACCTGGTATCGATGCGGACTTAAGAGTCCTGCGTTCACAGATGTAATACATGCTCGCAGTTGAGCAATGTACCCAGGGAGGCGCAGCTAAGTTTATGGTCTTGGCCCTCCAAACTGTGGTCTAGGGTACACGTTGACTATGCAGGCCCGTTCTTGAGTAAAATGTTCCTTGTGGTTGTAAACTCGTACTCCAAGTAGATTGAATGAGAGAATGTCGGCTAGCACGTCCACTGTCACTACTGGAAGCCTGCGGGCCATGTTTGCCACTCACGGCTTACCCGATGTCCTGGTGAGTGACAACGGGCCATGTTTTACCAGTGCTGAGTTCAAAGAATTCATGACCCATAACGGGATCAAACATGTCACATCTTCCCCGTTTAAACCAGCGTCCAATGGTCAGGCAGAGAGAGCAGTGCAAACCATCAAGCAAGGCTTGAAGAGGGTAACTGAAGGCTCACTGCAGACTCGCCTATCCCGAGTCCTGCTTAGCTACCGCACAAGACCCCACTCACTCACTGGGATCCCACCTGCTGAACTGCTCATGAAAAGAGCACTTAAGACAAGGCTCTCGTTAGTTCACCCTGATCTACATGAACAGGTAGAGGGCAGAAGGCTTCAACAGAGTGCATACCATTATAGCGCAAATGTGTCACGCGAGATTGAAATCAATGATCCTGTGTTTGTATTAAATTATGGACAAGGTCCCAAGTGGCAAAGAAGGGAGCAGAGTGTTTCGGGTCAAACTTTCAAATTGACTCATTCACCGGAAACACTTGAACCAAATCAAACTCAGATTCACGGACTATCCTGAGCAACCCACCTTGGACCCTACCTTTTTTTGATCCCCCAACATACACACCAGTGGCAACTGCCGGCACCACGGTTGACCACGAAGCAGAACCCATCATCCACAGCAGCCCAGCAGGGCCCAACACACCAGGCAGTCCAGCAAGGCCAGCTGCACAACAATCCAGCAAGGGCCCAACAGATGATTCAGCAACACCAGCTTTCACACTGAGATGATCAGCCAGGGCAAGAAGTGCCCCAGATTGACTCACATTGTAAATAGTTACACTATTGACTTTTGGGGGGGGAAGTGTTGTTATATATGTAAACTTGTATTTACTCTGTACAGCCATCAGAGGGCTCATCCCTGGGAGTCCCAAGGGATCCTATAATCCCTTGGAAGCACAGTTGTTGAAGGAGGTTCCACAGGTTGGAGAGGCACTGTGGAGATCTGCAATAAAAGACTAAGATCACACTTTACTTTGAGCTCACAGTGTTCAGTCTAACTCTTTCTCCATACACAACACGCACGACAAATCAAACACCCCACCTATCCGTCCCTCTAACCACCATCTGCCCCACCTATGACAGAGACTGTAGATCCCACATTGGTCTCATCAGTCACATTAGAAATTATTTTTGTGTGGAAGCAAGTCATCCTCGACTCTGGGGGACTGCCTAAGAAAAGAGAAAGGCAATGAGTGCTGCACTGTCGGATATGCCATTTTTCAGACAAGATATCTGCCCATTCAGGTGTAAAAGATCCCGTGGTACTATTCAAAGAGAAGGAGAGTTCTGTCAGGATTGCCAAATCTGGTTGGACATATTCCTGGAGATTTCATCATGTGATATTTGATTACTTGACATCTGACCATCATGACATGTGACATGATCATGTGACAGTTTCTCATAGTTTGCAAATCTTATTGCATTTGCCTTATATAGTTTGGGTCTCTGTATTGGAGTGTATTTGAGATTTCGGGTAGCAGCTGTCATGCGAGAAGTTCTGAGAAGCAACAAAGCACCTGTGAGCAGGCAAAGGAAGTGCATAGGTGCAAACCACAGGTTTCTCCCGGGTTGCTTACAGCAGATCCCACCACTCCCAGTCAAGCTGTACTAGTACAGCTACAACACAGCATCTACTCAACACTGGAAAGTTGCCTAGGTATCCACAGAAACAGAATCAATGTAACCCAGATAATTACAGCCCTATTAGACTCCCAGTCATAAGTAAATTGATGGAAGGTGCAATGTATTTGCTTCATGGGTTCTTTGCTGAAGAATTCAGAGGAATACATTGCCATTAAGAACTAGTTGGTTTATTAGCAAAGGTTTAACAATTACACATTACCGGTTCATCCACCAGATTCACAACCACCTGCCTCATCATGGATCCCCTGAACACAACTGGCTGGGGTTTTATTGAGTCTTGTGAACATCACGTGATTAAGCCACTCCCAACTCAACAGCTCTACAACTATTATGAGCATAACATTAAAGGATGCGTTTATTTGTACGAACTGAATAGCAGCTGTTTCTCTGATTGGCTCTCCAATATCATAGGAACTATTGCTGATTGGTCCCCTTGGAGGATAAGCCACACCCTGAAGTTTCTCTGGAATGTGTAACTGGAACTGCCCAGCCCAAGTTCTGACTGACTTTCCAATTTGTATTTCGATCCATTTTGATTTCAGAAGCCACAGAGGATAGATCACCCCAAAAGCCACCAAGTTCCAGCCGAAGTCCCTTACCCCAGCACAAGTGCTGCCTCATACAGCCGAAGTCCCTTACACCATAGATGGGGCAGTGTGTGTGGATTGTTAACAGGTTTATTGGGTATGAATTTCATCCGCCCCAACGATGTCCCTTGTAACACATGCAACAAGCTTGAATGCACCAGCGGATTGGAAGAACGTGATCCGTCTTCTCTGAGTTCCTTCTCTCCCCTCCGATTCGCACCCAAACCCCCCCCCCGCGTCTCTCTGTCCCCCCACCCCGGCTCCCTTTCTTGCTCCACTGTCCCCCCCCCCCAAGGCTCTCTCTCTTCTCCCCCCCAGGCTCTGTCTCCCTCACCCCCAGGCTCTCTCTCTCGCTCCCCCAAGCTCTCTCCCCCCCCTCCCCCAGGCTCTCTCTCTTTCCCCCGCGCCCCCCCCCCCCAGGCTCGCTCTCTCACTCCACATCCCCCAAGGCTCTCTCTCTCTCCCTTCCTCCCTCCCAAGACTCTCTCTTCCACCCCCCCCCCCCAGGCTCTCTCTCCCCCCCCCAACCCCAGGCTCTCTCTCTCCACGCCGTGCCTCTCTCCTCACGGAGCACTTTGCGGTGCCACTTGACTCTTCACTCAAACTGAGAAATGAACTGTTTCTCTCTCCCCGCCGCCCGCATTCTTCACTTAAACTGCCGCTGAGAAACGAATAGATCCTGACCGCCTGCCTGGTCGGAGGCTCGGTGGCTTGTGGCTTGGTCGGACAACTGCTGCAGAGGGTCCTGGGGGTCCATGAATCACAAAAAGTTGGTATGCAGGTACAGCAAGTAATCAGGAAGGCAAATGGAATGTTGGCCTTTATTGCAAGGGGGTAGAGTCTAAAAGCAGAGAAGTTCTGCTACAACTGTACAGGGTACTGGTGAGGCCACACCTGGAGTACTGCGTAGTGTTTTGGTCTCCGTATTTAAGGAAGGATCATCATCATCATCAGTCCCTCGAAACGAGGATGACTTGCTTCCACGCCAAAAAGGAATGAGTTCACAGGTGTTTCAATGAAGGACCTAATATTCCAGATCCCGAACTACATCTTAGAGAGTGGAAGATGCCTGTGCTTGGATTTTTTTAACGTGTGGTAGCCATTGCACACCAGTCACCATACGGACTTGACAGAGTCTTTGTCCAGTGGCAAGGATTACCCAAGACAACTGGAGACCAGCTCTGCTGCACAGACCGAGCATGCACACATATCGCAGTGTGGGAAGGATATACTTGCATTGGAGGCTGTTCAGAGAAGATTCACTAGGTTGATTACGGAGAGGAGGGCATTGACTTATGAGGATTGGTTGAGTAGGTTGGAGTTCAGAAGAATGAGAGGTGATCTTATTGAAATTTCTAAGATAATGAGGGGGCTTGACATGGTGGATGCAGAGAGGATATCTGCACTCATAGGGAAAACTAAAACTAGGGGCATAGTTTCAGAATAAAGGACCGCCCATTTAAAACTGAGGAGAAATTTCTTCTCTTAGAGGGTTGTAAATCTTTGGAATTCTGTATCCTAGAGAGCTGTGGAGGCTGGGTCATTGAATATATTTAAGGTGGAGATAGATCTTTGAGCGATAAGGGAGTAAAGGGTTATGGGGAGCGGGCAGGGAAGTGTTGGAGCTGAGTCCATGATCTTGTTGAATGGCGGAACAGGCTTGACGGGCCAAATGGCCTACTCCCATTTGTTATATTCTTAAATACAAAAGCAAAATACTGCAGATGCTGTAATCTGAAATAAAATCTCAGCAGATTGAGCACCATCTGAAAGAAACAGTTAATACATGCATCTCCTTCTAAATTATATGCTTTATGATGATTACTGCATATCATCTGTCGTACAATACTCAACCTACAGGGGGCAGACTATAACCTAAAAAGGTGCAGCAGTGTGAGGCTGAATTCTCTCCTATCTTTAACTGGTAATTGGGGTGGAGCGCCGTGACCAGCGATCACCAGCAGCTCCTTTGAGCAAAAATTGTGCTTCCGAAATCTCTTGATATCGATTCCGCACGGATAAAGCGCACGCGCCTCTTCCATGTGCTATTCACAGCAGAAACCCTTTTACTAAAACAACCGCGGAGCCCGGACCTGACCGACCATACCATACTGTGAAGTGAGGGTGAGCTAACCATGAACGCTCTCTGCGTCTTCTTATCCGTTAAGAGTGGCAATACGACAACAACTTGGATTGAGGAAACTTATTGTATGCCCAAATTGTGAGTTACCGATCGCGAATTCATTATGCAAATAATGCAAAGCATTTTGGGACACAGCCTCTCCCGCGCTGTTGCTCATTCTCAGGGCGCTGACCTTCGCACCGCTCACCGAGAGGCGGCGCCATGGAGCAACACTGGACATGGTTTGTACCATTGCATGAACAAGGTGGCCATTGTTGGAAAGCCTGCCCTAGATTTTCTGCTCACATTATGTCAGCTCCAGGAATAACTGGACTTCCAGCACATTCCGCCAGAACTAACATTCGGTTATGTAAATGCATCCACTCAAAAATGAGCAGGGCTATTATAGCTAGAGTAAAATGGCAGCATAATGCCTTAACAGTGTTGGGCCCAATAAATACAAAAGTTCTGCCCCTCTTCCTATGGTGGATAAATGTTCTGTCGAGCGGATGTTCCTGTCTTCTATCTAACAAGGATAACATGCATTTTATAAAGGAAACAGAACCACTCCCACCTTCTCACTCACTCTCGCCCTATTCCCAGTACTCTGTATCCCTTGGTTCAATTAGAGTGCAGCATTTGAATTTTTGAAATTTCTTATCCATATGTCAAATAGTGAAAAGAATATTGGGATAAACATGCTGTTTCGAACTGTCACACTGTCCCTGACTGATGTAAGTTTGGATGCTCCGTGTGGGATTGGGCAGCTATTTAGGTTCTGGGCTATAGACAGGGGATGACCCATCATCAGACTGCAACAAGAATGGAACACTTGCACCCCCTGATGTATGAATGCTGTAGTGGCAGTGGCCCCTGATTTGAGGTATCTGATTTATCTTTTCAATCTGGCTGAATATCTACTGATGCATTTTTCAGCTGCTTGGGGAATGGAGCAGGAACTTACAGCAGCTGCACCACATATGCAGCATTTCTTTCTGTTGATGCAATGTCCTCAGTTATCCACACTCCCACCCTCTCCCTCCCACCCTCACCCTCTCACTCTTCCACTCTCTCACACCCACCCTCCCACTCCTACCCTCTCACATTCCCTCACTCTCCTTCACTCCCTCCCTCCCACACTCTCACTCCCACCTCTCACTCTCATCCTCACTCACTCTCCTTCAATCACTCCCACCCTCTCACCCCCTCACACTCTCACTCACCCCCTCACACTCTCACTCACCCCCTCACACTCTCACTCTCACCCCCTCACACTCACTCCCTCACTCTCACTCTCCTTCACTCACTCCCACCCTCCCATTCCCTTACTCCCACCCTCTCACTCTTCCTCACTCTCACTTTCCTCACTCATTCCCACCCTCTCACTCTCATCTCCTCACACACTCCCTCTCACCCCCTCACACACTCCCACCCCCTCACACACACTTCCACCCTCTCACACTCACCCCCGCACACTCTCACACTCACTCACTCACTCACTCCTCCTGGAGGCTCTGTACTCAGGGATTTGAATCTCTCCAAGTGTCCATGTCCCAGTTCAGGATTATTTGGTCATTTTACCACAGAAAATACTTCGATATAAGTAGTTTGTAATACACATTCTGAGCAAAAGTTGTCTAAAAGGTTTGATCTTTCTGGGACAGCCCCATGCTGACTGACGAGAGGTGATTTAAATGCTGGATGTGCATAGATCCCAATCAATGGCGAATGTGTTACTGATGTCTTGCCATTCATCCCACACATCTCTTAGTGTTCTCTGACCACAAGGCCATAAAGCAGTGGTCGACACGCAAGGCCCTGGACGCCCTACAAAAGAAGGAGATGGTGGATCCTGTCGGACGGTTCCCCGAGCAGACTGTCGAACTCGTTTGGCAGAATGTCTCATTGCCAGAGCTTTCACACAAGCACCAAGACGTAGCTTGGTTGGCGGTGAGGAGGGCCCTACCCGTCAGATACTTCATGCACAGCCGGGGTTTCAGAGACACGGCACTCTGCCCCCGAGTCAGTTGTGGTGCGGACGAGACTGTCATCCATCTCCTTTGGGACTGCCCCTTTGCAAGGCAGGTCTGGAAGGAGATGCAGTGGTTGCTGTTGAGGTTCATCCCAAGCAGTTCCGTAACACAGGACTATGTGCTCTGCGGACTGTTCCCAGGGACGCACACCGAGACAGACATCATCTGCTGCTGGAGAGCCATCAACTCGGTGAAAGACGCACTCTGCTCTTCCCGAAACTTGCTGGTCTTCCAGAGCAAGGAGATGTCCACGGCCGAGTGTTGCAGACTGGCGCAATCCAAGGTCCAGGAGTACGTGCTGAAGGACGCACTAAAGATTGGTGCAGTCGCCGCAAAGGCACGATGGGGAAGAGCCACAGTTTAAGGCCCTTCCAGGGGATGGAATCAGACCCCCCCCCCCCCCTCGGGCTGTACTTGTTAATCTGCTTGTATACATAGAGCACCATGTACTGAAAAACACTCGTGTTGTGCCATGTATAATGAAAGTCTCTGCACTGTTTAGTAACTTGTAAAGAAATATAAATGTATTCTCATCCGTTCTGTGTACTGCTTTCATCTACATAGTGCTACATGTAACGTGATTGGTGATCGGTATTGAAATGTATCCTGGAATGTAATGTAAACCTGTTCTCATCTGCTCCATGTAGTACCCTTATTTGCACAGTACTACATGTAACGTGATTTACGGATTATACTAAACTGTACCTTGAAATGAAATGCACACTAGTGCATTGTATGGAACTGCTGTCAGCATCCAAACAAATTGTATGGAATTGCTGACTGAACTATTCTCCAATGTATTGTGAAAATTTTATATGAATAAAGTATATTTTTGGAAAAAAAAAACTTAGTGTTCTCAAACCATTTCAAACATCGGATCATAGCACAGAAGGAGGCCATTCGGCCCATCGAGTCTGCGCCGGCTCTTTCTAAAAGCAATCGAGTTAGTCCCACTCCCCTGCTCTTTCCCCATATCCCTGCAATGTTTTTCTCATTCAAGTATTTATCCAATTTCCTTTTGAAAGCGACTGTTGAATCTGTTTTCACCATCCTATCAGGCAGTGCATTCCAACTTCTAACCTCTCGTTGCCTAAAAATGTTTTTCCTCAAGTTGCCTCTGGTTCTTTTGCCAATCATCTTAAATCTGTGCCCTCTGGTTACCGACCCTCCTGCCATTTATTTACTCGATCTAAACCCTTCATGACTTTAAACACCTCTATCACATCTCCTCTTCACCTTCTCTGCTCTATGGAGAACAACCCCAGCTTCTCCCATCTATCCACATAACTGCAATCCCTCATCCCTGGAACCATTCTAGTAAATCTCTTCTGTACCCTCTACAAAGCCTCACTTCCTTCCTAAAGTGTGATGCCCAGAATTGAACACAATACTCCAGCTGGGGTCTAACGAGTGTTTTATATTGGTTTAGCATAACCTCCTGGCTTTTGTACTCTATGCCTCTATTTTATAAAGCCCAGGATGCCATATACTTTATTATCATCATCATCATAGGCAGTCCCTCGGAATCGAGGAAGACTTGCTTCCACTCTTAAAATGAGTCCTTAGGTGGCTGAACAGTCCAATATGAGAGCCACAGTCCCTGTCACAGGTGGGACAGACAGTCGTTGAGAGTAAGGGTGCCTGCGCTTGATTTCTGCATGCTCTCAGCGATGAGACTCGAGGTGCTCAGCGCCCTCCCGGATGCTCCTCCTCCACTTAGGACGGTTTTTGGTCAGGGACTCCCAGGTGTCGGTGGGGATGTTGCACTTTACCAGGGAGGCTTTGAGGGTGTCCTTGTAATGTTTCCTCTGCCCACCTTTGGCTCGTTTGCCGTGAAGGAGTTCCGGTAGAGCGCTTGCTTTGGGAGTCTCGTGTCTGGCATGCGGACAATGTAGCCTGCCCAGTGGAGCTGATCAAATGTGGTCAGTGCTTCAATGCTGGGGATGTTGGCCTGGTCGAGGACGCTAATGTTGGTGCGTCAGTCCTCCCAGGGGATTTGTAGGATCTTGCGGAGACAATTACTTTGTTAACCTGTCCTGTCACCTTCAAAGATTTGTGCACAAACACCCTGTCTCTCTGTTCTTGCACCCCCTTTCAAATTATACTATTTAGCTTGTAACCTTCTTCAACAAGAGTCTCTGGGGCTCAAAGCAATATTGGTATCGCATGTGAGGTTGTAGGAATGTGGATATATTTTCTGTATCCCACACCCGAGTTGGACATGTATCGCCGTTCCTTCATCGTCGCTGGGTCAAAATCCTGGAACTCCCTCCCTAACCGCACTGTGGGAGTTCCTTCACCACACAGACTGCAGCGGTCGAGAAGGCCCACGTTCCAAAGGCTTATACCAGCGCTGCCAGTGATGCCTCTATCCCGAGAATGAATATATATTTTTTAAAAGGCCAGGAATTTCCTCAGAGCTGCTCCTGTTCTGCCGTCTTTTCTTAATCGGAAGTGCAGACAAGCGAGCGGTGATGGAGCGAGAGCGGCTGAGAAGGAAATTCCTGGCCTTAAATTGCAAAGCACACGTTTTTTTTAAAAGATATTGATCTTTGATCATGTTAAATAAACTGGATTATATCAGGGGTCTCTGAGCTTGTCCCTTCATGGGCCACGGAGGTAGATATGATGGAGCTTCGAGTCATGGTGTCTCAACAAGGTGGATGCAGAGAGGATGTTTCCACTGATAGGGGAAGCTAAAACTAGGGGACATGGTCTTAGAATCAGGGGCCACTCATTTAAAACTGAGATGAGGAGAAATTTCTTTTCTCAGAGGGTTGTAAATCTATGGAATTCTCTGCCTCAGAGATTGGTGGAGGCTGGGTCATTGAATCATCATCATCATAGGCAGTACACTCTAAAAATGAGTCCTTAGGTGGCTGAACAGTCCAATACGAGAACCATAGTCCCTGTCACAGGTGCGACAGATAGTCATTGAGGGAAAGGGTGGGTGGGGAGTCTGACTTGCCGTACACTCTTTCCGCTGCCTGCGCTTGATTTCTGCATGCTCTTGGCGATGAGACTCGAGGTGCTCAGCGCCCTCCCGGATGCACTTCCTCCACTTAGGGTGGTCTTTGGCCAGGGGTACCCAGGTGTCAGTGGGTTTGAGGGTGTCCTTGTAACGTTTGCTCTGCCCACCTTTGGCTCGTTTGCCGTGAAGGAGTTCCGAGTAGAGCGCTTGCTTTGTGAGTCTCGTGTCTGGCATGCGAACAATGTATCAGGGGGAAGCTGATCGTGTGGTCAGTGCTTCAATGCTGGGGATGTTGGCCTGGTCGAGGACTATCAACATGAGCAGACATTGACGACGAGATTCAACACCGCCTCCAGTGTGCCAGTGCAGCCTTCAGCCACCTGAGGAAAAGAGTGTTTGAAGAACAGGCCCTCAAATATGCCACCAAGCTCATGGTCTACAGGGCTGTAGTAATACCCGCCCTCCTGTATGGCTCAGAGACATGGACCATGTACAGTAGACACCTGAAGTCACTGGAGAAATACCACCAACGATGTATCCGCAAGATCCTACAAATCCCCTGGGAGGACAGACGCACCAATGTCATTGAATATATTTAAGGCGGAGATGGACAGATTTTTGAGCAATAAGTAAATGGTTATGGGGAGCGGGCAGGGAAGTGGAGCTGAGTCCATGATCAGATCAGCCATGATCTTATTGAATGGCGGAGCAGGCTCGAGGGGCCAAATGGCTGACTCCTGCTCCTATTTCTTATGTTCTTATGTATGAAGTTTAAATCAAATTAATCTGGATGTACCTTAAGCTGCAAAACCAACAGCATTTGGTGCTCCAACCTCGGATTCAACGACAAAAAAAGCTCTTTCCCAATCTCTGGGCTCACAAATTGCAAACAGAACAAATCAGCAAATCAGAAATAAGAGTTCATATATCAATGAGTTACCTTGGCCCTCGCGCCCTAGAGCTGGACCCCTGGGCTCCTTAGTCACCAGTGAGGTGTGAAAAATCTCTTCGCTTGTAAGGACGATTCTCTCATCCCCATTTCACTTGTCAAACTGTATTGCCATCATTGTATTCACGGCTGATCCCCACAGCTTGTCCTCATCAACCTACACCTTCAAATATCATTCCCAAGAGGTTCTGGCAGCTTTCCTTATATAGGTTAATGACCATTTCTGGTTAGCATCTGCATCTTAATAGAAAGATGTTTAAAACATGTTTTCTGGTCTGTATTTACAATGCAAATCAAATATTTTGGAAACCGAAATGTAGGAGGAAATGCACTGAAAGCCTTAGAAGTTGTACACCTGATCTGGGATTATACCATAAAGAAAAGACAAGGATAATTGTTTTAAAATTCTTATCCTTGTTTACAAATCCCTCCATGGTCTCGCCCCTCCCTATCTCTGTAATTTCCTTCAGCCCTAAA
Organism: Pristiophorus japonicus; assembly: GCF_044704955.1. Lineage (NCBI taxonomy): Eukaryota > Metazoa > Chordata > Chondrichthyes > Pristiophoridae > Pristiophorus > Pristiophorus japonicus. The sequence continues at coordinate 115,819,633 of NC_091991.1, forward strand.
ACCCTCCAAGATCTTTGCGTTCCTCCAATTCTGGCCTCTTACACATCCCCAATTTTAGTCATTTCACCACTGACAGCCATTCAGCTCCTTAGGCCCTAAGCTCTGGAATTCCTTCCCTAAACCTCTCTGCCTCTCTCTCCTCCTTTAAGACACTCCTTAACCTCTTTGACCAAGCTTTTGGTCATGTGCCCCAATTTCTCTTTATGTGGCTTGGTGTCCATATTTGTTTGATTACGCTCCTGTGAAGTGCCTTGGGATGTTTTACTATGTTAAAGGCGCAATATAAATGGAAGTTATTGTTGTTGTTGTTGTTACTTTCACTCATGAACTACTCTAAGTTGTTAAGTTAGAGTCAGCTCTACCTCACTACCACTTCACTAGATCCTCCACGGTCTCTAAATTGTCCAGTTCTGGATGAGCAAATAATTTTAAACAATTGAATATTGGGAAGACTGAAGCCATTATTTTCAGTACCTGCCACAAACTCCATTCCCTAGACATTGACTTCATCACTCACCCCAACTTCTGTCTGAGGCTGAAATGAGCTTTCGACCACATATCTGCAGCATAACTAAGACCGCCTATTTCTACCTCCGTAACATCGCCAGTCTCCGCCCTTGCCTCAGCTCATCTGCTGCTGAAACCCTCATCCATGCCTTTGTTACCTCTAAACTTGACTAGTCCAATGCATTTCTGGCTGGCCTCCCACATTCTACCCTACGTAAACTAGAGGTGATCCAAAACTCGGCTGCCCATGTCCTAACTCGCACCAAGTCCCGCTCACATCCCCTGTGCTCACTGACCTACATTGGCTCCCGGTTAAGCAACATCTCGATTTCAAAACTCTCATCCTTGTTTTCAAATACCTCCATGGCATTGCCCCTCCCTATCTCTACAATCTCCTTCAGTCCCACAACCCTCTCGAGATGTCTGTGCTCCTCTATTTCTGCCCTTTTGAGGAAATCCTGATTATGATCGCTCAATCATTGGTGGCTGTGCCTTCTGTTGCCTAAGCCCTAAGCTCTAGAATTCATAAGAACATAAGAAATAGGAGCAGGAGTAGGCCATACGGCTCCTCGAGCCTGCTCCGCCTTTTAATAAGATCATGGCTGATCCAATCATGGACTCAGGTCCACTTCCCTGCCTGCTCCCCATAACCCCTTATCCCCTTATCATTTAAGAAACTGTCTATTTCTGTCTTAAATGTATTCAATGTCCCAGCTTCCACAGCTCTCTGAGGCAGCAAGTTCCACAGATTTACAACCCTCTGAGAAGAAATTTCTCCTTATCGCAGTTTTAAATGGGCATCCCCTTATTCTAAGATCATGCCCTCTAGTCCTAGTCTCCCCTATCAGTGGAAACATCCTCTCTGCATCCACCTTGTCAAGCACCCTCATAATCTTATACGTTTCGATAAGATCACCTCTCATTCTTCTGAATTCCAATGAGTAGAGGCCCAACCTACTCAACCTTTCCTCATATGTCAACCCCCTCAACTCCGGAATCAACCTAGTGAACTTCTCTGAACTGCCTCCAAATCAAGTATATCCTTTCGTAAATATGGAAACCAAAACTGCATGCAGTATTCCAGGTGTGCCCTCACCAATACCCTGTATAACTGCAGCAAGACTTCGCTGCTTTTATACTCCATCCCCTTTGCAATAAAGGCCAAGATTCCATTGGCCATCCTGATCACTTGCTGTACCTGCATACTATCCTTTTGTCTTTCATGCACAAGTACCCCCAGGTCCCGCTGTATTGCAGCACTGTGCAATCTTTCTATATTTAAATAATAACTTGCTCTTTGATTTTTTCTGAAAAAGTGCATGACCTCACATTTTCCACCATTATACTCCATCTGCCAAATTTTTGCCCACTCACCTTGCCTAAATCTCTCCATTTCTCTACATCTCTTTCCTCCTTCAAGACGCTCCTTACAACTGATCTCGTTGACCAACAACTGCCCTAATTTCTCCTTATGTGGCTCGGTGTCAAATTTTCTGTCTCATAATACTCCAATAGCGCCATGGGACCTTTCATTATGTTAAAGGTGCTATATAAATGCAAGTTGTTGTTGTTAATGTGGTGGTTTCCAATTTACTCCTCACCACTTGAATGGTCTGCAGCACATGTCTTTAGGTCTCTTGTACAAGTCATATTGTCTCACCCATTATATGTTAAATACTTGATTTTCAAATATCAAGAGTCGGCTGATCTAGTTATTGTTGTGTATCTGTAAAGCATGCACTCCCATGTTCCGCCACCAGGGAGCTCATCCCCTGAAGTCCCAAGGGATCCCAGCATCCCTTGGGAGCACTGTATATAAGCTGGCCCCTAAGGCCTGTTCCTCACTCTGGAGTGCCTTATTAAAGACTGAGGTCACTGTTACTTTAACCTCCCTGTGTGCAGCCTCATCTGTGTTAGGAACACAATAACTGGCGACGAGAATACAAATCCAACGCAAAGATGCAGCAAACTGTGGGCATCCTGGAGAAGTTCTCGGAGGGTGAGGACTGGGAAGCCTATGTCGAACGGCTAGACCAGTACGTTGTAGTCAACGAGCTGGACGGAGAAGGAAGCGCTGCAAAAAGGAGAGCGGTCCTCCTCACAGTCTGCGGGCAACGACCTACAGCCTCATGAAGAATCTTCTGGCTCCGGTGAAACCCACAGATAAGTCGTATGAGGAGCTGTGTACACTGGTTCGGGAGCATCTTAACCCGAGGGAGAGCGTGCTGATGGCGAGGTATCGATTCTACACGTGCCAGCGATCTGAAGGTCAGGAAGTGGCGAGCTACGTCGCTGAGCTAAGGCGACTTGCAGGACAATGTGAGTTTGATGGCTACCTGGAGTAAATGCTCAAAGATTTTTTGTACTGGGCATTGGCCACGAGACCATCCTACGAAAACTTTTCACTGTAGAGACACCGACCCTCAGTAAGGCCATTGCGATAGCACAGGCGTTTACGTCCACCAGTGATAACACCAAACAAATCTGTCAGCACACAAGTGCTAGCAATGTTCATAAATTAACTGGAACTGTGTTTGCGAGCAGAAATGTACAGGGCAGAACCCACGAGTCTGCAACCTGCAGGCCTCAGGTGACCCAGAAGACTCAGAGTCCCCAACAAAGGATGAATGCAAGGCAATTCACACCTTGTTGGCGTTGTGGAGGCTTCCATTCAGCCTATTCATGCCGCTTCAAAGGGTATGTTTGCAAGAACTGTGGAACAATGGGGCACCTCCAACGAGCTTGCAAATGAGCTGCAAGCTCTGCAAAATCTGCTAACCACCACATGGCAGAGGAAGATCGGTCCATGGTGGATCAAAGCAATTTCGAGCCTCAGAGGAGGTAGATGCTGAAGTACACGGGGTGCACACGTTTTCAATGAAATGTCCACCTATAATGCTAAACGTAAAATTGAATGGCTTACCCGCAGCCATGGAACTGGACACTGGTGCTAGACAATCCATCATGAGTAAAAAGAAGTTTGAGGGACTGTGATGCAACAAGGCATTCAGATAAGACCTGAGCCCCATCCACATGAAACTGAGAACGTACACCAAAGAGCTTATCACTGTCCTGAGCAGTGCAAGGTCATCTACGAGGGCACGGTGCACGAATTGCCACTCTGGATTGTCCCGGGCGATGGCCCCACACTGCATGGAAGGAGCTGGCTGGGCAAAACCCGCTGGAACTGGGAATGACATCCGAGCGCTATCACATGTCGATGAGGCCTCATGTACCCAGGTTCTTAACAAATTTCCTTCCCTTTTTGAGCCAGGCATTGGAAACTTTTCCGGGGCGAAGGTGCGGATCCACTTGGTCCCAGAGGCATGACCCATTCACCACAAGGCGCGAGCGGTACCTCACATGATGAGGGAGAGAGTGGAAATCGAGCTGGAAAGGCTGCAATGCGAGGGCATCATCTCCCCAGTGAAATTCAGCGAGTGGGCCAGCCCGATTGTTCCAGTACTCAAAAGTGATGGCACGGTCAGGATTTGTGGCGATTTTAAAGTAACGATTAATCGTTTCTCGTTACAGGACCAATACCCGCTACCTAAGCCAGACGACCTATTTGCGATGCTGGCAGGAGGCAAGACGTTCACCAAGCTCGACCTGACTTCGGCCTACATGACGCAGGAGCTGGAGGAGTCTTCGAAGGGCCTCACCTGCATCAACACGCACAAGGGACTGTTCATCTACAACAGATGCCCGTTTGGAATTCAGTTGGCTGCAGCGATCTTCCAGAGAAACATAGAGAACCTACTAAAGTCGGTACCACACACGGTGGTCTTTCAGGACGACATATTGGTCATGGGTCGGGACACCGCTGAGCACCGACAAAACCTGGAGGAGGTCCTCCAGCGACTGGATTGCATTGGGCTGCGGCTGAAGAGGTCAAAATGCGTCTTCATGGCAACAGAAGTGGAGTTTTTGGGGGGAAAGATCGCGGCGGACGGCATTTGGCCCACAGACGCCAAGACAGAGGCTATCAGGAACGCGCCCAGGCCACAGAACGTCATGGAGCTACGGTCGTTCCTGGGACTCCTCAACTATTTTGGTAACTTCCTACTGGGGTTAAGCACCCTCTTAGAGCCCCTACCTGTGTTATTGCGCAAAGGTGAGAACTGGGTATGGGGAAAAAAACAAGTCATTGCTTTTGAGAAAGCCAAAAACATTTTATGCTCCAACAAGCTGCTTGTATTGTATAACCCATGTAAAAGACTTGTGCTAGCATGTGACGCATCGTCGTACGGAGTTGGGTGTATATTACAACAAGCTAACGTTGCGGGGAAGTTGCAACCTGTCACCTATGCTTCCAGGAGCTTGTCTAAGGCCGAGAGGGCCTACAGCATGATTGAGAAAGAGGTATTAGCGTGTGTGTTCGGGGTAAAGAAAATGCCTCAGTACCTGTTTGGCCTCAAATTTGAGCTGGAAACCGATCACAAGCCCCTCACATCCCTGTTCACTGAAAACAATGGGATAAATACTAATGCCTCAGCCCGCATACAAAGATGGGCACTTGCGCTATCAGCGTATAACTATACCATCCGCCACAGGCCAGGCACCGAGAACTGTGCGGATGCTCTCAGTCAGCTACCATTGCCCACCACGGGGTGGAAATAGTGTAGCCTGCAAACTTGTTGATGACATGGAAGTGTTTGAAAATGATAAATCACCTGTCACGGCCTGCCAGATTAGGACTTGGACCAGCCAAGATCCTCTGCTGTCCCTAGTAAAAAACTGTGCACTGCATAGGAGCTGGGCCAGCATTCCCGTTGAAAAGCAAAGCCAATCAAGCCGTTCCAGCAGCAAAAGGACGAGCTGTCGATTCAGGCAGACTGCCTGTTGTGGGGTAACCACGTAGTGCTACCAAAAAAGGGCAGGGAGACGTTCATCTCGGATCATCACAGCATACACCCGGGTATAGTAATGATGAAAACGATAGCCAGATCCCATGTGTGGTGGCCCGGTATCGACTCTGACTTAGAGTCCTGTGTACGGCAATGCAGCATATGTGCTCAGTTGAGCAACGCGCCCAGAGAGGCACCACTAAGTTTGTGGTCCTGGCCCTCCAGACCATGGGCCCTTTTCTCTGTAAAATGTTCCTGGTAGTGGTGGATGCTTTTTCAAAATGGATTGAATGTGAATTAATGTCGGGAAGCACCGCCACCACCACCATTGAAAGCCTGAGGGCCATGTTTGCCACCCACCGCCTGCCTGACATACTGGTCAGTGACAACGGGCCATGTTTCACCAGTGCCGAATTTAAAGAATTCATGACCTGCAATGGGATCAAACATGTCACCTCGGCCCCTTTTAAACCAGCCTCCAATGAGCAGGCAGAGTGGGCAGTACAAACCATCAAACAGAGCCTTAAACGAGTCACGGAAGGCTCACTCCAAACCCGCCTGTCCCGAGTACTGCTCAGCTACCGCACGAGACCCCACTCGCTCACAGGGGTGTCCCCGGCTGAGCTACTCATGAAAAGGACACTTAAAACCAGACTCTCGCTGGTTTACCCCAACCTGCATGATCAGGTAGAGAGCAGGCGGCAGCAACAAAATGTAAACGATGGTCGCGCCACTGTGTCATGGGAAATTGATCTGAATGACCCTGTGTATGTGCTAAACTATGGACATGGTCCCAAGTGGATCGCGGGCACGGTGATAGCTAAAGAAGGGAATAGGGTGTTTGTAGTCAAACTAGACAATGGACAAATTTGCGGAAGGCACCTGAACCAAACGAGGCTGCGGTTCACAGACTGCCCTGAACAACCCACAGCAGACACCACCTTTTTCGAGCCCACAACACACATCCAAAGGATCAACGACACCACGCCGGACCAGGAAATCAAACCCATTACGCCCAACAGCCCAGCAAGGCCAGGCTCACCCAGCAGCCCTGCAGGGCCAACAACACGCCAGCCCAGCAAGGGCACAGCCAACACACCAGAACAGACATTTGTACCGAGGCGGTCCACCAGGGAAAGAAAGGCTCCCGACCGCCTCACCTTGTAAATAGTTTTCACTTTGACTTTGGGGCGGGGAGTGATGTTGTGTATCTGTAAAACATGCACTCCCATGTTCCGCCACCAGGGAGCTCATCCCCTGAAGTCCCAAGGGATCCCAGCATCCCTTAGGAGCACTGTATATAAGCCAGCCCCTTAGGCCTGTTCCTCACTCTGGAGTGTCTTATTAAAGACTGAGGTCACTGTTACTTTAACCTCTGTGTGCAGCCTCATCTGTGTTAGGAACACAATAGTTATTAAGTCAAAGATGTCAGTATTACAGGACAGTTTTCGTCTTGAACCATCCAGACAGACAATTGTATAAGATTGCGCTGGACCTGCAATTGGTGAGCCAGATGTCATTGGTATGGACATCAGCCCAAGAAGGAATCCTATAGCCTGGGATACATCCTCTGAACCCACAAGCTCAAAGGCAATGGGGGCCATGATTGAGATGAAGCATCTGTCAAATAAACCCATAAAAAGGCAGACAGAAACTCGACCGTCAAAGCCTTGGCACAGTGAAATCATCGTGGACATCAGCTGATCACAAAGAGCCAGGCCACCTGAAGAAGATCACTCCTCGTCTATCAAGAACGGCTTTTACAAATCAGGACCCAGGCACCAAGATCTAGGGAAATCCTCAGGGATACTCTGTGCTTTTATATCGAGTAATAGCTCCACTGTGTACGTGCTTTCTTGATTTATTTCTGTAATAGTACACAAGCGCACAGCTCCGCGCTCCCCGTCTTTCTGCAAGACATGTTGAACACTCTTTGTTCCAGTCCTCCTCAGGTCCCCTTTCCCCGTTCCATTGATGACTATCTATGCCAATTCCTGCTCTTACCCTTATCTCGAGAATCTCATTAATTTCCAATTCCCACCCCTCCCGTACCATTACCTGTTCCGTTTCTGACTCTTCCCCTCACTTACTGGACTTCCCTATCTCGAGGCTGGGCTTTCCACCAACTCCCTCGATTACACTTCTTCCCACCTGCTTTCTGTAAGGACTCCACTTCCTTCTCCCAGTTTCTCCGTCTCATCTGACGATGCCACCGTCCACACCAGAGCCTTGAGAGGCAGTACCCTCGTCCAAGTCTGTCCCTTTTCCCAAGCTTCTGCCCTCCCCCCACAAAACCATGATATGGGTCCCCTTGTTCTCACCTTCTACCTCACTAGCCTCCGCAATCAACAGATCGTGCTCCAGACTGTTGGGCCACTGCTTTTTCTGTTTACATGCTTCCATCTCGACCTGGCTATCGCCCATTCCATTAGCTCTGTGACTCAAATAGGTCACTTAAGAACATAAGAAATAGGAGCAGGAGTAGGCCCTGCGGCCCCTCGAGCCTGCTCCACCATTCAATAAGATTATGGCTGATCATCGACCTCAACTTTACTTTCTTGCCAGATTTCCATATTTCCTTGATTCCCCTAAACTCCAAAAATCTATCTATCTCAGCCTATAGTTTTGGTCTCCTAACTTGAGGAAGGACATTCTTGCTATTGAGGGAGTGCAGCGAAGGTTCACCAGACTGATTCCCGGGGTGGCGGGACTGATATATCAAGAAAGACTGGATCAACTGGGCTTGTATTCACTGGAGTTCAGAAGAATGAGAGGGGATCTCATAGAAACGTTTAAAATTCTGATGGGTTTAGACAGGTTAGATGCAGGAAGAATGTTCCCAATGTTGGGGAAGTCCAGAACCAGGGGTCATAGTCTAAGGATAAGGGGTAAGCCATTTAGGACCAAGATGAGGAGAAACTTCTTCACCCAGAGTGGTGAACCTGTGGAATTCTCTACCACAGAAAGTTGTTGAGGTCAATTCACTAAATATATTCAAAAAGGAGTTGGATGTAATCCTTACTACTAGGGGGATCAAGGGGTATGGCGAGGAAGCAGGAATGGGGTACTGAAGTTACGTGTTCAGCCATGAACTCATTGAATGGCGGTGCAGGCTCGAAGGGCCGAATGGCCTACTCCTGCACCTATTTTCTATGTTTCTATGTTTCAATATATTCAGAGACTCAGCATCCACAGCCCTCTGGGGAAGAGAATTCCAAAGATTCACAACCTTCTGACAATCCTCATCTCTGTCTTAAATGGCCTATCCCTTATCCTTGCCCCCTAGTTCGAGACACGCCAGCCAGGGGGAACCAACCTCTCAGCATCTACCCTGTCAATCCTCTTCAGAATCCTGTATGTTTTAATGAGATCACCTCTCATTATTCTAAACTCCAGAGCGTATAGGCCCATTCTACACAATCTCTCATCGTAAAACAGCTGTCTCATCCCAGGAATCAATCTTGTGAACCTCCGTTGTACCACCTTCAAGGCAAGTATGTCCTTCCTTAGATAAGGTGACCAAAACCTTACACAGTACTCCAGGTGTGGTCTCACCAAGGCCCTGTAAAATTGTAGCAAGACTTCCTTACTCTTATACTCCAAACCCTTGCAATAAAGACCAACATGCCATTTGCCTTCCTTATTGCTTGCTGTACCTGCATGCTAGTTGTTATGTATGAATAAAGAGTCTGACTGGATACTGTGAGCTCCAAGTATTTTATTGCAGGTCTCCAGAGTGTCTCTCCAGCCTATGAGGCCTCCTTAAGTACAGGTGCCCCTAAGAGATTGTGGGATCTCTTGGGATTCCAGGGGATGAGCTCTCTGGTGGCTACACAAGGTATCTACATGTTTAATTATATAACTCCTCCGCAAAGTCAAAAGTGTAACAATTTACAAGATGAGTCAATCTGGGGCCTTTCTTTTCCTGGTTGATCGTCTCGGTGCAAATGCTGGTTTTGGTGAATCGTTTGTTGGGCCCTCGCTGGACTGCTGTGCAGCTGGCCTTGCTGGGCTGCCTGGTGTGATGAGTCCCGTTGAGCTGCTGCGGATGATGGGTTCTGCTTCGTGGCTAACCGCGGTGTCGGTTGCCACTGGTGTGTATGTTGGGGGGTCAAAGAAGGTAGGGTCCAAAGTGGGTTGCTCTGGATAGTCCGTGAATCTGAGTTTGATTTGGTCCAAGTGTTTCCGGTGAATGGGTCCATTTGAAAGTTTGACCCGAAACACCCCGCTCCCCTCTTTGGCCACAATAGTGCTGGGAAGCCACTTGGGACCTTGTCCATAGTTCAACACAAATACAGGATCATTGATTTCAATTTCGCGTGACACATTTGCACTATCATGATATATACTTTGTTGAAGCCGCCTGCTCTCTACCTGTTCATGTAGATCAGGGTGGACTAACGAGAGCCTTGCCTTAAGTGCCCTTTTCATGAGCAGTTCAGCGGATGGAATCCTAGTGAGCGAGTGGGGTCTCGTGTGGTAGCTAAGCAGGACTCAGGATAGGCGAGTCTGCAGTGAGCCTTCAGTTACCCTCTTCAAGCTTTGCTTGATGGTTTGCATGGCTCTCTCTGCCTGATCATTGGATGCTGGTTTGAACGGGGCAGATGTAACATGTTTGATCCCATTACGGGTCATGAACTCTTTGAATTCGGCACTGGTTAAACATGGCCCACTGTCGCTCACAAGGACATCAGGCAGGCCATGCGTGGCAAACATGGCCCGCAGGCTTTCAGTGGTGGCAGTGGACGTACTTGTCGACATTATCTCACATTCAATCCATTTGGAGTACGCATCTACAACCACAAGGAACATTTTACCCAAAAACGGGCCTGTATAGTCCACATGGACCCTGGACCACGGTTTGGAGGGCCAAGACCATAAACTTAGTGGCGCCTTCCTGGGTGCATTGCTTAACTGCCATCATGTGTTACATTTGTGCACTCAGGACTCTAAGTCCGCATCGATATCGGGCCACCACACGTGGGATCTGGCTATCGCTTTCATCATTACAATGCCTGGGTGAGTACTGTGGAGATCACTGATGAAAGTGTCCCTGCCCTTCTTGGGGACCACTACCCGACTACCCCATAGAAGGCAGTCTACCTGTATAGACATTTCACCTTTGCGCCGCTGGAGCTGCTTTATCTCTTCTTGCATTTCCACTGGGACACTGGACCAGCTTCTGTGAAGCACACAATTTTTTACTAGGGACAGTAAGGGGTCCTGGCTCGTCCAGGTTCTAATCTGTCGGGCTGTGACGGGTGATTGCTCACTCTCGAATGCTTCCATTACCATGACTAAATCTGCGGGCTGTGCCATTTCCACCCCCGTGGTGGGCAATGGCAGCCTACTGACAGCATCAGCACAGTTTTCTGCACCTGGCCTGTGGTGGATGGCATAGTTGTATGCGGACAACATGAGCGCCCATCACTGGATGCGGGCCGAGGCATTCATATTTATCCGCTTACTTTCAGAAAAAAGGGATATCAGTGGCTTATGGTCAGTTTCCAATTCAAATTTGAGCCCAAACAGATATTGATGCATTTTCTTTACCCCATAAACATACGCTAACGCTTCTTTTTCAATCATGCTGTAGGCTCTCTCAGCCTTAGACAGACTTCTGGATGCATAAGCAACCAGTTGCAATTTCCCAGATTCATTAGCTTGTTGCAATACACACCCGACCCCGTACGACGACGCATCACATGCTTGTGCCAAACGCTTAAATGGATCATAGCACAAGCAATTTGTTTGAGCACAACAATTTTCTAGCTTTTACAAAGGCATTTACTTTGCTTTTGCCCCATACCCATTTGTCTCCTTTACGCAGTGAGGTGTGCAGTGGTTCTAACAGTGTGCTGGGACCTGGTATCAAAGTAGTTCAGGAGTCCGAGAAACGACCGCAGCTCCGTCACGTTCTGTGGCTTCGGTGTGTTCTCGATTGCCTCCGTCTTCGAATCGGTGGGCCTGATGCCGTCCGCCGCAATTCTTCTCCCCAGGAACCCCATTTTCAGGTGCCAAGAAAATGCACTTCGAGCGTTTTAACCTGAGCCCCACGTGGTTGAGTCGACAAAGAACCTCTTCCAGGTTCTGCAGATGCTCGACTGTGTCCCGACCTGTAATCAAGATGTTGTCCTGGAAGACCACCGTGCATGGGACCGACTTCAGTAAGCTTTCCATGTTTCTCTGGAATATCGCTGCAGCTGATCGAATCCCAAACGGGCATCTGTTGTAAATGAAGAGACCCTTGTGCGTGTTGATGCAGGTGAGGCCCTTCGATGATTCCTCCAGTTCCCGCGTCATGTAGGCCGAGGTCAAGTCCAGCGTCGTGAACATCTTTCCTCCCGCCAGCGTCACAAAAAGGTCGTCAGCCTTTGGTCGTGGGTATTGATCCTGCAGGGAGAAACGATTGATAGCTACTTTGTAATCACCACAGATTCTGTATGTGCTGTCTCCCTTGAGGACTGGAACAATCGGCGAAATGATGCCCTCTCGTTGCAGCCATTCCAGCTCGATCTCCACCCTCTCTCTCATCATGTACGGTACTGCTCTCGCCTTGTGATGGATGGGTCGCGCCCCCGGAATTAGGCGGATCTGCACTTTTGCTCCTTGGAACTTCCCGATGCCTGGTTCGAACAGCGAGGGAAACTTGCTTAAGACCTGGGCACACGAAGTGTCGACAGCGGACGACAGCGCTCAGATGTCGTCCCAGTTCCAGCATATCTTTCCCAGCCAGCTCCTGCCGAGCAACGTGGGACCATCGCCCAGTACCACCCAGAGTGGTAGCCTGTGCACCACTCCATCATAGGAGATCTTTACAGTAGCACTGCCGATTACGGGAATCAGTTCCTTTGTGTAAGTTCTCAGTTTCATGCGAATGGGAGTCAGGACTGGCCTTGAGGCCGTGCTGCACCACAATTTATCGAAAGTCTTTTTGCCCATAATGGACTGGCTCGTGCCCGTGTCCAGCTCCACTGACACCGGGAGTCCATTTAATTCAACCTTCAGCATTATTGGGGGACACTTTGTGATAAATGTGTGCACTCCATATACCTCTGCCTCCTCGGTCTGAGGCTCTGGTTCGACATGATCCGCTGTGGATCTGTCCTCCTCTGCAACATGGTGGTTTGCAGGATCAGCAGGGTTTGCAGCTCGCCTGCACATACATTGGAGGTGTCCCATTGTTCCACAGCTCTTGCAAATGTATCCTTTGAAGCGGCATGAATGGAAACGATGATCACCCCCGCAGCGCCAACAAGGTGTTAATGGCCTTGCAGTCATCACCCTTGATGGTGGACTCTGAAACATCTGCGGACGTGCAGCTGCAGGCATGTGGGGCCTGCCCTGTATGTTGCGATTTGAAAACAACATCACTTTGTTTACAGTACTTGTAGCATCACTTGTGTGCTGAGAGATTTTCTTAGTATTGTCACTGGTGGCAATGATTGCCTGGGCTATCGCTATGGCTTTACTCAAGGTTGGGGTCTCTACAGTCAAAAGTTTGCGAAGTATCACTTCATGGCCAATACCAAGTACGAAGAAGTCTCTGAGCATGTGCTCCAAATGTCCTTCAAATTCGAAATGTCCTGCAAGGCATCTCAGCTCAGCGACATAGCTCGCCACTTCCTGGCCTTCAGACCTTTTGTAGGTGTAGAACTGGTACCTCGCCATCAGAATGCTTTCCTTCGGGTTCAGATGCTCCCGGACCAATGTGCACAAATCATCGTATGATTTCTCTGTGGGTTTCGCTGGAGCAAGCAGATTTTTCATGAGGCCATACGTTGGTGCCCCGCAGGCGGTGAGGAGAATCGGCCTTCGTTTGGCAGCGTTTGCTTCTCCTTCCAGCTCGTTGGCCATGAAGTATTGGTTGAGTCGCTCCACGAAAGTTTCCCAATCATCTCCCTCTGAAAATTTCTCCAAGATGCCCACTGTTCTCTGCATCGTTGGGTTCGTCATCTGTATCTCGTCGCCAGTTGCTATGTATGAATAAAGAGTCTAACTGGATACTGTGAGCTCGAAGTAAAGTGTGACCTTCATCTTTTATTGCAGGTCATCTTTGAGTGCCTCTCCAGCCTGTGAGGCCTCCTTAAGTACAGGTGCTCCCAAGGGATTGTGGGATCCCTTGGGACTCCTGGCGATGAGCCCTCTGGTAGCTACATAAGGTATATACAGGTTTCCATAGATAACAGTAGCTTTCTGTGTTTCTTGCACAAGGACACCCAAATCTCTCTGAACACCAACATTCAAAAGTTTCTCACCATTTAAAAGAATTCCTACCAAAGTGAATAACCTCACATTTCACGACATTATACTCCATCTGCCACCTTATTGCCCACTCACTTAGTCTATCTATATCCTATTGCAGATGTTTTGTGTTCTCCTCACAGCTTACTATCCCACCTAGTTTTGTATCATCAGCAAACTTGGATACATTACACTTGGTCCCTTCATTTAGGTCATTAATATAGATTGTAAATAGCTGAGGCCCCAGCACTGATCCTTGCGGCACCACACTAGTTAAAGCCTGCCAACCTGAAAAAGACCCGTTTATCCCTACTCTCTGTTTTCTGTCCATTAACCAATCCTCTATCCATGCTAATACATTACCTCCAATCCCGTGAGCCCTTATCTTGTGTCGTACCTTTTTATAGAAACATAAAAAATAGGTGCAGGAGTAAGCCATTCGGACCTTCGAGCTTGCACCACCATTCAATATGATCATGGCTGATCATGCACTTCAGTATCACATTTTTGCTTTCTCTCCATACCCCTTGATCCCTTTAACCGTAAGGGCCACATCTAACTTCCTTTTGAATATATCTAACGAACTGGCCTCAACAACTTTCTGTGGCAGAGAATTCCACAGGTTCTCCACATCTCAGTCCTAAATGGCTTACCCCATATCCTTAGACTGTGAAGCCCTGGTTCTGGACTTCCCCAACATCAGGAACATTCTTCCTGCATCTAACCTGTCCAATCCCGTCAGAATTTTATATGTTTCTATGAGATCCCCTCTCATTCTTCTAAATTCCATTGACTATAAGCCTAGTCGATCCAGTCTTTCTTCATGTCAGTCCTGTCATCCTGGGAATCAGTCTGGTGAACCTTCGCTGCACTCTCTCAATAGCAAGAATGTTCTTCCTCAGATTAGACCAAAACTGTACACGATATTCAAGGTGTGGCCTCACCAAGGCCCTGTAAACCTGTAGTAAGACCTCCCTGCTTCTATACGCAAATCCTGTTGCTATGAAGGCCAACATGCCATTTACCTTCTTCACCGCCTGCTGTATCTTTATGCCAACTTTCAGTGACAGATGTACCATGACACCCAGGTCTCGTTGCACCTCCCATTTACTAATCTGTCACCATTCAGATAATAATCTGCCTTCTTGTTTTTTACCACCAAAGTGGATAACCTCACATTTATCTACATTATACCGCATCTGCCATGTATTTGCCCACTCACCTAACCTGTCCAAGTCACCCTGCAGCCTCTTAGCATCCTCCTCACAGCTCACACTGCCACCCAGCTTTGTGTCATCTGCAAACTTGGAGATATTACATTCAGTTCTTTCGTCTAAATCATTAATGTATATTGTAAATAGCTGGGGTCCCAGCACTGAACCTTGCGGTACCCCACTAGTCACTGCCTACCAGTCTGAGAAGGACCCATTTATTCCTACTCTTTTCTTCCTGTCTGCCAATCAGTTCTCTATCCACGTCAGTACATTACCCCCAATACCATGTGCTTTAATTTTGCAAACTAATCTCTTGTGTGGGACCTTGTCAAAAGCCTTTTGAAAGTATAAATACACCACACCCACTGGCTCCCCCTTGTCCACTCTACTAGTTACATCCTCAAAAAATTCTAGATTTGTCAAGCATGATTTCCCTTTCATAAATCCATGCTGACTTGGACCGATCCTGTTACTGCTTTCCAAATGCGCTATTACATCTTTAATAATTGAGTCCAACATTTTCCCCACCACCAATGTCAGGCTGACCGGTCTATAATTCACTGTTTTCGCTCTCCCTTTTTTAAAAAGTGGGGTTACATTAGCTACCCTCCAGTCCATAGGAACTGATCCAGAGTCTTTGGAATGTTGAAAAATGACCACCAATGCATCCACTATTTCTACAGCCACTTCCTTAAGTACTCTGGGATGCAGACTGTCGGGCCCTGGGGATTTATCGGCCTTCAATCCCACCAATTTCCCTAACACAATTTGCTGACTAATAAGGATTTCCTTTAGTTCCACCTTCTCGTTAGACCCTCGGTCCCCTAGTATTTCCGGAAGGTGTCTTCCTTAGTGAAGTCAGAACCCAAGTATTTGTTCAATTGGTCTGCCATTTCTTTGTTCTCCATTATAAATTTGCCTGATTCTGACTGTAAGGGACCCACATTGTCTTCACTAATCTTTTTCTCTTCACATATCTATAGAAGCTTTTGCAGTCAGTTTTTATTTTCCCTGCAAGCTTACTCTCATATTCTATTTTCCTCCTCCTAATTAAACCCTTTGTCCTCGTCTGCTGAATTCTAAATTTCTCCCAGTCCTCAGGTTTGCTGCTTTTTTGGGCCACTTTATATGCCTCTTCCTTGGATTGAACACTATTCCTAATTTGTAAGCCACGGTTGAGCCACCTTCCCCGTTTTATTTTTACACCAGACAAGGATGTACAATTGTTGAAGTTCATCCATGTGACCTTTAAATGTCTGCCATTGCTTATCCACCGTCAACCCTTTAAGTATCATTCGCCAGTCTATCCTAGCCAATTCACGTCTCATCCCGTCGAAGTTACATTTCTTTAAGTTCAGGACCCTAGTCTCTGAATTAACTGTGTCACTCTCCATCTTAATAAAGAATTCTACCATATTATGGTCACTCTTCCCCAAGGGGCCTCGCACAAGAAGATTGCTAATTAATCCTCTTTCATTACACAATACCCAGTCTAGGATAGCCAGCTCCCTGGTTGGTTCCTCGACATATTGGTCTAGAAAACCATCCTTTATACACTCCAGGAAATCCTCCTCCACCGTATTGCTACCAGTTTGTTTAGCCCAATCTACATGTAGATTAAAGTCACCCATGATAACTGCTGTACCTTTATTGCATCCCTAATTTCCTGTTTGATGCTATCCCCAACCTCACTATGACTGTTAGGTGGTCTGTACACAACTCCCATTAGTGTTTTCTGCCCTTTCGTGTTCCGCAGCTCTACCATACAGATTCCACCTCATACACGCTAATGTCCTTCCTTACTATTGCGTTAATCTCCTCTTTAACCAGTAACGCTACCCCAGCTTTTTCCTTTCAGTCTATCTTTCCTGAATATTGAGTTCCCAGCCTTGGTCAGCCATGTCTCCGTAATCCCAATTACATCATATCTATTAACAGCTATCTGCGCAGTTAATTCATCCATCTTATTACGAATGCTCCTCACATTGAGACACAGAGCCTTCAGGCTTGATTTTTTAATACTCTTTGTCCTTTTACAATTATGTTGTAATGTAGCCCTTTTTGATTTTTGCCTTTGATTTTTCTGCCCTCCACTTCTACTTTTCTCCTTTATGCCTTTTGCTTCTGGCCCCATTTTACTTCCCTCTGTCTTCCTGCATAGGTTCCCATCCCCCTGCCATTTTAGTTTAAATCCTCCCCAACAGCACTAGAAAACATTCCCCTAGGACATCGGTTCCAGTCCTGTCCAGGTGCAGACCGTCCGGTACTGGTCCCACCTCCCTCAGAACCGGTTCGAATGTCCCAGGAATTTGAATCCCTTCCTCTTGCACCATTCCTCAATCTTATCGAATGTTTTTTGGAAATCCTAGTATACTACATCCACTGGTTTCCCTTTATCTACCCTGCTCATTACATCCTCAAAAAAACTCTTAATAAATTTTTATATTGATTACATTAAGTTCCTCGCCCTCATTAGACCCTTGGTTCCCCGCCATTTTAGATATGCTTTTTACATTTTCTACTGTGAAGACAGATACAAAATATTTGTTTAACATTTCTGCCATTTCCTTATTCCCCATAATAATTTCTCCTGTCTCAGTAAGGGACCACACTTACTTTTGCTACTCTCTTCCTTTTTACATACTTGTTGAAACTCTTACAATCTGTTTTTATATTTCTTGCTAGTTTTCTCTCTTTTTTCCCTTTCAAACAATTTTTTGGTCATCCTTTGCTGGTTTCTGAATTTCTCCCAATCCTCAGGCTTACTACTATTGTTCGCAACATTGTAAGCTTCTTCTTTCAATCTAATGCTATCCTTAACTTCTTCATTTAGCCACGGATAGATCACTTTTCCTGTGGAGTTTTTGTTTCTCAATGAAATGTATTTTTGTTGAGAATTATGAAATATTTCTTTAAATGCTAGCCGCTGCTTATCTTTTAATCTATTTTTCCAAATTACCTTAGCCAACTTGCCCTTCTTACCAATGTTATTGGCTTTAAGTTTTGGACTTAGGCAAGTCACTCTCAAACATAATGTAAAATTCTATCATATTATGATCACTCTGCCCCAGAGGATCCTTTACTATGAGATTGTTAATTAACACTGCTCATTGCACAATACAATACTTATTTCTTTGATTTCTCTCATTCTGCCTCCTATTATCACATCTAACATTTAACCATCTCTTCTCCACTTAAGGACATTACTCTGCGTGTGTCTATCTGTGTCTTCCTCTTGTTCTGTTCCTTTTTAAATACTGTCCATCTGTAATCTCTGAGTTCTCATTAAGGGTCTATACCTGGAACATTAACTTCTCTGCTCTGTCCCCACAGGCTACCGAGTCTTCCCAGCATTTCATGTTCTTGTTTCTGATTTCCAGCACTGGCAGTATTTTGTTTACAAAGGTTAGAGCCTTATCCCTCCTGTGAGCGCCTGCCCCGCATTCTGCCAGGGGTCACGCAGAAACTGTAGTTTGCTGTTGGCATCAGTGACAGACCTGATTGCACAGTACAGTCACTCCCAGTTTATTGCTGTATTCACAGTGCGTTAGCCACTCAGAAATGCAGATTTATTGAGAGAATTGGAACTCAAATACAGTTAATCTGTATGAAACCCTTGAATATTTATGTAGCAACCCCAGTGCACACCTAGAACTCACTCCTCCCCCAAAAAGCTGTGGATGCGGGGGCTCAATTGAAATTGAGATTGATAAGGTTATTGTTTGTTTAGGGTGTGATGTATGTACCTATGAGTATGCTCACAGGTTTGTGGAGCTGTTGAATTGTGAGTGACTTAGCCAGTCACGTGATGTTCACAAGACTCAATAAAACCCCAGCCAGTTGGGTCCAAAAGAACATAAGAAATAGGAGCAGGAGTAGGCCATACGGTCCCTCGAGCCTGCTCCGCCACTTAATACGATCATGGCTGATCCGGTCATGGACTCAGATTCACTTCCCTGCCCGCTTCCCATAACCCCTTATTCCCTTATCAGTTAAGAAACTGTCTATCTCTGTCTTAAATTTATTCAATGTCCCAGCTTCCACAGCTCACTGAGGCAGCGAATTCTAGAGATTTACAACCCTCTGAGAGAAGAAATTTCTCATCTCAGTTTTAAATGGGTGGCCCCTTATTCTAAGATTATGCCCCCTAGTTCTAGTCTCCCCTATCAGTGAAAACATCCTTTCTGCATCCATCTTGTCAAGCCCCCTCAATCTTATACGTTTCGATAAGATCACCTCTCATTCTTCTGAATTTCAATGAGTATAGGTCCAACCTCCTCAACCTTTCCTCATAAGTCAACCCCCTCATCTCTGGAATCAACCTAGTGAACCTTCTCTGAACGGCCTCCAAAGCAATTTCCTTTCATAAATAAGGAAACCAAAACTGCACGCAGTATTCCAGGTGTGGCCTCACCAATACCCTGTATCACTGTAGCAAGACTTCCCTGCTTTTATACTCCATCCCCTTTGCAATAAAGGCCAAGATTCCATTGGCCTTCCTGATCACTTGCTGTACCTGCATACTAACCTTTTGTGTTTCATGCACAAGTACCCCCAGGTTCCGCTGTACTGCAGCACTTTGCAATTTTTCTCCATTTAAATAATAACTTGCTCTTTGATTTTTTCTGCCAAAGTGCATGACCTCACACTTTCCAACATTATACTCCATCTGCCAAATTCTTGCCCACTCACTTAGCCTGTCTATGTCCTTTTGCAGATTTTTTGTGTCGTCCTCTCACATTGCTTTTCCACCTATCTTTGTATTGTCAGCAAACTTGGCTACGTTACACTCGGTCCTTTCTTCCAAGTCGTTAATATAGTTTGTAAATAGTTAGGGTCCCAGCACTGAACCCTGCGGCACCCCACCAGTTACTGATTGCCAACCAGAGAATGAACCATTTATCCTGACTCTCTGTTTTCTGTTAGTTAGCCAATCCTCTATCCACGCTAATATATTACCCCCAACCCCATGGAGATCCACGATGAGGCATGTGATTGTGAGCCTGGTGAATGAACTGGTAATGTATAGTGTGATTGTTAAACCTTTGCTAATAAACCAACTACTTCTTAATAGCAATGTGTTGCTATGAATTCTTAAGCAAAGAACCCATGAAGCAAATACATGGGTATCAAGGAATACGGATAAAAGGCAAATAAATATGGTTGAGGTACAGATCAGCCATGATCTAATTGAATGGAGGAACAAGCTCGAGGGACTGAATGGTCTCCTCCTGCCCTTATGTTCACTGAGGACCTACATTTCAATCTCTCTGGAAACCAGCTACCCAAATCTGTCAGGATGGAGGTGAGATCTGTAACCCGAGCTTATCAAGCTGTCTTATGGTCAGGAGGTTAAGGGAGCCAGCACTTGATAATCGTCATGCTCTGGGACATTGCAGAATGATTGGTCTTGAACGTTTAATTGCAACATGAAGATGCAGAGGATCAGTGTCCTGCTAAGGCTCTGACCAAGGTAACTTGTCCCAAATGATCCCATGACTTTTACATGGAGACTGGGGCCACCGAGGCTGTTGGAAACATGTTTACAGACAAAGTCATACGTCCTTATATATTGCGTGCAGCCCAGAATTCCAGCCACTCACCATTTGTTTGTACTTTTTTCTGCATCTCTTTAAGAGCAGCAGAGAAAGAACATTTAATGAAAGCAGTTGATGCAGCCTGCACCCCACATGGGTCTAAACCCCACACACTCGCTCTCTATAACTAGACTGGGATTGCAACAACTCAATAGATTCCTGATTGAAAACAAAACCTTCAAATTAATCCAATGAAACAGTAGTTGGTATGTAAGAGATTCTTAAGGAAGTGCAGGGGCACTGAAAGGGGGAGGGGAGGAAAGAACAAAAGGGAAGGTCTGTGATAGGGTGGAAGGCAGGAGAGATGAGAGAGACAAAAGGGATAATGGACCAAATTGAGATGGTAATGGCACTAATCATAAACCTTCCCTTTTGTTCTTTCCTTCCCTCCCCCTTTCAGTGCCTCTGCATATCCTTAATTTTTATGATTGATCACAGGGCCAGGGCCAAAGTGCCATGCGGGTGAATCTGGTTTCTCTTAATATGCATATCATAGGTAGTCCCTCAAAGCGAGGATGACTTGCTTCCATGCCAAAAAGGGATGAGTTCACAGGTGTTTCAATGAAGGACCTAATATTCCAGATCCCGAACTACATCGTGAAGGGTGGGAGATGCCTGTGCTTGGATTTTTTTTTAAGGTTTGGTGGCCGTTGCACACCAGCCACCACACGGGCTTGACAGAGCTAGGTCTTGGTCCAGTGGCAAGGATTATCCAAGACTAACTGGAGACAAGCTCTGCTGACCCACGCTGCCCCTAGGCCCTCGCCTATTCTGGGCCCCAGATTCATGCCTCTCCTGGGCCCCAGTCACTTCCCTCTATGGACTCTTGCCGCTTCTTCGCCCCTCCTGCTGTACCTGCCCGCACTGCAATAGCCATCGCCCTCCTGCAGCAGCACGCGTTGCTCCCTGCAGTGGTATGCCACTGCACGCTGCTCCCTTCAATGGCCCCGGCCTGCTGATGGTCTTGCAGGCCAGGACCGCACCGGTTTCCAGGCCCGGCCACCGTATGCTGCTCCCTTCAATGGCCCCGGCCTGCTGATGGTCTTTCAGGCTGGGACCATGCCGATTTCCGGGCCGGGCCGTCGCTCGCTGCTCCCTTCAAAGACCACAGCCTGCTGATGGTCTTTCAGGTCAGGACCGCGCCAATTTCCAGGCTGAATCTGTAGCACTGACACACTACCACTAGGTGTCACCAGCATGCTTCACTGCTAAGCTGCATAGAAGCCACCAGGACCCTGTGCTCAATAATAGTAATAATGATCGGGGCAGAGATGCGGCGAATGACCGGGGCAGAGGAGCAGAGAGAGATCGGGGCCCAGGAGCGACGTGATCGGGGCCCACGAGAAGCGAGAGTTCGGGGCCCAGGGGCAGCATAGGCCAGCCCGCATTGCGATGTTTGTGCGCACTAGGTCCGTGCAGCAGAGCTGGTCTGCAGTCGCCTTGGTTAATCCTTGCCACTGGAACAAGACCTGGCTCTGTCAAGCCCGTGTGGTGGCTGGTGTGCAATGGCCACCACGTTAAAAAAATCCATGCACAGGCGTCTTCCGTCCTTCAATATGTAGTTCTTGACCTGGAATATCAGGTTCTTCGTCAAAACACCTGTGAACTCATCCCTTTTTGGTGTGGAAGCAAGTCATCCTCAATACGACGGACCGCCTAAGATTTCCTTAAGAATCTGTTACATTTCGAACTTTTTCAGTTCTGAGGAAGGGTCACAGACCAGAAACGTTAACTCACCGTTTCTCTCTCCACAGATGCTGCCTGACCCGCTGAGATTTCCAGTATTTTCTGTTTTTATTTCAGATTCCAGCATCCGCGGTATTTTGCTTTTGTAGTAGTTGGTGTATGCTCGTGAACGCACCAACATCTGTGGGCATAGTCACATCCCGCTTCACGTAGTCACATAGAACCTCTGGTTTAGTTTAACCACTGGACACGTGTTTTCTGCACAATAAAGGTCTCACTAACTGGAAGGTCACAGTTCATTGGTCCAGGTCCCACTCTCTGGAAGGTCACAGTTTATTGGTCCAGGTCCTACTCTCTGGAAGGTCACAGTTCATTGGTTCAGGCTCCACTCCCTCGAAGGAGGATTACAAATGTTACACTCTTATTCAAAAATGGAGAAGGATAAACCTGCCAATTACAGGCCAGTCAGTTTAACGTCGGTGGTGGGGAAGCCTTTAGAAACAATAATCCGGGAAAAAAATAACAGCCACTTGGATAAGCATGTACTAATAAAGCACAGATTTGTTGAGGCAAATCATATTTGACTAACTTGATTGAGTTTTTTGATGAGGTAACAGAGAGGGTGGATGATGGAAGAGCAGTTGATGTTGTGTATATGGACTTTCAAATGGCATTTGATAAAGTACCACATATTAGGCTTATTAGTAAAATTGAAGCCCATGGGATAAAAGGGGCAGGAGCAGCATGGATACAAATTGGCTAAGGGATAGCAAACAGAGAGTTGTGGTAAATGGCTGTTTTTCAGGCTGGAGGGAGGTGCACAGCGGTGTTCCCCAAGGTTCTGTACTAGGATCATTGTTGGTTTTGATATACATTAAATGACTCGGACTTGGGGATACAGAACACAATTTCAAAATTTGCAGATGGTACAAAACTTGGAACTGTAGTAAACAGTGTGGAAGAAAGTAATAGACTTCAAAGAGGACATAGGCAGGCTGCTGGAATGGGCGGACACGTGGCAGATTAAATTCAATGCAGAAAAGTGTGATACATTTTGGTAGGAAGAATGAGGAGAGACCATACACACCAAATGTTATAATTTTAAACGGGATACAAGAACAAAGAGACCTGGGGGTGCTTGCGAACACTTCTTCGAAGGTGGTGGAATAGATTAACAAAGCAGTTAATAAAGCATATGGGATCCTGGGCTTTATAAATAGAGGCAGAATACAAAAGCCAGGAAATTATGCTAAACCTATATAAAACATTAGTTTGGCCCCAGATGGAGTATTGTGTCCAATTCTGGGCAAAGAGATTATCTGCACCAACATTTTTGTGTCTTTCTGCGCATGTGCATCCGATCCCCTGCTGCGCATGCGCACTGTCACCGAGGTCCAGCCGCGCATGCGTAGTACCCCACAGTTACAATGCAGCGCGGACCACGCTTTGTTTAATTCTGTGGGAAACAGCCTCTCACTGGGAACATGGGGAGAAAATTGGATCGAAAGGGGAGAGCGCTGGTGATCGGAGAGAAAGAGGGGGAGGGCGGAGAAAGGGGGGAGGGTGGAGAGAGGGGGGAGGGCGGTGAGAGGGGGGAGGGCGGTGAGAGGGGGGGAGGGCGGAGAGAGAGGGGGAGGGCGGAGAGAGAAGGGGAGGGCGGAGAGAGAAGGGGAGAGGAGAGGGCGGAGAGAGAAGGGGAGGGCGGAGAAAGAGAGAGGGAGTCGGAGAGAAAGGGGGAGGATCGGAGAGAAAGGGGGAGGATCGGAGAGAGAGAGGGGGGATCGGAGAGGGAGGGGCGGGGGGGCAGAGTGGGGGCGGGCAGAGAGAGGGGAGGTCAGGATCTCGGGGGGGGGCGGCGTACAGAGGATGGAGAGCACAGTGGGGATGGCGGAAGAACGTGGTCCAGGTCTAAAAAGGGGGTTGAGAGAGAGAACGTGATCCAGATGGTAAGACTGGATGAAATCCAGATATCATGACACTGTCACTATTCACTTCATACCCAATAAACCCGTTAACAATCTGTGACCCACACACAATGCCCCATCTGTGGTGCGAGGAGGGAGAAGGTTATGAATCCGTGGGAGAGAAAGTTGGCCAGGGAGAGGTCAGGAACCCGGGGGTGGGGAGCGGTGGGGGAAGGTGGTCAGGAACTTGGGCGGGGCGGGGGGGGGAAAAGTCCAGAACTTGGGCTGAAGGGAGGTGGCCAGGTACTTCTTTGGGGGTGGGGGGGGGGGGGGGGTGGCGGAGAAGGTTTTTGCAAAGAGAAGCTGCTAGGTGTGTCTATCCTCCAAGGGGACCAATCACCATCAGGACTTGTCATCAAGGGGACCCAATCAGAGCTTTAGGTATTGCAAATTAATGTCTCCAATTCTGGGTGCCACACTTAAGGAAGGACATGAAGACTTTGGAGAGGGTACAGAAGAGACGTACTAGAATGGTTCCAGGGATGAGGGATTACATTTATGATGAAAGACTGGAGAAACTGGGGTTAGCCTTTTCTGCTCCAAGGACAAGGAGATTTGATAAAGGTATTTAAAATCATGAAGGATTTAGATTGAGTAAATAAAGAGAAACAGTTTCCAATGGCTGAAGGATCGATAAC
This sequence comes from Pristiophorus japonicus, assembly GCF_044704955.1. Lineage (NCBI taxonomy): Eukaryota > Metazoa > Chordata > Chondrichthyes > Pristiophoridae > Pristiophorus > Pristiophorus japonicus. The sequence goes on from NC_091991.1 coordinate 115,844,330, forward strand.
CAGAGGGCACAGATTTAAGGTGATTGGCAAAAGAATCAGAGGCAACATGAGGAAAAACGTTTTAATGGAATGAGTGGTTAGGTTTTGGAACGCACTGCCTGATAGGGCGGTGATTACAGATTCAATAGTAGCCTTCAAAAGGAATTGGATAAATACTTGAAAGAGAAAGAATTGCAGGGATATGGGGAAAGAGCGGGAGGGTGGGATTAACTGGATTGCTCTTCGAAAGAGCCGGCGCAGACTCGATGGGCCGAATGGCCTCCTTCTGTGCTATGATTCTAGTTCATTGGTCCAGGTCACGCTCAAATGTCACAGTACATTGGTCCAGATCCCACTCTCTGTAAGGTCACAGTTCATATTCAGGTAACAATCTCTGTAGCATGTTAAATGCTGGCTCTCCAGTTACCCTGCAGACCAGTGAACTGTGCATTCACATTGCTGATCACTGCTAGTGAGATGGTTTCCATTTCTAGCACATGGTTCCCTCACGCACACGCCCGCATCTCCATTCCAGCTTTTGACTAAAACGTGCCACGGGGTGCAGGAGAAAGGACCCGTATCCGTACTGGCTGCCCTACAGTTGGGCTATCCAGTTTACTGAGTATCAGAATCCACTTGTTCAGCTGGACAGATGTCGATGGGAAGTAATGGTGAAATGAGTTACTAGCAGACCAACACAATGGCCAAACAAGCATCGTCTCCAGAGGCCCGTCCATCCAGAGAGGCATTGAGCATCAGGAAGGTGATGGGCTGCATGTCTTTGCTGAGCCCAAACACCTCCCCATCTCAACAATGCAGCACAGGAGTTGCTCCCAGACCTGCATGTCCCCAGGTCCTGCCCAGAACAGGGCTGTTTGACTCTCCCACTCATCATCCCCAAGTCCGGCCTGGGTCTTGCATAGGCCCGGGGCCCAGAGCCAAGCAGAGAAAGGCTGCTTTTCTTCAGGGTGGCACTTTCACCCACCGTCCAGTCAGCTAATACTGGATTCCATGAATCCCTCGGGCATCGGATGGTATTGGATCTAAGGAGGGAAGCAGGATGGAAAAGGATCAGCAGCAAAGTGTGGCCAATCCTAGTGCTGTGACGGATATGTCAGTGTGAGCTTCACCTACCGCTGTCAGATATCGGCATTGTGTGTCCACTCCGGCGTCCCTTTGTCTGAATTCAGCAGGTTTTCCAGATTCTGTTCAACTGTTCGTACAGCTTTATCTAGAAACAGAACTCACAATAAGTATAGCTTCAGCCCAAACCCAGTCAGGGGTCACTCCTAGACGGGGGGGGGGGGGTGGGGGAGGGGGGGGGTGGTGGTCACTCCCAGTCAGGGGGAGGAGTCACTCCCGGTCAAGGGGGAGAGGTCACTCCCGGTCGGGGGGGGCATGGTCACTCCCGGTCAAGAGGGGGGTGGGGGGAGGAGTCACTCCCAGTCGGGGGGGGGTGGGGTGGGTGGGCATGGTCACTCCCGGTCGGGGAGGGGGGGTGGGCATGGTCATTCCCGGTCGGGGAGGGGTGGGGGGCATGGTCACTCCCGGTCGGTGGGGGCATTGTCACTCCCAGTCGGGGAGGGTGGTAACTCCCAATCGGGGGGGTCACTCCTGATCAGGGGGGCTGGTCACTCCTGGTCAGCGGGGGGGTAGGAGAGTTAGTTACTCCCGGGTCACTCCTGGTCAAGGGGGGTGTGGTCACTCCCAGTCAGGGGGTGCATGGTCACTCCCAGTCGGGGAGGATGGTAACTCCCAATCTGGGGGGGGGCGGGGGGTAATGGTCACTCCCAGTCGGGGGGGGGGGGTTATGATCACTCCCGGCCGGGGGGGGGGGGGGTGGTCACTCCTGGTCAGAGGGGGTGTGGTCACTCCCAGTCAAGGGGGGGTCACTCCCGGTCGGGGAGGTGGTCACTCCCGGTCAAGGTGGGGGGGTCACTCCCGGTCCGGGGGGGAGGTATGGTCACTCCCGGTCGGGGGGGGTTATGATCACTCCCGGCCGGGAGTGGGGGGCATGGTCACTCCTGGTCAGAGGGGGTGTGGTCACTACCGGTCGGGGGAGGGAGGCAGTCACTCATGGTCAAGTGGAGGGGGAATGGGGTCACTCACAGTCTGGGAGGGGGTCACTCACGGTCGTGACTCTTGCTCACCCATTTCTTCTGTGCATTCTTTAAGAGTTGTGCTCAGTTCCAATGTGCTCAGGGATCCCAGAACAGATTTCCACGTAGCAAGGCCTTCTGGAATGACAGAGAAGAACCAAGATTAGGAATACCTGTAGCCTGGCCACAGGACATAAAATACACCAGTAGCTTTTTTTTTTGTTCATGGGATGAGGGCATCGTGGGCAAGCCCAGCATTTATTGCCCATCCCTAATTGCCCAATTGCCCTTGAGAAGGTGGTGGTGAGCCACCTTCTTGAACCGCTGCAGTCCGTGTGGTGAAGGTACTCCCACAATGCTGTTAGGGAGTTCCAGAATTTTGACCCAACGACGATGAAGGAACAGCAATATATTTCCATGTCAGGATAGTGTGTGACTTGGAGGGGAACGTGGAGGTGGTGGTGTTCCCATGTGCCTGCTGCCCTTGTCTTTTTAGGTGCTCGAGGTCGCAGGTTTGGGAGGTGCTGCCGAAGAAGTCTTGGCAAGTTGCTGCAGTGCATCTTGTAGATGGTGCACACTGCAGCCACTGCGCGCTGGTGGTGGAGGGAGTGAATGTTTAAGGTGCCAATCAAGCGGGCTGCTTTGTCATGGATCGTGTTGAGTGTTATTAGAGCTGCACTCATCCAGGCAAGTGTCTTGTAGATGGTGGAAAGGTTTTGGGGAGTCAGGTGAGACACTCGCCGCAGAATACCCAGCCTCTGACCTGCTCTTGTAGTCACAGTATTTATGTGGCTGGTCCAGTTAATTTTCTGGTCAATGGTGACCCCCAGGATGTAGATAGTGGGGGATTTCGGCGATGGTAATGCCTTTGAATGTCAAAGGGAGATGGCTAGACTCTCTCTTGTTGGTCAATGCCTGGTACTTTTATAGCACGAATGTTATTTGCCACTTATCAGCCCAAGCCTGAATGACATCCAGGTTTTGCTGCATGCCGGCATGGACAGCTTCATTATCTGAGGAGTTGCCAGTGGAACTGAACACTATGCAATCATCAGCGAACATCCCCACTTTATGATGGAGGGAAGGTCATTGCTAAAGCAGCTGAAGATGGTTGGGCCTAGGACGCTGCCCTGACGAACTCCTGCAGTGATGTCCTGGGGCTGAGACGATTGGCCTCAAACAACCACAACCATCTTCCTTTGTGCTAGGTATGACTCCAGCCAGTGGAGAGTTTTCCCTGATTCCCAGTGACTTCAATTTTACGAGGCTCCTTGATGCCACACTCATGTCAAGGGCAGCTCTTGATGTCAAGGGCAGTCACTCTTACCTCATCTCTAGAATTCAGCTCTTTTGTCCATGCTTGTCCATGTTTGAACCAAGGCTGTAATGAGGTCTGGAGCTGAGTGGTCGAGGGACGGAGCCCAAATAGGTGAACATGTTATTGGTGAGCAAGTGCTGCTTAATAGCACTGTCAACAACACCTTCCATCATTTAGCTGATGATTAAGAGTAGACTGATGGGGCGGTAACTAGCCGTATTGGATTTGTCTTGCTTTTTGTGGACTAAACAGGAGTAAGAACATAAGAAATAGGAGCAGGAGTAGATCATTTGGCCCCTCGACCCTGCTCCACCATTCAATAAGATCATGGCTGATCTGATCCTGGCCTCAACTCCACTTGCTTGCCCGTTCCCATAACCCTCGACTCCATATCGTTCAAAAATCTGTCTATCTCCACCTCATGTTCAATGACACAGCCTCCACAGCTCTCTCGGGCAGAGAATTCCAAAGATTCACGACCTTCAGAGAAGAAATTCCTCCTCATTTCCATTTTAAATGGGCGACCCCTTATTCTGAAACTATGTCCGCTAGTTCTAGATTCCTCCCCGCGAGGGGAAACATCCTCTCTGCATCTACCCTGTCAAGCCCCCTCAGAATCTTAAATATTTCAATAAGATCACCTCTCATTCTTCTAAACTCCAATGAGTATAGGCCCAACCTGCTCAACCTATCTTCATGACAACTCCTTCATCTTAGGAATCAACCTAGTGAACCTTCTCTGAACTGCCTCCAATGCATGTACAGGTACAGCGTCGAAAATCTGGAAGCCTCGGGACCGAGGCCGCTCCGGATTCTGGGTATTTCCGGATTTCGGAACCTCTTTGCCTGGGCTGAGGTAGGTAGAGGAGGGAAGGGTGGGTCGGGGAGGGGAAGCGGGTGGGGGGGCGGGGGTCGGGCCGGGACCGGAGTTCGGCCGGGGCTGGAGGTTGGGCTGGGGCCAGAGATTGGGCCGGGGCTGGAGGTTGGGCTGGGGCCGGAGGTCGGGCTGGGGCCGGAGATCGGGCTGGGGCCAGAGGTCAGGCTGGGGCCAGAGGTCGGGCGGCCGAGGCGGGAAGTACAGATTTCAGAACATTTTCCGGTTTCCGGATAACCCCGCCACGGATCAGCCCAGTGTCCGGATTCCAGAACATTCCAAATTTTGGAACTCCGGATTTTCGACGCTGTACCCGAATATCTATCCTTAATAAGGAGGCCACTAACCGGACTGAAGGAAGCAATCTACTAGTCAGTTCAACCTCTGACCTGTGCAAAGACCAAAAGTTCAGAAAGAACTTGCACCTTCAGAGGCAACCCAAATCACTCCAGGACCAATGGAGTACTTAATTCTAATATATCAACTGCTATGTTGGCAAATTTGGTAGACATTTTGAACACAGGAAGATTCCACAAATACTAAGTAAGACGACTGAGTAGTTACTTGGTGCTTGAATGTGTAGGTTGAGTGAGGAACATTGGCCAGGACACCAGCAACATCCACCACCCAGAAGGACAAGGGCAGCAGGTGCATGGGAACACCACCACCTCCATGTAGCTCTCCCAGTCACACACCATCCTGTCTTGTAAATATATCGCCGTTGTAACGTGATTCGTGATCGGTATTAAAATGTATCCTGAAATGTAATGTAAACCTGTTCTCATCTGCTCCATGTAATACCCTCATTTGCACAGTACAACGTGTAACGTGATTTACGGATTGTACTAAACTGTACCTTGAAATGAAATGCACACTAGTGCATTGTATGGAACTGCTGTCAGCATCCAAACGAATTGTATGGAATTGCTGACCGCAAGATACTGAGCTATTTTCCAATGTATTGTGAAAATTTTATATGAATAAAGTATATTTTTGGAAAAAAAATGTTCCTTCATCATCGCCTGACTTGGAAATATACTGTCATTCATTGCTGGGTCAAAATTCTGGCACTCCCTCCTTAACAGCACTGTGAGAGCACCTTCACCACACGGACTGCAGCAGTTCAAGAAAGTGATTCACCACCACCTACTCAAGGGCAATTAGGGATGGGCAATAAATGCCGGCCTTGCCAGCGGCGCTCTCATTGTGAGAATTATTTTTTTTAAAGCAGGACTCCCTGCTGTTCTTCAGATAGTGCCCTGGGATCTTCAACATCCACTTGAACAACCAACAGCAAAGAATATCTTGATTATCCAATGTACTGTCCCTCTGACAGTGCACACTCCCTCTGAACTGCCACTCCGGCAGTGCAGCACTCCCTCAGTACTGCCCCCAATGTGGAAATCTATTTTTTAAAGTTGCATTACACTGTTTTTTGTACCCTTTTTGCCATAAAACAAAATAGAGTCCAGGCCCTGCTAGAAACAGACAGTCTGTTTGCATAAACATGCTGACCCTGTCTGTAACGGCTGTTAGCTGATTAATAGTCATCAGACAACAGAGATGAGTACCACCTATTGTGCTCCACTGAATTACCAGCCATTATCTCTTGTACAGCACTCATCCATTAATGCAAGAAGCCAAGTACCCAATCACCCACTATGAAAATCATGGGCCCAAATAACTTGCCAGGAAACTGGACAATCCTAAAAACAATGCAAAGCCGGTAATAGCACATTATCACACCCTAATCGAGTTATTGCTGTCTGGCCCACCAAAATCACTTACAAAGGAGACATTTGAGAAAAATGTAAAGACAAGGATGTGGTAATCATTAACTCTTTATCTGTTTTCGGTGACTGCAAAGGCAGAATCAATACACAGGATGGAACCATAACTTGTTTTTTACTGTATAAATACTTTGTGAAATTGTACCATATCGGGAATCGTCGCTTAGCCTTTGACTGAGTGTGACTCTTCCTTGCTGCAAGTAAAAATTAAAGGAACATCTCCCGGAACTGATTGTGTTAGAGTCGTATATTGAGAGTCGAGATTTCGACACAGTGCACACTCCTTCAGAACTGCCACTCCGGCAGTGCAGCACTCCCTCAGTACTGCCTCCTCCGACAATGCAGCATTCCCTCAGTACTGCTCTTCTGACAGCGCAGTATTCGCTCAATATTGCCCCTCCGACAGTGCAGCATTCCCTCAGAACTGTCCCTCCGTCAGTTTGGCGCTCCCTCAGTACTGTCCCTTCGACAGTGCAGCACTCCCTCAATACTGCCTCTCCGACAGTGCAGCATTCCCTCAGTACTGTCCCTCTCAGTGAAGCATTCCCTCAGTACTGCCCCTCCGACAGTGCAGTATTCGCTCAATACTGTCGCTCCCACAGTGCAGCATTCCTTCAGTACTGTCCCTCCTACAGTACAGCATTCCCTCAGTACTGTCCCTCTGACAGTGCAGCATTCCTTCAGTACTGCCCCTCCGACAGTGCAGTATTCGCTCATTACTGCCTCTCCGACAGTGCAGCATTCCCTTAGTACTGCCCCTCCAACACTGCAGCACTCCCTCAGTACTTCCCTTTCACCAATGCTCCACTGGGACTGTACAGCAACAGTTAGTTGCTGTGATGGGGCTGGGATTAAGCGACACCCATGGAGGCTGCTAATGTGCTAATTGGGGTCACAAGCGTAGCTCCTGACTCAGCCATTACTCACCTTCCTGTGCGTTTGGTGGCTGCTTCCTGGCCTCTGCTTTCCTCCTCTGTCCACTTCCATCTTTGAATCGAGCCGATAGTTCGGACTGGCAAGCTCTGGGAAAGAGGTTAAAATGATGAGAAGCTGTTCCCCCTGCAGCTGAGTAGATGCTCGGGTGATTTGGGGGTTAACACAAGGGGCTCGGCCTATATCGGCTGGGTGATGACTACTGTACTAATTAACATCAAATCACCGATGCAAACAAAAGACACGGACCACCCAAGATGCTCAGCAAACCCATTGCACAGCAACAACCTTGGCTCACACAGTCACCATGCTGTCCCGCTTCCCACCCTGCTGTCGCTCTGAGGATGTTACTGCTCAGCCTCTCCCGTCTGAGCAGGCCCAAGTCATAATCGGCCCGTTGCATACACAGCCTATTACACAATCAGTTCCTTACAACATGGCCCCTCGCACACGCAGTCCGTTACACACGTGGCCCCTCGCACACGCAGTCCGTTACACACAGTCCGTTACACACATGGCCCCTCACACACACAGTCTGTTACACACACAGTCCGTTACATACACGACCCCTCGCACACAGTCCGTTACACACACAGCCCCTCGCACACACAGTCTATTACACACTCAGTCCGTTACACATATGGTCCCTCGTGCACACAGTTCGTTAGACACAGGGCCCCTCGCACACACAGTCCGTTACACACACGGCCCCTCGCACACACAGTCCGTTACACACACGGCCCCTCGCATACACAGTCCGTTATGCACACGGCCCCTCGCACACACGGCCCCTCGCACATTGCCCGTTACACACGCGGCCCCTCGCACACACAGTCTGTTGCACACACGGCCCCTCTCGCACACTGTCCGTTACACACATGACCCCTCGCACACGCAGTCCGTTACACAGACGGCCCCTTGCACACGCGGCCCCTCGCACACAGTCCGTTACACGCACGGCCCCTCACGTGCACAGTCCGTTACACACACTGTCCGTTACACATGGCCGCTCACACACACAGTCTGTTACACACGCGGTCCCTCGCACACACAGTCTGTTACACACGCGGCCCCTCGCACACACAGTTCGTTAGACACAGGGCCCCTCGCACACACAGTCCGTTACACACACGGCCCCTCACACACAGTCCTTTACACACACGGCCCCTAGCACACACAGTCCGTCACACATACGGCACCTCTCACACACAGTCCGTTACACACACGGCCCCTCGCACACACAGTCCGTTACACACATGGCCCCTCGCACACACAGTCCGTTACACACATAGCCCCTCGCACACACGGCCCCTCGCACACAGTCCGTTACACACACGGCCCCTCGCACACGCAGTCGGTTACACAGACGGCAACTTGCACACGCGGCCCCTCGCGCACAAGTCCGTTACACACGCGGCCCCTCGCACACACAGTCTGTTACAGACACAGTCCGTTACACACGGCCACTCGCACACAGTCTGTTACACACGCGGCCCCTCGCACACACAGTCTGTTACACACTCAGTCTGTTACACATACGGCCCCTCGCGCACAGTTCGTTAGAGACAGGGCCCCTCGCACACACAGTCCGTTACACACACGGCCCCTCGCACACACAGTCCTTTACACACACGGCCCCTCGCACACACAGTCCGTTACACACACGGCCCCTCGCACACAGTCCGTTACACACAGTCTGTTGCACACACGGCCCCTCTCGCACACAGTCCGTTACACACATGGCCCCTCGCACACACAGTCCGTTACACACATGGCCCCTCGCACACACAGTCCGTTACACACATGGCCCCTCGCACACACAGTCCGTTACACACACGGCCCCTCGCACACACAGTATGTTGCACACACGGCCCCTCTCGCACACAGTCCGTTACACACACGGCCCCTCGCACACGCAGTCCGTTACACACACGGCCCCTTGCACACGCGGCCCCTCACGCGCACAGTCCGTTACACACACAGTCCGTTACACACATGGCCCCTCACACACACAGTCTGTTACATACGCGGCCCCTCGCACACACAGTCCGTTACACACCCGGCCCCTCGCACACAGTCCGTTACACACGCGGCCCCTCGCACACACAGTCTGTTACACACTCAGTCCGTTACACATACGGCCCCTCGCGCACACAGTTCGTTAGGGACAGGACCCCTCGCACACACAGTCCGTTACACATACGGCCCCTCGCGCACACAGTTCGTTAGACACAGGGCCCCTCGCACACACAGTCCGTTACATACACGGCCCCTCGCACACACAGTCCATTACACACACGGCCCCTTGCACACACAGTCCGTTATACGCACGGCACCTCGCACACACAGTCCGTTACACAGACGGCCCCTCGCACACAGTCCGTTACACACATGGCCCCTCGCACACACAGTCCGTTACACACATGGCCCCTCGCACACACAGTCCGTTACACACATGGCCCCTCGCACACACAGTCCGTTACACACACGGCCCCTCGCACACACAGTATGTTGCACACACGGCCCCTCTTGCACACAGTCCGTTACATACACGGCCCCTCACGCGCACAGTCCGTTACATACATGGCCCCTCACACACACAGTCTGTTACACACGCGGCCCCTCGCACACACAGTCCATTACATACATGGCCCCTCGCACACACAGTCCGTTACACACGCGGTCTATTAGGAATTCCATATCCTCAGTGACTGATAGTACCGACTCACTTGATTTGCTCGAGGACGACTGCTGTCTCTCGGCAGACTCCCTGCGTCTCTTCAATCCGTTTCTGTTTTTGTTTCCAGGCCATTTTATCCTCCATTAAAACCCCTTCCACCACAGCCCGCAGCTCCTGCTCCTGGGACACTCGTCCAGTCAGCAACTCCACTTCCCCACACTTCTGACAAAGGAACCACAAAACTTCAGTGAAATGACCCAGAGACTAGAGTTAGACCTGCATTTGGCTGTTCAGTATTAGAGCCTTTACATCATTAAAGGGATATCCAGGGGAATGAATAGAGTGAGGATCTATGTCGTAACTGGTAAGGAACAACTGGGAAAGAACTACCCAGTACAGCTGTGCTCAAGACTGCACACACCTCCTGAACACTGGGACAGTGTAGAAGGAACTTTATTCTGTATCTAACCCATGCTGTACCTGCCATGGGAGTGTTTGATGGCACAGTGTAGAGGGAGCTTTACTCTGTAACTAACCCGTGCTGGACCTGCTCTGGGAGTGTTTGATGGTGGAATGTAGAGGGAGTTTTATTCTGTATCAAACAAAGTAGAATGGGGGCAGAAGCAAAAGATAGAAAGAAGAAAAGTAAAAGTGGAGGGCAGAGAAACCCAAGGCAAAAAGCAAAAAGGACCACATTACAGCAAAATTCTAAAGGTGCAAAGTGTGTTACACACACGGCCCCTCGCCGTGAAGGCTCTGTGCCTCAATGCGTAAAGTATTCGTAATAAGGTGGATGAATTAACTGCGCAGTTAGCAGTTAACGGATATGATGTAATTGGTATCACGGAGACATGGCTCCAGGGTGACCAAGGCTGGGAACTCAACATCCAGGGGTATTCAACATTCAGGAAGGATAGACAGAAAGGAAAAGGAGGTGGGGTGGCGTTGCTGGTTAAAGAGGAAATGAATGCAATAGTAAGGAAGGACATTAGCTTGGATGATGTGGAATCGGTATGGGTGGAGCTACGGAATACCAAAGGGCAGAAAATGCTAGTGGGAGTTGTGTACAGACCAGCAAACAGTAGTAGTGAGTTTGGGGACAGCATCAAACAAGAAATTAGGGATGCGTGCAATAAAGGTACAGCAGTTATCATGGGCGACTTTAATCTACATATAGATTGGGCTAACCAAACTGGCAGCAATGCGGTGGAGGAGGATTTCCTGGAGTGTATTAGGGATGGTTTTCTAGACCAATATGTTGAGGAACCAACTAGAGGGCTGGCCATCACTGGGTGATGTGTATTGAGAAAGGACTAATTAGCAATCTTGCTGTGTGAGGCCCCTTGGGGAAGATTGACCATAATATGGTAGAATTCTTTATTAAGATGAAGAGTGACACAGTTAATTCAGAGACTAGGGTCCTGAACTTAAGGAAAGGTAACTTCGATGGGATGAAACATGAATTGCCTAGAATAGAATGGCAAGTGATACTTAAAGGGTTGATGGTGGATAGGCAATGGCAAACATTTAAAGATCACATGGATGAACTTCAACAATTGTACATTCCTGTCTGGAGTAAAAATAAAACGGGGAAGGTGGCTCAACCGTGGCTAACAAGGGAAATTAAGGATAATGTTAAATCCAAGGAAGAGGCATATAAATTGGTCAGAAAAAGCAGCAAACCTGAGGACTGGGAGAATTTTGTAATACAGCAGAGGAGGACAAAGGGTTTAATTAGGAGGGGGAAAATATATGAAAGGAAGCTTGCTGGGAACATAAAAACTGACTGCAAAAGCTTCTATAGCTATGTGAAGAGAAAAAGATTAGTGAAGACAAATGTAGGTCCCTTGCAGTCAGATTCAGGTGAATTTATAATGGGGAACAAAGAAATGGCAGACCAGTTAAACAAATACTTTGGTTCTGCCTTCACGAAGGAAGACACAAATACCTTCCGGAAATACTAGGGGACCAAGGGTCTAGTGAGAAAGAGGAACTGAAGGAAATCCTTATTAGGCGGGAAATTGTGTTAGGGAAATTGATGGGATTGAAGGCTGATAAATCCCCAGGGCCTGATAGTCTGCATCCCAGAGTACTTAAGGAAGTAGCCCTAGAAATAGTGGATGCATTGATGATCATTTTCCAACAGTCTATCGACTCTGGATCAGTTCCTATGGACTGGAGGGTAGCTAATGTAACACCACTTTTTAAGAAAGGAGGGAGAGAGAAAACAGGTAATTATAGACCGGTTAGCCTGACATCAGTAATGGGGAAAATGTTGGAATCAATTATTAAAGATGAAATAGCAGCGCATTTGGAAAGCAATGACGGGATCGGTCCAAGTCGGCATGGATTTATGAAAGGGAAATCATGCTTGACAAATCTTCTAGAATTTTTTGAGGATGTAACTAATAGAATGGACAAGGGAGAACCAGTGGATGTGGTGTATTTGGACTTTCAAAAGGCTTTTGTCAAGGTCCCACACAAGAGATTGGTGTGCAAAATTAAAGCACGTTATTGGGGGTAATGTACTGACGTGGATAGAGAACTGGTTGGCAAACAGGAAGCAGAGAGTCGGGATAAACGGGCCTTTTCAGAATGGCAGGCAGTGACTAGTGGGGTGCCGCAGGGCTCAGTGCTGGGACCCCAGCTATTTACAATATACATTAATGATTTAGATGAAGGAATTGAGTGTAATATCTCCAAGTTTGCAGATGACACTAAGCTGGGTGGAGGTGTGAGCGGTGAGGAGGACGCTAAGAGGCTGCAGGGTGACTTGGACAGGGTGGTGAGTGGGCAAACGCATGGCAGATGCAGTATAATGTGGATAATGTGAGGCTATCCACTTTGGGGGCAAAAACACGAAGGCAGAATATTATCTGAATGGCAGCAGATTAGGAAAAGGGGAGGTGCAACGAGACCTGGGTCTCATGGTACATCAGTCATTGAAAGTTGGCATGCAGGTACAGCAGGCGGTGAAGAAGGCAAATGGTATGTTGGCCTTCATAGATCGGGGATTTGAGTATAGGAGCAGGGAGGTCTTACTGCAGTTGTGAGGGACTTAGTGAGGCCTCACTTGGAATATTGTGTTCAGTTTTGGTCTCCTAATCTGAAGAAGGACATTCTTGCTATTGAGGGAGTGCAGCGAAGGTTCACCAGACTGATTCACGGGATGACAGGACTGACATATGAGGAGAGATTGGATCGACTGGGCCTGTATTCACTCGAGTTTAGAAGCTTGAGAGGGGATCTCATAGAAACATATCAAATTCTGACGGGACTAGACAGGTTAGATGCAGGAAGAATGTTCCCGATATTGGGAAAGTCTAGAACCAGGGGACATAGTCTAAGGATAAGGGGTAAGCCATTTAGGGCTGAGATGAGGAGAAACTTCTTCACTCAGAGAGTTGTTAACCTGTGGAATTCCCTACCGCAGAGAGTTGTAGATGCCAGTTCATTGGATATATTCAAGAGGGAGTTAGATATGGCCCTTACGGCTAAAGGGATTAAGGGGTATGGAGAGAAAGCAGGAAAGGGGTACTGAGGTGAATGATCAGCCATGATCTTATTGAATGGTGGTGCAGGCTCAAAGGGCCGAATGGGCTACTTCTGCACCTATTTTCTATGTTTCTATGCTGTATCTGCCCCGGGAGTGTTTGATGGGACAGTATTGAGGGAGCTTCACTCTGTATCTAACCTGTGCTACACCTGCCCTCAGAAATCAATGCCTCAATGAATGAATCTCTCTCAGACACAGTTTAGTTGCTTTCAGTCCCATCAAATAAACTGCACCTTGTGAAGCTGAATGGCCATTTCCTGCATTTCCGTCTCCAACCGGTCAGCGTAGACCTGCTCCAGGGTGTTACTGAGTGGCAGGGCGTTACTGTGCCAGCGAGCGATTGCAGCTGTCATCTTCCTTTTAGGTCCAAACAACCTGCAGAGACACCAGCAACAAGTCACCCATCCCCTGGAGCTTCATCATTGACCTCCCTCATCCCCACCCCCTGGCCCTCCAACACCCCCCACCACCGCCCACCCCCCTGGGCTTGGTTCCCCCCATTGTCCCCCAGTATCGAACACCCCCCTCCCCCACCCTGGGCTCGGGCCCCCAATTGTCCATTGTCGCCCCGGTCCTCCAACACCCCCTGCGCCCACTCCCCCCGCAGGATCTCTAACACCCCCATCCCCCCACCCTGGACTTGGTCCCCCCATTGTCTCCCGGTCCTCCAACACCCCCTGCGCCCCCTCCCCCCCCCCCCCCCCCCCCCCTCCAGGTCCTCTAACACCCCCACCCTGGACTCAGTCCCCCCATTGTCCCCCCGGTCCTCCAACACCCCCCGCCCTCTCCCCTGGTCCTCCAACACCCCCTTCACTCCCCCAGTCCACTAACATCTTCCCACCCACCCTAGGCTTTGGCCCCCCCATTGTCCCCCAGCACCCGATCACCCTCCATGACCCACCACCCCACGGTCTTCCCACCTCCTGTACCCCCCACCCTCTGCCCTCTGGTCCCGCCATCACCCCCTGACCCCAAACCGCACCCCTCCCCCACCCAATCCTCCGGTCACACCCCAGCAGGACCCTGTGTTGCCTACACCTTGACTTTGCTTGTTCATGTGACACCTACTCACGTAATGCCTACTTCTTTCAGATCAGTTTCCGTCAGAGTGAGGAATATTCGCAAATCCACGTCCTGCTCCTCGAGGATGTGGAGGTACTTCAAGCAGCCAATCTGTTCCAGAAACTCCGGCAAATCCTGCAAGCAGAGGGAACATTGACAAAACTCCACAATAGCACTGAGGAAATGGCTGTGATGCAACAGAGGGAACACAGGAACAGGAGCAGGAGCAGGAACAGGCTATTCAGCCCGTCGAGCCTGTTCCACAGAGAAGAGGGAGTACCTTGATGTTCTGATCTTTCACAAGTAACAGTTGTGCAGAGTTTGTGCTGATAGTATCACTGTTGCCTGATACAGAACAGTGGCTACGTGCAATGGTGCTTCACTAATGGCCGGGTGGCTAAAGGCACTGTGCGGCGATCAATGGGCCACACAGCGAGGAAAATCCCAGCCCCAAATCCCAATCAGGTCAATGATCTCAGCTGGTACAAGCAGCTCAAACAGTACTGGAGTGTCTGACAGAGAGTAGCGGTATAGGAGTCACTGATAGAAACAGTATTAGAGTGTCTGTGTGGGAGTAACAGTATCGGAGTGCCTAATAATGTTGTCTCTTTAATGTATTTCACTGTTAACAATAGCAAGCCGCAGGGGAAATGGGTTGATGATACCGTAGACACTGTTTACAAGTTAATTATCATTATTGAAGGTGCAGAGTGTCAGGATGAGATTATAAAAAGTTTCCGGCCTCAGTAAAATTCCCATTCTCTGTGCTCAGGACCAAATTGTACCTTAGGCCCATGGTATTTCGCCACCCCCTCATTCAGATTCAGTAGCTGCTGACTGGGAATTGTGGGAATGTCGTTGTCTCCCGAATAGGAGCTCTCAGTGCTCTTCCCGTGGCCTCTGCGAATCTTCAACTGCCTTCTGTTACAGCATTTACTGGGCTGATCCGAATCCTTCAAAAGACACAAGAGGGTTTGATTTGTAAGGAATATGGACAGTGCGGCCATTAATACAGCACACTGCAACCATATCCCATCGCCATTCACTCCAAATCCATCTCCCACCCCCTACACTGCAAAACCATACCCCACATCCTTCACCCCGAATCCATCTCCCACACCCTTCCCATATCCCACACCCTCTTCATTCCGAAAGCACATCCCAGTAAAATTCAACTCTTCAACCCGTACGCCATTCCTTTAACATCCTTGCAGGAACATTGTATCTGGCTGCCTGTGCTCGGCTCTATCTGTGATAGAGCGTCAGTTTCACAATACTCCAGCTCGTCCGACACTACATTGATTTGAAGTATACATGTTATAGTCTGCGTGTTGACGTATGCATGCTGGAGTCTGCATGGATTAAGGGTTACATATAGATTGGGCTAACCAAACTGGTAGCAATACGGTGGAGGAGGATTTCCTGGAGTGTATAAGGGATGGTTTTCTAGACCAATATGTCGAGGAACCAACTAGAGAGCTGGCCATCCTAGATTGGGTGTTGTGTAATGAAAGAGGATTAATTAGCAATCTTGTTGTGCGAAGCCCCTTGGAGAAGAGTGAATATGTAGAATTCTTCATTAAGATGGAGAGTGACACAGTTCATTCAGAGACTAGGGTCCTGAACTTAAAGAAAGGTAACTTCAACGGGATGAGACGTGAATTGGCTAGGATAGACTGGCGAATTATAATGGCAATGGCAGATACTTAAAGATCACATGGATGAACTTCAACAATTGTACATCCCTGTCTGGCGTAAAAATGAAACAGGGAAGGTGGCTCAACCATGGCTAACAAGGGAAATCCAAAGAAGGGGCATAAGAGAAAAAGATTAGTGAAGACTAGTAGGTCCCTTGCAATCAGAATCAGGTGAATTTATAATGGGAAAAAAAGAAATAGCAAACCAACTAAACAAATCATTTGATTCTGTCTTCACTAAGGAAGACACAAATAACTTCCCGGAAATACTAGGGGACCGAGGGTCTAGCGAAAAGGAGGAACTGAGGGAAATCCTTATTAGTCAGGAGATTGTGTTCGGGAAATTGATGGGATTGAAGGCCGATAAATCCCCAGGGCCTGATAGTCTGCATCCCAGAGTACTTAAGGAAGTGGCCCTAGAAATAGTGGATGCATTGGTGGTAATTTTCCAACATTCTGTAGACTCTGGATCAGTTTCTATGGATTGGAGGGTAGTTAATGTAACCCCACTTTTAAAAAAAGTAGGGAGAAAGGAATCAGGGAATTATAGACCGGTTAGCCTGACATTGGTAGTGGGGAAAATGTTGGAATCAATTATTAAAGATGCAATAGCAGCGTATTTGGAAAGCAGCGACAGGATTGGTCCAAGTCAGCGTGTATTTATGAAAGGGAAATCATGCTTGACAAATCTTCTGGAATTTTTTAAGGATGTAACTAGTAGAGTGGACAAGGGAGAACCAGTGGGTGTGGTGTATTTGGACTTTCAAAAGGCTTTTGACAAGGTCGCACACAAGAAATTAGTGTGCAAAATTAAAGCACATGGTATTGGGGGTAATGTATTGACGTGGATAGAGAACTGGTTGGCAGGCAGGAAGCAAAGAGTAGGAATAAACGGGTCCTTTTCAGAATGGCAGGCAGTGACTAGTGGGGTACCGCAAGGTTCAGCGCTGGGACCCCAGCTATTTACAATATACATAAATGATTTAGACGAAGAAATAGAATGTAATATCTCCAAGTTTGCAGATGACACTAAACTGGGTGGCAGTGTGAGCTGTGAGGAGGATGCTAAGAGGCTGCAAGGGCGAGTTGAACAGGTTAGATGAGTGGGCAAATGCATGGCAGATGCAGTATAATGTAGATAAATGTGAGGTTATCCACTTTGATGACAAAAACACGAAGGCAGAATACCTGAATGGTGACAGATTAGGAAAAGGGGAGGTGCAATGAGACCTGGGTGTCATGGTACATGTCATTGAAAGTTGGCATGCAGGTACAGCAGGCGGTGAAGAAGGCAAATGGCATGTTGGCCTTCATAGCGAGAGGATTTGAGTATACGAGCAGGGAAGTCTTACTGCAGTTGTACAGGGCCTTGGTGAGGCCACACCTTGAATATTGTGTGCAGTTTTGGTCTCCTAATCTGAGGAAGGACGTTCTTGCTATTGAGGGAATGCAGCGAAGGTTCACCAGACTGATTCCTGGGATGGCAGGACTGACATATGAAGAATGACTGGATCGACTAGGCTTATAATAACTGGAATTTAGAAGAATGAGAGGGGATCTCATAGAAACATATAAAATTCTGACGGGATTAGATAGGTTAGATGCAGGAAGAATGTTCCCGATGTTGGGGAAATCCAGAACCAGGGGTCACAGTTTAGGGATAAGGGGTAAGCAGTTTAGGACCGAGCTGAGGAGAAACTTCTTCACTCAGAGAATTGTGAACCTTGTATATTTTGAACCTCTATCACAGAAATTTCTTGAGGCCAATTCGTTAGATATATTCAAAAGGGAGTTAGATGTGGCCCTTACGGCTAAAGGGATCAAGTGGTATGAGAGAAAGCAAGAATGGGGTACTGAAGTTGCATGATCAGCCATGATCATATTGAATGGTGATGCAGGCTCGAAGGGCCAAATGGCCTACTCCTGCACCTATTTTCTATGTTTCTATGTTTCTATGTTTCACTGTGAACAGCATGCCCTAATAACTCCAGAGGACAAATTTACAAATGTCCGTCTCAGAACCCAGATCATCCTAGTGCCCCGACTGCATTCCTCCCGGAAAGGCTGATCGTGCTCCCACCCCTCCATTGAACACAGCCTGTACAACGCTCGCTTCTCACCTCATACAACCCCACATCTTCTTTGTGCAGCACCTCACCTCCTGACTGTACCCCACCCCCCCCACTCCCATCTGTATCCCCCGCTCCCACCTCCCGTCTGTATCCCCCACTCCCACTCTCACCTCCCGTCTGTAACCCCTGCTCCCACCTCCCGACTGTAGCCCCCGCTCTCACCTCCTGACTGAACCCTCCACTCCCACCTCCTGACTGTACCCCACTCCCACCTGTACCCTCCCACTCCCACCTCCCGTCTGTAACCCCTGCTCTCACCTCCTGACTGTAACCCCCACTCCCACCTCCTGACTGTACCCCACTCCCACCTGTACCCTCCCGCTCCCACCTCCCGACTGTACCCCCCACTCCCACCTCCCGTCTGTAACCCCCGCTCTCACCTCCTGACTGTAACCCCCACTCCCACCTCCTGACTGTACCTCCCACTCCCACCTGTAACCCCCCCGCTCCCACCTCCCGTTTGCACTCCCTGCACCCACTCCCGTCTGTATCCTCTGCACCCACCTCCCACATCGTGCAGCACCTCACCTACTCCATGGTCTGTTTGTCCCATGGGGCAGTGCTCACACCTCTCCACCTGTAAACGCTGAGAGAGCCCCTCACATACTGGACAGCACATCCACTGTGAGTGCAGCGGGAGATCAGCCGAGAAGGGAAAGGCTCAGCGGGCTGTCGAAAGCCGGAATTTAAGCAGATTCACTTCCGGTTTGGGAACGTTCTGAAATCTGCGTAAATTGGCAGCACTGTCGTGCGCACCTTCTCACCTCGTTACTCTCCACGGATCCCTCACGGCTAACGCCCAGTGCCTTTGCCAGTCCGTCGCTGCTGCTGCCGCTGCTCCTGCGGGTGGTCACAGCCTCGGTGACGCAGAAAGGATTGTCCTCTACAGCGGAGGGAAACTGTCAGTCATCGTTAGGGACATTGCCAGCAGCCTGGGACATCCACCACCCAATCACTTACCACACACAGAGAGCAAGAAAAAAAACACTGGAAATACACTGCCGGAGCGTGGGCAAGAGGGAGATGGAAAACTGACTAATGGTTCAAGTGGGGATCACGATCAGGGGTCTCTACCCAAAACAATAACCTGACTTTTCCGCTGCTGATAGTTCTGTTCTTTGAGGGTCTCACAGCTCTCCCTGGATGAAGAGCTGTGACTCACGCACACACATGCTTACTCGCACATGTTCACACTCGCTCATACATGCACACTCACTCACATGCCCGCTCACTCACTCACACATGCACACGCTCGCGCACACATGTACACGCTCACTCACTCACAAATACACACGCTCAGTCACATGCACACGCTCACTCACTCACTCACATGTGCTCACTCACATGCACATGCTCATTCACTCACAAATGCACCGCTCACTCACTCACATGCACCGCTCACTCACTCACACATGCACACTCACTGACTCACACATGCGCACGCTCACTCACACACATGCACACGCTCACTCACACACGCACACGCTCACTCACACACGCACACGCTCACTCACACACATGCACACGCTCAATCACACACATGCACATGCTCACACGCACACGCTCACTCACACATGCACATGCTCACTCACTCACACTTGCACATGCTCACTCACTCGCACATGCACACACTCGATCACTCACTCGCACATGCACACGCTCACTCACTCACACATGCACACACTCGATCACTCATTCGCACATGCACACACTCGATCACTCACTCGCACATGCACACACTCGATCACTCACACACACATGCACACACTCGATCACTCACTCGCACATGCACACACTCGATCACTCACACACATATGCACACACTCGATCACTCACACACACATGCACACACTCGATCACTCACACAAACATGCACACACTCGATCACTCACTCGCACATGCACACACTCGATCACTCACTCGCACATGCACACACTCGATCACTCACTCGCACTTGCACACACTCGATCACACACACACATGTACACACTCGATCACACACACACATGTACATGCTCAATCACTCACACACACATACACTCAGACCAGACCAGTGGCAGGGAACCAGCCCCAGCCTGTCAGCTGCCGGTGAATGGTGGGACAAGGTGTTTGCACCTACCCCTGCTGCTGTTGCTTTCTATGTCGTGCTCATTAATCGGGGAGGTGACATCACGATTCCGGATATCTTTTTCATCTTCATTCTGGTTGTTTCTGAATGTTACATACCCATGTGGTGGGAGAGACTCTGAAACGAGAGTAAATGTGAGAACACGGAGAGAAGAAGAGAGAGTGTGGGGGGTAGGAGCGGGGGCTGGAAATTCTCGCTGTGGGTGATTAACACAGGGTTGTCTTTTAACATACAATCCATTCAGTCCCACAGTTCACTGGGAATCTTATCCTGTGCCTCCCAGTCAAATTCGATCAGCCGTGGCTTAGTGGGTAGCACGCTCGCATCTGCGTCAGGAGATTATGGGTTCAAGCCCGACTCCAGCCCCTCACAATCCCCACTTCCACAATCCACCATCCCACAATATCAATCCACCCCCCAATATCAATCCACGCCCCCCCACAATCTCAATCACCATACCCACAATTCCCCCCCCCACAATCCTCTCACCCCACAACACAATCCAACCCCCCATAATCCTCCCCCCCACTATTCCTCTCCCTCCCCCCCTCACCCCACTATTCCTCTCCCTCCCCACCCTCCCCCCGCCCCCCTCCCCCACCGATGATGAAACCGGCCGTACCGTACTGCTGTGGCCATCTCTGGGCTCCGCGACCTGTGATGTGGGCAAGTGCCTGTGGCCCGTCGTGAATACTGGGGCCCTTGGCTCTCCGGGAATGTGGGTGGCGAGTGTGTGGGTGGCGTGGCTGGAACGGGCAGGACTCATCGGAGGAGCTGAAGTCTTCGTCCATTCCTGCGGGGAGATTAAGGAGCTTCAGATTTGCTCTTGCACAGTCTACACGGTGCTTACTACGACAAACTACAGAGTGGCTAATAGAAGGCAGGACTAGAGTGGAATCTGCAGCATGTACCCACTTCCCCTCAGACTCCAAAAGTAAATAAACAGACCTGCTCATTACTTGCCTGATGTTGGGCCACAATTGCACTGATTCCAGTAACAGTATGAAACTGAACCCCTCCGGTCCGGTTGCAACAGCCCAATTTTGCAGGTTGCTACCTACTCACCCCCACCCCCAGTTCGGCTGTTACTGTGAGTTGTGCTTTTTACAGCGTTCCAGCTCCGAGTCCCACACTGTGGGGTCTCCAGCCTGCCGCGATCCTGCTCCCAAAACGCACCTGGCGAGGCAGGGGCCTATTGCAGGCTATCCAGAGCCTGGCATAGTCTTGCTGGCGGCTGCAATGTGCTGGCCTAAATGTTGCAGCACACTGCAGAAACAAACCCAGACTTTACATAAAAAGGAAGCAACCTCAAGCAGCGCACCACAACCTACCTGTGTCTCTGCGGACTGACTTGGACACTGGGACTGTGTGTAGGTCGATGAGATTCGCTATCTTCATATACCCATACATCAGTGCTAAGGAGCGAGCGGTGTCCCCATTTTCATCTTTCATATCAACCTGGACATCCTGTGTTCAGAAAGGGATTGGTATTAGACTCTGGGCCCACACACACTGGGCCCTCACACACACTGGGGCCACACACACACACACTGGGGCCACTCACACACACACTGGGGCCACACACACACACACTGGGGCCACTCACACACACACACACACACACACACACCACACACACACACTGGGCCCACACACACATACTGGGGCCACACACACACACACACTGGGGCCACACACACACACACACATTGGGCCCTCACACACACATACAGACCCCCCACACACACACACACACACACAGACCCCCCCCACACACACACACACACAGACCCCCCCCACACAAACACACTGGGCCCTCACACTCACACACACAGGGCCCAGTCACACACTGGGCCGACATATACACACACACACACACACACACACTGGGCCCACACGCATATACCACACCCTGGATGCATACACATACACACCTACACTAACCTTGGCCACACATACACTTGCTCAGCACTGCACTTGGATGTCCTGTGGTTGTGAAATGCACTATATAAATGCAAGTTCTTTCATAAAGTTGGCCCTATTTTGGCTGCATTTATTGCCCATCCCTAGTTGCCCTGAGAGTTGTTGCAGGAAGCTGCTCTCGCTTTGCTTCTGGCATTCAGCTACTGTATACATGTTTGAAACAAGGCCGTGATTTGGTCTGGAACGAATGGTTTTGGTGAAACCGAAACTGAGCATTGGTGAGCAAGTTATTGATTTAGATGTTGCTTGATGGGAATATTGATAACTCCTTCTGTAATGTATACAGCTATGAGTATGCTCACAAGTTTGTAGAGCTGTTGCAACCAAATTTTAATTTGATTTAAGTTTCCTTTAAAGTTTATTTGGAAATTTGTGGGTTCTAGTGCCCTTATCGAAAGGGGGCACTTAATTTAAAGTTCGGAGTGACTATTTGTCCTAACGTTTTCTCATCCTTCTGTGCTTGCGTCCTCCTCCGGACTCCGCCCCCACCTGGAACCGGAAGTGGAGTTACGTTGTTCTTCAATTGCCCACGTTGTCCGACCGAGCCACAAGCCACCGAGCCTCCGACCGGGCGGGGAGAGAGAGGCGGTGGGCAGCCAGGATCTGTTCGTTTCTCAGTTTGAGTGAAGAGTCAAGCGGCTCCGTAAAGTGCTCTGTGAGAAAGAGAGAGACATGGGGTGGAGAGAGAGAGAGAGAGAGAGACATGGGGTGGAGAGAGAGACATGGGGTGGAGAGAGAGCCGGGGGGGGGGGGGGGGGGGGGAAAGAGAGAGATCCTTGTGCGGGGGTGGGGAAGAGAGAGAGAGAGTCTTGTGGCGGGCGAAGGGGAGAGAGAGAGCCTTGTGGGGGTGGGGGGGGGGGGGGAGGGAGCGAGCCTGGATGGGGGGGGGGAACACCTAGATTTGCTACACATTGTACATCTGTGTCCTAACTCGCACCAAGTACCGGTCACCCATCATCCTTGTGCTCACTGACCTAGATTGACTCCCGGTTAATCAATGCCTCAATTAAAACAATTTCATCCTTGTTTTCAAGTCCTTCCATGGCCTTGCTTCTCCCTATCTCTGTAACCCCCTCCCCCCTCCCCCCCACCCCCTGCACAAGGCATCTGCGCTCCTCTAATTCTATCATGTTTTCATGTTCTTAGGCTGCCCTAAAGCGCCTTACAACCAATGAAATACTTTTGAAGTGTAGTCATTGTTGCAATGTAGGATACGTGGCAGCCAATTTGTGCATAGCAAGATCCCACAAACAGCAATACGATAAATGACCCGATAATGTGCTTTCAACTATCCCTCCTAGTCCTTCTTGACCTGCCTGCAGCCTTTGACACAGTTGACCACTCCATCCACCTCCCCACCATCGTCCAGCTGGGTGGGACTGCACTCACCTGGGTCCATTCTTATCTATCTAATCGTAGCCAGAAATTCACCTGCAAAGGTCTCTTGCCCCACTCCTGCATCTGGAGGTCCCCAAGGATCTACCCTTGGCTCCCTCCTATTTTACATCTACATGCTGCCCCTTGGCGACATCATCCGAAAGCACGGCATCTATTTCCACATGTACGCTGACGACACCCAGCTCTACCTCACCACCAATTCTCTCAACTCCTCCATGGTCTCTAAATTGTCAGACTGCTTTTGTAGGATGAGCAGAAATGTTCTCCGATTAATATTGGGAAGACCAAAGACAATGCTAAAACTCCGTTCCCTAGCCACCGACTCCATCCCTCTCCCTACCATCTGTCTGAGACCTCACAGACCCATCTAACATAACAAAATCATTTTATATTTGCAGAACAAAGCGCCGCTTCCTAGCGACCGCCAACCCGTCCCCCGCGCCCGCGCCCCCCCCCCCCACCCCCCACCCACCCCCCACCCACTCCTCCCTGACTAAGCTCACACCAGATCTATTCCAGCTCAGGCTCTCAGAGCTCACTAAAAGCACAGCTAGAAGCTGAACGGGTTCCTGAGGATATTTTTGCACTACCGGACGTACGGTGCTCTACTCAGAACCGATAAACACAAACCCTCCGTGCCACACTCCTGAGCTATGAGCCCTCCAGCTCCTGTCCACAGTCAGTCAGTGGCACAGAGACACTGGCTGTTCACCCGTTGCTGAGTCTTTCTATGTCGATCGGTGTGATGTGCAGCTGGGAGCTTCCGTGCGGTGGAGCAGGGCCAATCCCTAACCAGTCTGCACCCAGACCAGCAGCTCCACCGGTGCAGCCACGCCCTGCCACGAGTGAGTACCGTGTGTCCAACTACCCACAGCATGGTGGTTGACCGGCTGGGGGAAATCACAGCTTCCTGCTTTAATGCCCAAGGGAGAGTTCAGGAGACACAACCTGTCCGATTCACCCACCCAGCCTTGCGATAGAGATGGCAGAAATATTAAATGACTATTTTGCTTCAGTATTTACCAGGGAGTCAGAACAGGTTGGCATGAGATCAGATGATGAGATTAGAAATGAGATAACTACATTTCAAATAAAAGGAGAAATATTAAATAAACTAATCAAGCTCAAAGAGGTTAAAACCCCAGGTTCGGATCGATAACATCTGCACATTTAAAAGAATCTAGGCAAGAGATAGCAGAAGCATTACAAAACATATTTAATAATTCGTTAGAAAAAGGTGCAGTACCAGAGGACTGGCGGATAGCTAATGTAATACCTATATTTAAGAAGGGAGATAGAACACATCCAGGGAACCATAGACCAGTCAGCTTAACATTGGTGGTAGGGAAAATAATGGAATTCCTACTAAAGGAGAAAATAGAAGAACATCTAGAAACCAAAAATATAATAACTAATAGTCAGCATGGATTTCAACAGGTAATGTCTTGCTTGACCAATCTCACTGAATTTTTTGAAGAGGTAACAGAGAGAGTAGACAAGGGTAATGTACTAGATGTAATTTATCTAAATTTTCAAAAGGCCTTCGATAAAGTACCACATTAGAGACTAATGAACAAGGTCAGAGAATGCAGAGTCGGGGACAAGTAGCAGATTGGATCGCTAGCTGGTTTCAAGACAGAAAGCAGTTTGGATAAGGGATAGCTATTCACATTGGCCAAAGGTGGGCAGTAGTGTTCCACAAGGATCAGTGCTGGGACCACTGTTGTTCACAATTTATATTAATGCTTTAGACTTTGCAATCAAAAACACAATTTCTAAATTTGCGGATGAAAAATTGAGAGGGATCGCCAATACTGAAGAGGACTGCAACAAATTACAGGAAGACATTAATAAACATATTAATAAACATATAATTGGCAAATGAATTTCAACACAAATAAATGGGAGGTATTACATTTTGGTAAAAAAAATTGGGAGGTCACATATTGCTTGGAAAATACGAATCTAAATGGGGTAGAAGAGCAAAAGGATCTCAGAGTACAAATACACAAATCACTAAAAGTAGTGATACAGGTTAATAAGGCCAGAAAAAAGCAAAAGTTTATTTCTGGAGGGATAGAATTGAAAAGTACAGAAGTTATGTTAAACTTGTATCGAACAAGTTGTTAGACCACACTTTGGAGTACTGCGTACAGTTCTAGTTGCCATATTAAAAAAAGGATATAGAGGCACTGGAGAGGGTGCAGAGAAGATTTGCAAGGATGATACCAGAAATGCGAGGGTATACCTATCATGAAAGGATGAACAGACAGGGTCTCTTTTCTCTTGAAATGAGAAGGCTGAGGTGATCTAATAGAGGTCTTTAAAATTATGAAAGGTTTTGATAGAGTGGATACAGAGTGTTTCCACTTGTGGGGAAGAGCAAAACTAGAGGCCATCAATATAAAATAGTCACCAAGAAATCAAATAGGGAATTCAGAAGAAACTTCTTTACCCACAGAGTGGTGAGAATGTGGAAGACATTACCACAGGGAGTGGTTGAAGCGAATAGTATAGATGCATTTAAAGGGCGGTTAGATAAGCAATGAGGGAGAAAGGAACAGAGAGTTATACTGATAGTTAGGTGAGGAAAGACGGGAGGAGGCTTGAGTGGAGCATAAACTGGTTGGGTCGAATGGCCTGTTTCTGTGCTGTATATCCTATGTAATCCTATGTATTGAGATCAGCTGACCCAGCACAGGCTGAGTCAGACTGCTGCCTCCCTGGTCTGTGGGGCTCAGCTGCTCACTGCTAACCAGCGGAACGATAGGGCAGCCTGTCAGCCTGACCTTGATTCAAGTCCTACATGGATTCAAGTCCTACATGGATTCAGCATAGTAAACACACAAAACAGGGGAACATTTACCATCAGGAGAGTGCTGAGAAAAGCTGTCCCACCCAGCTCACACTTCACTTCCACCCCTCAGACTTCACTTACATCCAACCCAGAACTATTACTGCGACCCAGAATAAGCTGGGGCACAAGAGACACGTACGTGGTTCAGTAGGTACTGGACTATGATCTCATGGCCAGAGGCGGTAGCTTCCATCAGGGGCGTGAATCCATACACAGGCTCTCTGAAACAGAAGATGGCAGTGTTAGCCCAGTTACTGCTGGGAAGGATTACCAACGCTGTTGGTATTACACGGCATGGGGGTGGAGAGAGTGAGGTGGGAGGAGTGGGGTGGGGTGAGGGAGCGGGGCGGTTTTGGGAGTACTGGAAACATATCGATAATGCCCTGAGCCCATTGAGATAGCGACCAATACTGTAAGAATCCACGGTGACTAGACAAAAGGTCACATGCAAGGATTACGTTATAGGCGCTTCTTTTGCTATTTTTGTACCCAAGGTGGCAACAGTAATATTTTGGGGAGATTATGTTCTGTCTAGAGCTGAGCAGGCCAAGCGGTAACTGATAGAGATCTTTGAGATCATGGAGGGTTTTGATGGAGTAAATAGTGAGAGACTGGCACTGACTGGCAAGATGGCAAAGAAAGGCACCAACTTAAGATAAATTCAAAAAGAATTAAAGGGGGTAGAAAAAATTGTTTTTACCCAGAGGGTGGATACAATCTCTGTCACAAACTGTGATGAAGCAGAGCCCAGAAATTGTTTCAAAAGGGGATTAGATAAGCTGCATTAAAGATTCTGGGAAGCCAACAGGAGAGTAACATGCTGTCATATTCTAGCTTAATGTTTCAGATGGATGTGAGGCTCTGATGAAGTGGCGACACCTTATTCTCTCCTTTCAGAAGCTGACAGACCACTGTGTATTTGCAGTATTGTTAAAATGTTATTGTGAGCGCAAAGAATGCAATACAGGCCGAGCTCTCAGAGTGAAGGACGTGCCCGCCTGCCCTGTCCACCCCGCCCGCTCTGCCCTGCCCGCTTGCCCCGTCCGTTCTTCACTGCCCGCTCACCCCGCCCTGCCCACCTGCCCGCCCTGACTGCCCACTCGCTCACCCCGTCCCACCCTGCCCTGCCCGCTTGCCCCGTCTATCCTACCGCTCACCCTGTCCACCCCGCCCGCTTTGCCCTGCCCGTCCACCCTGACCCGTTCACCCCACCCGCTCGCTCTGTCCATCCCACCCCGCCCGCTCTGCCCTGCCCGTCCACCCCACCCGCCCAGTCCCGTCCGCCCCGTCCCATCCCTTCCATTCCGTCCCGCCCCATCCATCCTACCCGCCCACCCAGTCCCGTCCGCCCTGTCTTACTTTAGGTTTGCATCAGCCCCGTTGTCCAGAAGAAACTTCACCATCTGCTGGTGCCCGGTGCTGGTGCAGTGGAACAGCGCTGTCCAGCCTCTGTCATCCTTCATCTCTAGCTCAGCCCCTTGCTGCATGAACACAAGAAAAGTCCATTCAGCCCATCAAATCTCATCCCCCCAGTACCCTAACACTCCCACTGAAGCCTATCCCCCCAGTACCCTAACACTTCCACTGAAGCCTATCCCTCCAGTCCCGCTGGAGCCTATCCCTCCCATCACATCTCATCCCTCTTGTACTTTAACACGCACCCCCCCTCCCCCCACCGCCTATTGAAGCCCATTCCTGTATTACCCCAACTTTCCTATCTTATCTCATCCCTCCAGTTAAAGCCCTAATTTCCATTTCTGGTTCTATTTCTGTAGCTTAGCTTGCAGTAAGATTCTGCATTTATATGTTCTATCTTTCCCATTTAATATTTATATCCTTAATGATGTCCCGTTAACCACCTTCTCTTTTTACTGTAGTTTGAGGCTTCTCTAATCTTTCCTCGTAGCTTATCCCTTTACACTCGCTCGGTCTGTGTGTCCTGTCCTGATTCTCTTGAATACATCTTTTATGTTGTGCTGACTATTATTTTAAGTGAGGGCTGCCCAGTGTATTGTACAGCCCCAACATAACCACTGTGGAAGTATACATAACTGTTCTGGCTACATATTCAAGCATCTCATTTCAATTGCTTTGCTACAATGTCTGGACAAGTCTTTTACTCCCAGCTTCCTCTCTGCACGAACTTAATCCCATTCAGTGTATACTCAGGACACTGTGTTGTTGCCCTGTGTGCACTGCATTAGGTCCACCAGCTTCTTTAACCCGGCCTATACCTCTGACACGCCCCTGCCAGCTCTACCCGAGGACAGGCTGCACGGCAGAATCAGTGAGCCTGAAACCAACCGACCTGAAGCAGGAAATAAGCGATGCTCTCGTTGCCACAGCTCGCTGCCAGCATCAGGGCGCTCTGCCCTCTCTCTGTCGTCGTGTTGACATCCACACCTGCTTCCAGCAAGAGGTGGACGATGGTATCGTGGCCGATGTATGACGCGTACATCAGAGGGGTCCAGCCACCTCGGTTCTTCTGATTCGGGTTCACCATTCCTCTAAACACGGGAAACAGAGAGAGTCATTCCTTGACCCCGGCACACTGACCTGGCCTCAGACACCGTGCGCACTGACTCGGCCTCACACTGACTGGCCCCACACACCAGGTACACTGACTGGCCCCACACACCCTACCTCATACACCGTGCGCACTGACCCGGCCTCACACTGACCTGGCCCCACACACACTGCCTCACACACTGTGCGCACTGACCCGGCCTCGCACTGACTGGCCTCACACACCGGGTACACTGACTGGCCCCACACACCCTGCCTCATACACCGTGCGCACTGACCCGGCCTCACACTGACCTGGCCCCACACACCCTGCCTCACACACCGTGCGCACTGACCCGGCCTCGCACTGACTGGCCCCACACACCCTACCTCATACACCGTGCGCACTGACCCAGCCTCACACTGACCTGGTCCCACACACCCTGCCTCACACACTGTGCGCACTGACCCGGCCTCGCACTGACTGGCCTCACACACCGGGTACACTGACTGGCCCCACACACCCTGCCTCATACACCGTGCGCACTGACCCGGCCTCACACTGACCTGGCCCCACACACCCTGCCTCACACACCGTGCGCACTGACCCGGCCTCGCACTGACTGGCCCCACACACCCGGCCTCAGATACCCTGCGCACTGACCTGGCCTCGCATTGACAGGCCTCACACACCGGGCCCCGCACACTGGGCCAGCAAATCACCTGGCTTCACTCAGCACTCACCGACACAGTCAATGAGGCTCCCTCAGTCCACGGGTACACTCAAGGCTGGTATGAAACGCAAAGATAATAATTTACAGACTATGCAGCTCAACATTGGTTTTCTCTTTCTGTAATCGTATTGGGGAACTGATTAGGGATTCCTGGGGGGGCGGAAAGGGTTACTACCTAAAGATTTCTGAAAGCCGGCACATTAACTTGGGCTGTTACACTAGGATTACTGACAGTGTTGCACTGGGATTACGGACAGGAGTGTTACAACAACAACTTATATTTATATAGTGCCTTCAATGTAGTGAAATGTCCCAAGGCGCTTCACAGGAGTATTATGAAATAAAAGTTTGACACTGAGCCATATAAATAGAAATTAGCGCAGGTAACCAAAAGGGTCACCGAGATAGGTTTTAAGGAGCGTCTTGAAGGAAGAAAGAGAGGTAGAGGGGCGGAGAGATTTAGGCAGGGAGTTCCCGAGCTTAGGGCCTAGGCTACAAAAGGCACGGCCACCAATGGTTGAGCGATTATAATCAGGGATGCTCAAGAGGGCAGAATTTCAGGAGCACAGACATCTCGTGAGGTTGCGAGGCTGAAAGAGATTATAGAGATAGGGAGGGGCGAGGCCATGGAGGGATTTGAAAATAAGAATTTTGAAATCCAGGGGTTGTTTAACCGGAAGCCAATGTAGGTCAGCGAGCACAGGGGGGTGAGTGGGTCTTAGTGTGAGTTCGGATAGGGCTACCGAATTTTGGATGACCTCAAGTTTACGTAGGATGTAGAATGTGCGAGGCCAGCCAGGAGTGTGTTTGAATAGTCAAGTCTAGAATTAACAAAGGCATGGATGAGAGTTTCAGCCGCGGATGAGCTGAGGCAGGGGCGGAGACGGGCGATGTTACGGAGATGGAAATAGGCGGTTTTAGTTATGCCGTGGATATGTGGTCGAAAGCTCATTTCAGGGTCAAATATGATACCAAGATGCTAGGGAGAGGGATGGAGTCGGTGGCTACACTGGGATTACTGACGGGATTGTTACACTGGGAATGCTGCAGATTGAGCCGATATTAACAGGCTGCCATATATAAACGCACGTTTGAGCTGGAAGCAGTTTGGCAGGTTCTTTGACAACATTCAGGTATTGAACCCATGATTTAATAGCACGTTAATATTTTTAGAGAGGATAATTTAAAAATCTTTACACATAGATTTTATATTGATTTAGAAGACTGCATATCTTTAAATGTAGGCATTTCCACTATGCTGAAATGGGCACTGCATGTTGGGACTCACTGGCAGCCAATAGTCCTCCTGCTCTTACCTGTGGATGCTCTCTTTCACGACATCATACTGCCCAATTGATGATGCTGTGTGAAGGTCTAGTAGAACGTCCAGATCCTCACA
This sequence comes from Pristiophorus japonicus, assembly GCF_044704955.1. Taxonomy (NCBI): domain Eukaryota; kingdom Metazoa; phylum Chordata; class Chondrichthyes; family Pristiophoridae; genus Pristiophorus; species Pristiophorus japonicus. The sequence continues at coordinate 115,875,454 of NC_091991.1, forward strand.
GCCAATCAGCTGCTCAAAGCCGTGCCACATGGACAGGCTGCGATTCAGGAGCTCCGTCTCACTCGCCTCGTCACTCAGCTCCGACATGCTGCACTCACTTCCTGTACAGACAGATTAGCTAATCACACCACCTCTGTCATGTCATACACATTCCTCACATCGACACTGGGGTAGGAGATCTCAGAGAGCCCAGCCCTGGGACATCTCACTGTTAGGTCAGGACCGGCCGAGTGCGTTCAGCATCTGTGGGGCTGGTAATGCGCTCAGGCACTAGTCGCAACGGCGCCTAAATGCACTAGCCTTTCGGGACACAATGTCAGCTCATAAACAGACTTCAGTAGCATCGTTGTGTAGCATCTGCTGCAATGAGAAGGCCAAAGAATGAGTGAGAATGTTACAGAATGAGAGTGTCACAGGATGAGAGTGAGAGTGTCACACAATGAAGAATGTCACAGGATGAGAGTGGGAGTGTCATAGGATGAGAGTGGGAATGTCACAGGATGAGAGTGAGAGTGTCACAGGATGAGAATGGGAATGTCACTCATTCACTGCTGTGAATAACCCCAATTCCATTGAAGTATTTTCTTAAATTTAAAGTGACTATCTCAGAAATTGCAGGAATTTACAGGTGCCCCATCAGTGTGGCAGTGACCCCTGTTGCTATGGGTTACTGTGCACCATCAGTGTGCCAGTGACCCCTATTGCTGTGGGTTACTGCGCACCATCAGTGTGGCAGTGACAACTGTTGTTATGGGTTACTGTGCACCATCAGTGTGGCAGTGACCCCTGTTGCTATGGGTTATTCTGCACCATCTGTGTGGCAGTGACCCCTGTTGCTATGGGTTATTGTGCACCATCAGTGTGGCAGTGACCCCTGCTGCTATTGTTTACTGTGCACCATCAGTGTGGCAGTGACCCCTGTTGCTGTGGGTTACTGTGCACCATCAGTGTGGCAGTGACCCCTGTTGCTATGGGTTACTGTGCACCATCAGTGTGGCAGTGACCCCTGTTGCTATGGGTTATTCTGCACCATCTGTGTGGCAGTGACCCCTGTTGCTGTGGGTTATTGTGCACCATCATTTTGTCAGTGACCCCTGCTGCTATTGTTTACTGTGCACCATCAGTGTGGCAGCGACCCCTGTTGCTGTGGATTACTGTGCACCATCAGTGTGGCAGTGACCCGTTGCTATGGGTTACTGTGCACCATCAGTGTGCCAGTGACCATTGTTGCTATGGGTTACTGTGCACCATCAGTGTGGCAGTGACCCTTGCTGTTATGGGTTACTGTGCACCATCAGTGTGGCAGTGACCCCTGTTGCTATGGGTTACTGCGCACCATCAGTGTGGCAGTGACCCCTGTTGCTATGGGTTACTGTGCACCATCAGTGTGCCAGTGACCCCTATTGCTATGGGTTACTGCGCACCATCAGTGTGGCAGTGACCACTGTTGCTATGGGTTACTGTGCATCATCAGTGTGGCAGTGACCCCTGTTGCTATAGGTTACTGTGCACCATCAGTGTGGCAGTGACCCCTGTTGCTATGGGTTATTCTGCACCATCAGTGTAGCAGTGACCCCTGTTGCTAAGGGTTACTGTGCACCATCAGTGTGGCAGTGACCCCTGCTGCTATGGGTTATTCTGCACCACCAGTGTGGCAGTGACCCCTGTTGCTATTGTTTACTGTGCACCATCAGTGTGGCAGTGACCCCTGTTGCTGTGGGTTACTGTGCACCATCAGTGTGGCAGTGACCCCTGTTGCTATGGGTTACTGTGTACCATCAGTGTGGCAGTGACCCCTGCTGCTATGGGTTACTGTGCACCATCAGTGTGGCAGTGACCTCTATTGCTATGGGTTACTGTGCACCATCAGTGTGGCAGTGACCCCTGTTGCTATGGGTTACTGCGCACCATCAGTGTGGCAGTGACCTCTATTGCTATGGGTTACTGTGCACCATCAGTGTGGCAGTGACCCCTGTTGCTATGGGTTACTGTGCACCATCAGTGTGCCAGTGACCCCTGTTGCTATGGGTTATTCTGCGCCATCAGTGTGGCAGTGACCCCTGTTGCTATGGGTTATTCTGCGCCATCAGTGTGGCAGTGACCCCTGTTGCTATGGGTTACTGTGCCCTCTGCCCGGGGCCCTGCTGCCCCGCCGTGCGGGTTGGTTCTATTCCCCCCCTTCCTACATGTCCGCCGGAAATGTCAGGTGGCTAGCCCCTGTGGTGCTCAGTACCTTTCTTTTAATACAAATATTGTCGCTGGGCAGAAAATGGCCACCGTGATTCTCAGCGCTGCTTCTCTTCCGGCTACACAAAACCATCTGACATGGATCAGCCAATCACACGGCATGGCAGGAATGAAAACAAGGAGAGGCTGGTATACTGCAAGAGGGTCCTTAAAGGGTCGTGCTCCGCCAAGGACGGCGCCAATGTTTCGGAGGATCCTTCTACGGAACTTTGCTATTGCTGTCGTTAAGTTTCTTTGTGGCTTATTGCCTTGTTTAAAGAAAGAGGAAATAATTCAAGAAAGCACTTTACAGAACATGAAGTACTTTTGAAGTGTAGTCATTGTTGTAATGTAGGGAAACGCGGCAGCGAATTTATGCACAATTAAGATCCCACAAACAGCAAATGAGATAAATAGCCAGTTAATGTCTTTTCGTGATCCTGATGTTGGTCAGGACATCGAGAGATTTTAGGGTCACTAACCCTTCTGGATTATCCAGGGGTCTCCCAGATTGAAAAGTTAATCTCCTGGGTACATGCTACTTGCAACCTGGGGGTGGATGGTAAAACTTAGTAAATGCATACTTCTCCGCTATTCCAACCCGTGCTCCCACCAGGCTCATACGACAGGGCCAGGTCACACCTTGCCATTGATTTTTCACATCAGTGGGTAGCACTCTCACCTGAGTCAGAGGTTGTGTTCAAGTCCCACTCCAGACACTTGAGCACAAAATCTAAGCTAGCAGTACTGAGGGAGCACTACTGTCGGAGGTGCCATCTTTCCGATGAGACAATAATCCAAGGCCCCATCTGCCCTCTCAGGTAAAAGATCCTAAGAGCATTTTGAAGAACAGCAGGGAAGTTCGCCCAGGTGTCCTGGCCAATATTTATACGTTGAACATCATGACTAAAACAGATTATCTGGTCAGTGTCTCATTGCTGATTTTGGGACCTTGCTATGTGCAAATTAGCTACTGTGTTTCCTAAATTACAACACTGACTTCAATTCAAAAGTATTTCATTGCCTGTAAAGCGCTTTGGGATGTCCTGTGGTTGAGAAAGGCACTATATAAATGCAAGTTCTCTCATAAAGTTGGCCCTATTTTGTTATATGCTCCTGGGATGTAGGTAACACTGGCAAGGCTGCATTTATTGCCCATCCCTATTTGCCCTGAGAGTTGTTGCAGGAAGCTGCTCTCGCTTTGCTTCTGGCGTTCAGCTACTGTATACATGTTTGAAACAAGGCTGTGATGTGGTCTGAAACGAAGGATTTTGGTGAAACCTAAACTGAGCATTGGTGAGCAAGTTATTGATTTAGATGTTGCTTGATGGGAATGTTGATAACTCCTTCTGTAATGTATGCACCTATGCGTATGCTCACAAGTTTGTAGAGCTGTTGCAACCAAATTTTAATTTGATTTAAGTTTCCTTTAAAGTTTATTTGGAAATTTGTGGGTTCTAGTGCCCTTATCGAAAGGGGGCACTTAATTTAAAGTTCGGAGTGACTATTTGTCCTCACGTTTTCTCATCCTTCTGTGCTTGTGTCCTCCTCCGGACTCCGCCCCCGCCTGGAACCGGAAGTGGAGCTACGTTGTTCTTCAATTGCCCACGTTGTTCGACCGAGCCACAAGCCTCCAACCGGGCGGGGAGAGAGAGGCGGTGGGCGGCCAGGATCTATTCGTTTCTCAGTTTGAGTGAAGAGTCAAGCGGCACCGTAAAGTGCTCTGAGAGAAAGAGAGAGACATGGGATGGAGAGAGAGATCCTTGTGTGTGTTGGGGGGAGGGGTAGAAGAGTGAGCCTTGTGGTGGGCGGGGGAACACCTAGATTTGCTACACATTGTACATATGTGTCCTAAGTCCATTCACCCATCATCCTTGTGCTCACTGACCTACATTGGCTCCCGGTTAATCTCAATTTTAAAATTCTCATCCTTGTTTTCAAATTCCTCCATGGCCTTGCCCCTCCCCAACTCTAATCTCCTTTAGCCTCACAACCCCCCCTTCCCACAAGATATCTGCGCTCCTCAAATTCTGGCCACTTGAGCATCCCTGATTATAATCGCTCAACCATTGTTGGCTGAGCCTTCTGTTGCTTCGGCCCTAAGCTCTGGAATTCAATCTTTAAATCTCATCAATCTATGCTGGATTCACAGCCAAATTCTAGTGCTTAAAAAGGAGAGAGTCTGTCTCACCCAGTCCCAGAGTATGAAAGGACAGTCTGTCTGACCCACTGTCCCAGAGTGCTAAAGGACTGTGTAACGCACTGTCCCAGAGTGCGAATGGAGAGTGTCTGACCCATTGTCCCAGAATGTGAAAGGACAGTGCACAGAGTGCAAAAGGACAGTGTCTGACTCACGGTTCCAGAGTGCAAAAGGAGAGTGTCTGTCCCACCCAGTCCCAGAGTGCGAAAGCACACTATGTGAAACGATGAATAAATTGTTTCCTGCCTAAGGCCAACTGTTCCATCAGTGGCACGGTGCGGAGTTCTGTGTATTGGTACCGATGACTGATCAGTGCTGGACAAAATATTTCCCTTCAACTGTGTGTATTATGTGGCTCATTTCTAATCTATTGCATAACCGATGATAATCTCTTCACAATAAACATGTGGTACAACAGCATTGGTCATTTACTAGCACATGGGCAAAATCCCAGCTTCAATAAAGTATCACTCAGTAAAGCCGTCTGTCATTCCCAATGCTCGGCTTCAAATAACACGTACAGTACACATCACTTTCTCTTCACAAGACAATGTTTAGGTTAAAACACAACAGTATTGTGGTACTTTCACACTCTGTGACTGGGTGGGACAGTGCAGCAACAGTTCAGGAACACTGGCTGTTAGCAGAGGTCAGCATTTTTCAAGTTTAGTTAAGTCGAGTGTAAATGACAATGGACAAGTGTTTGAGGTGGGATAATGTTTTCTGTAAGCTGGGATCTGCCTATAGTATTGGAATAACCTGCACATCTGGCCCAGTACAAAGATCATTGCTTCATTAAGTTAGTATTGCATATAACGTTTTTAAAGTATCTACCAGACCAGATTGTATATTCTTGACAGACTGATCTGAGAACACACTGAAGAGCCCTGAAAACAGTGCAATATACAGCCCAAGACCAGCAGATTTCATTCACCACATAAAATGGCCCCTTGCATTGAAAGTTGCTGTTTTGTTGCAATGGTTCCACTGACTTATAAATCCTGTTGATCCACTTCACACATTGTTTCAAGAGCCCAACTACATTGGGTTGGAAAGCAGGAAATTTTCATATACAAAAACTCACTAACCTGTAGACTGCCAGGTTCTCGTCCTGAATCTCTATACTTGCACTGCTTTCCTGTCAAATGCAGGAATTCTGTAGATATGAGACTTGACTACTTACTGTGCAGTTTTGGATGTTCTAGTGAACAGCAGATATTTCAATATATTACCAGCATGGAATTAAGTCAGTACTGGGTCGAGTTTAGTCATCAATAACAAGGTTATAAAGTGAGCCCGAGACTCAGTTAGTTCCAGGTGCCCTGTTTAGTGGCTGCAGAACGGAGCTGTAATGTTACATCGATCTATCCTGGAATCTTGGTTCAGACGGTCCACTCATGGGAGGGGCTGCAGTGTGTCTATGACTCACCGGTGCCCAGTAACGAATCACAACTAACATTGGGGTCACTACTAGCAACAAACCACAACTAGCGCTGGGTGGTAAGAGGCCAGCCCTCTGTTTTGTTACTGGGGAGGGGCCACATGTTCAGGCCTGAATGTAGAGGGTCCCAGTTTTTCAACAGGAGCAACCGCACCTTGGTCCTCAGGACAGAATCAGGGAACAGGAGGATCCCACAGCGAGACACACAGGGACAAGGCCACACACGGATCAATTCAATGAGCCATGTCTGCTTTGGTCACTTTATAATCTTTTATTTTGAAACAAGCTGATTGGACAAACGGGTTTGTCTCCAGTACCATATAATCGCACTCACATGTATAAAGGTAGTGCACAGTGGCAAAGGCCAATGTGGCCATTTCTTACTCTGACTGAATATGGAGCTATGCCCAGAGCTGGTGCACACCCCCGACCCCAGCACGCCCGGAACCACCCCGACCCCAGCACGCCCGGAACCACCCCGACCCCAGCTCGCCCGGAACCACCCCGACCCCAGCACGCCCGGAACCACCCCGACCCCAGCACGCCCGGAACCACCCCGACCCCAGCACGCCCGGAACCACCCCGACCCCAGCTCGCCCGGAACCACCCCGACCCCAGCACGCCCGGAACCACCCCGACCCCAGCACGCCCGGAACCACCCGACCCCAGCACGCCCGGAACCACCCCACCCCAGCACGCCCGGAACCACCCCGACCCCAGCTCGCCCGGAACCACCCCGACCCCAGCTCGCCCGGAACCACCCAGACCCCAGCACGCCCGGAACCACCCCGACCCCAGCACGCCCGGAACCACCCCGACCCCAGCACGCCCGGAACCACCCCGACCCCAGCACGCCCGGAACCACCCCGACCCCAGCACGCTCGGAACCACCCCGACCCCAGCACGCTCGGAACCACCCCGACCCCAGCACGCCCGGAACCACCCCGACCCCAGCACGCCCGGAACCACCCCGACCCCAGCACGCCCGGAACCACCCCGACCCCAGCACGCTCGGAACCACCCCGACCCCAGCTCGCCCGGAACCACCCCGACCCAAGCACGCCCGGAACCACCCCGACCCCAGCACGTCCGGAACCACCCCGACCCCAGCACGTCCGGAACCACCCCGACCCCAGCACGCCCGGAACCACCCCGACCCCAGCACGCCCGGAACCACCCCGACCCCAGCACGCCCGGAACCACCCCGACCCCAGCACGCCCGGAACCACCCCGACCCCAGCACGCCCGGAACCACCCGACCCCAGCACGCTCGGAACCACCCCGACCCCAGCACGCTTGGAACCACCCCGACCCCAGCACGCCCGGAACCACCCCGACCCCAGCACGCTCGGAACCACCCAGACCCCAGCACGCCCGGAACTACCCCGACCCCAGCACGCCCGGAACCACCCCGACCCCAGCACGCCGGGAACACCCCGACCCCAGCACGCCCGGAACCACCCCGACCCCAGCACGCCCGGAACTACCCCGACCCCAGCACGCCCGGAACTACCCCGACCCCAGCACGCCCGGAACCACCCCGACCCCAGCACGCCAGGAACCACCCCGACCCCAGCACGCTTGGAACCACCCCGACCCCAGCACGCCTGGAACCACCCCGACCCCAGCACGTCCGGAACCACCCCGACCCCAGCACGCCCGGAACCACCCCGACCCCAGCACGCTCGGAACCACCCCGACCCCAGCACGCCCGGAACCATCCCGACCCCAGCACGCCCGGAACCACCCCGACCCCAGCACGCCCGGAACCACCCCGACCCCAGCACGCCCGGAACCACCCCGACCCCAGCACGCCCGGAACCACCCCGACCCCAGCACGCCCGGAACCACCCCGACCCCAGCACGCCCGGAACCACCCCGACCCCAGCACGCCCGGAACCACCCCGACCCCAGCACGCCCGGAACCACCCCGACCCCAGCACGCTCGGAACCACCCCGACCCCAGCACGCCCGGAACCACCCCGACCCCAGCACGCCCGGAACCACCCCGACCCAAGCACGCCCGGAACCACCCCGACCCCAGCACGCCCGGAACCACCCCGACCCCAGCACGTCCGGAACCACCCCGAACCCAGCACGCCCGGAACCACCCCGACCCCAGCACGCCCGGAACCACCCCGACCCCAGCACGCCCGGAACTACCCCGACCCCAGCACGCCCGGAACCACCCGACCCCAGCACGCCCGGAACCACCCCGACCCCAGCACGCCCGGAACCACCCCGACCCCAGCACGCCCGGAACCACCCGACCCCAGCACGCCCGGAACCACCCCGACCTCAGCACGCCCGGAACCACCCCGACCCCAGCACGCCCGGAACCACCCCGACCCCAGCACGCCCGGAACCACCCCGACCCCAGCACGCTCGGAACCACCCCGACCCCAGCACGCTCGGAACCACCCCGACCCCAGCACGCCCGGAACCACCCCGACCTCAGCACGCCCGGAACCACCCCGACCCCAGCACGCTCGGAACCACCCCGACCCCAGCACGCCCGGAACCACCCCGACCCCAGCACGCCCGGAACCACCCCGACCCCAGCACGCTCGGAACCACCCCGAACCCAGCACGCCCGGAACCACCCCGACCCCAGCACGCCCGGAACCACCCCGACCCCAGCACGCTCGGAACCACCCCGACCCCAGCACGCCCGGAACCACCCCGACCCCAGCACGCCCAGAACCACCCCGACCCCAGCACGCCCGGAACCACCCCGACCCAGTCAAACACTCTCTGGGACTTTCAGGCTTAGTATTAATATTACTCTGAATTTTTATTTCAACAACCCCCCACCCCCACATATAGAAATGCGCCTGTGTGTAGCTCCTGTCCCGTAACCCTTTTCCTGAGGGTTCATGGTCAGGGCCTAGGGCAGGAGTTGGCAGCACTAATTTCTCATTTCCAGAATATAGTGTTGGAAAGAAGCGAAGTTGAGGAACACTTGCTCGAGAGAGATCTGGCTGACTGAGTAATCCTTGATATTGTACTTCGTCTTTACACTTTCTAGTGTGCCGAAAATCTGCAAGAAAGGGGAGGAGAAATGGAAGTGGTTAGCCATTGACATGCACACGCTTTAACTCTTTTAGAGTCTACCTGCAAAACATAAACATTAAACTGTGCCACCCGACCTGGGTGACACACCAGACATTTACAAGGCCCTTTTTTCCTTTTTTTTGTTTTTTTTTTGTGTTTTTTTGTTTTTTTTTTTGTGTTTTTTTTTTGGGCACTAAAATCACAATTTTTCCCCAGTGCCCCCTATAAAAAAGGGAATGCACACGCTTTATAAGTACAAGGGACAGCTCAAGCTGTTAGTAATATCATCCGGGATGAGCCGTATCGATGGGTTAGTAATATCGGCTGGTAGTACTATCGATGGATTAGTAATATCAGCAGTGAGTCCTATCGATGGGTAAGCGATATCGGCAGTGAGTACTATCGATGGATTAGTAATATTGGCCGGTAGTGAGTACTATCGATGGATTAGTAATATCGGCCAGTAGTACTATCAATGGATTAGTAATATCGGCCAGTAGTACTATCGATGGATTAGTAATATCGGCCAGTAGTACTATCGATGGGTTAGTAATATCGTCTGGTAGTGATAACGATCGATGGATTAATAATAACTTTAAACTAATGAAGGGGGGGTGGGAGGATTCAGGAAAGAGTTAATTTAAAAGCAGCAAGAGGAATGTCAAGGCTCTAGAGCAGAGCAGAGCTTTGGGTAAAAATAAGCAGAGTGCGTCACGCAGGGACAGAGTGAGTAACAAAGGTAATAGGGCATCATTGACTAAGGTGACATCATAGAAAAACAGAACAAAATCAAAGCTATAGGCACTATATCTGAATGCGCAAAGCAATCGCAACCAGATAGATGAATTAATAGCGTAGATATAAATGAATAGGTTTGAAAAAATAGCCATTACGGAGACGTGGTTGCAAAGTGACCAAGGTTGGGAACTAAATATTCCAGGATTCTTAACTTTTAGGATAGGCAAATTGGAAAAGGAGGAGGGGTAGGTCTGATAATAAAGAATGGGATAAAGACAGTACAGAGAAACGATCTCAGCTCGGAAAACCAAGAATTAGAATCAGTTTGAGTCGAGCTAAGAAACTGCAAGGGGCAGAAAATATTGGTGGGTGTTGTCTATAGACCCCCAAACAGTAGTTGTAACGCAGGGCAGAGTATAAATCAGGAAATTAGAGGCGCATGTAACAAGGGTAACACAGTAATCATGGGGGACTTTAATGTACATATAGACTGGGCAAACTAAATTTGCAGTAATAGTGTGGAGGACGCGTTCATGGAATGTTTACAAGACGGTTTTCTAGATCAGTAACTAGGGAATACGCTATTCTAGATCAGTAACTAGGGAATACGCTAATGAGAAAGGATTAATTAATAGCCTTGTAGTATAGTGGGCTTTAGGGAAGAGTGACCATAATATGATAGAATTTTATATTGAGTTTAAAAGTGATTCAGTTAAGACTGAGAGGGCTTTAGGATTCTACCGAATTGCTAACTTTCCCAAGGTGCAGGGAGCAATAGACTACGCACATCGCGATGCGGGCACCTTTTCAGGATGCAGAGGTTTTTAGAAACCACAAGGGATTCCACTACCTGAATGTGCAACTCGTTGTCGACTCCTAAAGTCCTCTCAGTCTGAGCCTCCCTGGTCATAGGGAAGCTGATAAAGTCCATCCTGCATGCGTAAAGGGCTTCAGTGACCTGTCTAATGCAGCAATATGTGGCATGCTGAGATATAGCGCAAATGTCGCCAGCTGAGGCCTGAAAGAAACCCGATGCGTAGAACGAGTGTGCCGCAGTGACCTTGACCTTGACCTTGACAGAGAGTGCAGTCCTGATGATGCTGGCAGGCTGCAGCAAATTATTATAGCAGTGAATGCTCAATTTCCGGGCCGCATCCATGATGCTCACATCCTGCGTGAGAGCACTGTATCTGTCATGTTTACCAGTCAGCCACAAGGTCAAGACTGGATGCTTGGTGACAAAGGTTATGGCCTTGCCACTTGGTTGATGACCCCCCCTGCGTGACACCCACACCGAAGCCAAGAAGCGATACAACGAGAGCCACAGATGCACTCGCAATATTGTTGAGAAAACCATTGGAGTGCTTAAGCAGCGCTTCAGATGCCTGGACCACTCAGGAGGCGAGCTCCAATACCACCCTGAGCAGGAAGCTCAATTCATGGTGGTGTGCTCCATGCTGCACAACTTGGCTATCAGGAGGGGACAAGAATTGCCAGAAGGGTCTGATGGTCCACCTCAGGAGTGAGAGGAAGAGGAGGACGAGGAGGTGGATGCTGACATCGGGCCAGACAATCAGGCTGACGATGAAACCATATCCCTGCCCCCTTCTAGACCGTAGGAAAGGGCCCGTGGTGGCTACATAGCTGCAAGTCAGCAGCTCATAAATGAGCGCTTTGCTTGAAAGAACGTTGGTGGTATTTACAAAGCTGCGACACTGCTGGGTGTGCAGGTCATACATCAATGGTGTACGTCACCTTGGCGACAGTTAAAGTTTAAGTTGATTCAAGTTAAGTGTAATTATACCCTTTCATGTTAAGGAATCACCAGTGTCGCTGGTGCAGCTATCTGAGACAATGCTCAACAAGGTTATGTTAAATAAAAACCATTTAAACCGACCATTTGTCTGAAATCATAAGTATATCTGTAAAAACCACCCCACCCCACAACAAATTTATCACATTTACATCATTACAATGGTCCCCATTTCCCACAAAACAGAACACAAATGCAAACCAACAAGGTAGCCCCCCTCGCCCCTTGCCCTGACCCTCCCATCAAAATAGCAGCAGCAACCTAAAAATATGCCCCAGACAATACCTGCGGCCATGCACATCACTTTCCTTCCCCCCACCCCCGTTTCTCCTCCCGACCTCTACCCCTTCCCCTCCTGACTCTAAGCCGCCTGGCCGAGGAGCTCCTCAGGCGATGCTTCATTGGGGGGGATGACGGCAGAACTGCTGCTTGGATGGACACAGGAGAGGAACATGCTCCGAGCCAGAAGCAAGATCTTCCTCCTGGCTTTCGTGTCGTTGACAATGGGGGTGTGGCACCTTGGGGTGCAGTGCCGCGCTCCGGGACCATTGGGAGCTCTCTGCCACCAGTGTTCCTGGCTAACAGCTCCAGGGCCTCCTCCATCCCTTCCATGATATATATTATTTTTTGGACAAAAACTCGGTGCCAACTACATTCTTGGTGCTTAGTAGGCTTTTTGCTCCTGGTGAATCTCCTTCCTGCCTCCCACAACAGCCAAACAAGCACACACCACACCCACACATGCTTTCAGTCCCTCTCTGCTCCCTCTCTGTCTCCTCTTCTGTGCATGCAATGATGATCTCTGACCTCCTGAATCGCGGGAAACAGGCGTTGCCATGCCGTTGCTAAGGACGGCGACACTTTACGGCAGAAGGTCAGAGAGATTTAATGCTAATGCCCATTTCGTGGTAACGCCCATTTTTAAAAATGGAAACTAGGGGGTTTGAAAATGGGCGATAATCCGGCGATCTGAAAACCCATATTTACCGCCCATGCCGACAATAACGCCCATTTTTGGGCGATCTGCACAAAAATGGAAAATCTAGCCCATAGCACTGAAGAAATTAATGGGACTAAGTGGCGACAAATCCCCTGGATCTGACAACCTGCATCCTAGTGTTTTAAAAGAGATAGGTGCAGATAGTGGATGCGCTGGTATTAATCTTCCAGAATTCCCCAGATTCTAGAACAGTCCCCAAGGATTGGAAGGTAGCAAACATAACCTCGTTATTTAAGAAAGGAGGAAGAAAAACAAAGGGGAACTATAGGCCAGTTAGCTTGACATCAACAGTGGGCAAATGCTAGAATCTATTATTTGGGACGTGGTAACATGGCACTTAGAAAATCATAATACAATTAGGCAGTCAAGGGGGTTTTATGAAAGGGAAATCATGTTTCACAAATCTATTAGAATTTTTTGAATATGTAACGAGTAGGATGGATAAGGGGGAACCAGTGGATGTAGTGAATTTTATTTTCAAAAAAGCATTCGATAAAGTGTTATTACACAAAATTAGAGCTGATGGGATTGGGGGTAATATATTGAGGAATGATTAATGGACAGAAAACAGAGAGTAGGAATAAACTAGACTTTTTCGGGTTGGCAGGCTGCAACTAGCTATTTACAATCTCTATTAATGACTTAGATGCCCAGTGCCACGAGCTAGTGAGTACAGAAATAGGAGGATAGAGCAGATGAATATATGGCTGGAGAGATGGTGCAGGCGGGAGGGCTTTAGTTTTCTGAGACATTGGGGCCGCTTCTGGGGGACGTGGAACCTGTACAAGCCGGACAGGTTGCACCTCAACAGAGCCGGAACCAATATCCTCGCGGGGGGCGTTGCTCGTGCTGTTGGGGAGGGTTTAAACTAGCTTGGCAGGGGGATGGGAACCTGAAAATAGATTCAATAGGGAGGGGTGTAAAGCTGGAATTAGAAAGCAAAAATAAAGAAAGTGAGTTTGAAGGAGAGAGGAAACAAGCAGGAAAAAATGGTAAAAAAACAAATTTAAAAGCTCTTTATCTGAATGCAGCATTTGGAATAAAATAGATGAGTTGACGGCACAAATTGAGACAAATGGGTATGATCTGATAGCCATTACAGGGATGTAGTTGCTAGGTGACCAGGACTGGGAATTAAATATTCGGGGTACTTGACAATCCGGAAGGACAGACAAAAAGGAAAAGGAGGTGGGGTAGCTCGATTGATAAAGGATGGAATCACTGCAATAGTAAGAAATGATATTGGCTCAAATGATAAGGATATTGAAATAGTTTGGGTGGAGATAAGGAACAATAAGAGGGAAAAGTCACTGGTGGGCGTAGTCTATAAGCCCCCTAACAGTAGCGACTCTGTTGGTTGGAGCATACCAGGAAATAGTGGGGGCTTGTAAAAAGGGAACAGCAATAATCATGGGTGATTTTAACCTCCATATTGATTGGACAAATCTAATTGGTCAGGGTAGCCTTGAGGAGGAGTTCAGACTGTGCATAAGGGATGGGTTCCTTGAGCAGTATGTAATGGAACCAACCAGGGGGCAGGCTATCTTAGATCTGGTCCTGTGTAATGAGACAGGATTAATAAACAATCTCCTAGTAAAGCATTCCCTTGGAATGAGTGACCATAGCATGGTTGAATTTCAAATTCAGATGGAGGGTGAGAAAGTTGGATCTCTAACCAGCATATTAAGCTTAAATAAAAGAGACTATGAAGGTATGAGGGCAGAGTTGGCTAGTGGACTGGGAAAATAGATTAAAGTGTGGGATGGTTGATGAACAGTGGTGTACATTTAAGGAGATATTTCATAACTCTCAAGAAAAATATATTCCCATGAGAAGGAAAGGGTGTAAGAGAAAAGATAGCCATCCGTGGCTAACTAAAGAAATAAAGAACGGTATCCAATTATAAACAAGGGCATACAAAGTGGCCAAAACTAGTGGGAGGACAGAAGACTGGGAAGCTTTTAAAAGCCAGCAAAGAATGACTAAAAAAGTGATTAAGAAAGGGAAGATAGACTATGAAAGTAAACTAGCACAAAATATAAAAACAGATATCAAGAGTTTCTATAGGCATATAAAAAGGAAAAGAGTGGTTAAAGTAAATGTTGGTCACTTTAGAGTTCGAGACCGGGGAATTAGTAATGGGGAACATGGAGATGGCAGAAACTCTGAACAAATATTTTGTATCAATCTTTACGGTAGAGGACACTAACAATATTCCAACAGTGGATAGTCAAGGGGGTGGGGGGGAGGAACTTGATACAATCACAATCACTAAGGAGGTGGTACTCAGTAAGATAATGGGACGAAAGGCAGGTAAATCCCCTGGACCTGATGGCTTGCATCCTCGGGTCTTAAGAGAAGTAGCGGCAGGGATTGTGGATGTATTGGTTGTAATTTACCCAAATTCCCTGGATTCTGGTGAGGTCTCAGCAGATTGGAAAACTGCAAATGTAATGCCCCTATTTAAAAAAAGAGGCAGACAAAAAGCAGGAAACTATAGACCAGTTAGCCTAACATCTGTGGTTGGGAAAATGTTGGAGTCCATTATTAAAGAAGCAGGAGCAAGACATTTGGAAAAGCAAAATTCGGTCTGGCAGAGTCAACATGGATTTATGAAGGGCAAGTCATGTTTGACAAATTTGCTGGAATTCTTTGAGGATGTAACGAACAGGGTAGATGAAGGGGAGCCAGTGGATGTGGTATATTTGGACTTCCAGAAGACATTTGACAAGGTGCCACATAAAAGGTTACTACACAAGATCAAAGTTCACGGGGTTGGAGGTAAAATATATTAGCATGGATAGAGGATTGGCTAACTAACAGAAAAGAGAGTCGGGATAAATGTTTCATTCTCTGGTTGGCAACCAGTAACTAATGGGGTGCCGCAGGGATCAATGCTGGGACCCCAACTATTTACAATCTATATTAACGACTTGGAAGAAGGGACTGAGTGTAACGTAGCCAAGTTTGCTGACGATACAAAGATGGGAGGAAAAGCAATGTGTGAGGAGGATACAAAAAATCTGCAAAAGGACATAAACAGGCTAAGTGAGTGGGCAAAAATCTGGCAGATGGAGTATAATGTTGGAAAGTGTGAGGTCATGCACTTTGGCAGAAAAAAAATCAAAGATCAAGTTACTATTTAAATGGAGAAAGATTGCAAAGTGCTGCAGTACAGCAGGACCTGGGGGTACTTGTGCATGAAACACAAAAGGATAGTATGCAGGTACAGCAAGTGATCAGGAAGGCCAATGCAATCTTGGCCTTTATTGCAAAGGGGTTGGAGTATAAAAGCAGGGAAGTCTTGCTACAGCTATACAGGGTTTTGGTGAGGCCACACCTGGAATACTGCATGCAGTTTTGGTTTCCATATTTACGAAAGGATATACTTGCTTTGGAGGCAGTTCAGAGAAGGTTCACTAGGTTGGTTCCGGAGATGAGGGGGATGACTTATGAGGAAAGGTTGAGTAGACTGGGCCTCTACTTACTGGAATTCAGAAGAATGAGAGGTGATCTTATCGAAACATATAAGATTATGAGGGGGCTTAACAAGGTGGATGCAGAGATGGGGGAGACTAGAACTAGAGGGCATGATCTTAGAATAAGGGGCCGTCCATTTAAAACAGAGATGAGGAGCAATTTCTTCTCAGAGGATTGTAAATCTATGCAATTCGCTGCCTCAGAGAGCTGTGAAAGCTGGGACATTGAATAAATTTAAGACAGAAATAGACAGTTTCTTAAACGATAAGGGGTTATGGGGAGTGGGCAGGGAAGTGGAGCTGAGTCCATGATCAGATCAGCCATGATCTTATTAAATGGCAGAGCAGGCTAGAGGGGCCGTATGGCCTACTCCTGTTCCTATTTCTTATGTTCTTATGTAATGTAACTAAGTTTGCTGATGATACAAAGTTAGCTGCGAGGGAAAGTAAGCTGTGAGGAGGACACAAAGAGGCTGCAGAGAGATATAGATAGGTTGACTGAGTGGGCAAGAACATGGCAAATGGAATACAATGTGGTGAAGTGTGAAGTTATCCACTTTGGTAGGAAAAACAACAGCAGAATATTTGTTGAATGGTGAGAAACTGGGACGTGTTTGCATTGAGAGAGACTAGGGGACCCTTGTACATGAATCACAGAAAGTTAACATTCAGGTACAGCAAGCAATTAGAAAAGCAAATGGCATGTTAGCTTTTGTTGCAAAGGGATTAGAGTACAAGAGTAAAGAAGTCTTACTACAGTTGTACAACGCATTGCTGAGGCTACATCTGGAGTACTTTGTACAGTTTTGGTCTCCTTACCTAGGGAAAGACCTACTTGCCTTAGAGGGAGTGCAACAAAAGTTCACTCGACTTGTTCCTGGGATGAGGGGATTGCCCTATGAGGAGAGATTGAGTAGATCAGGCCTATATTCCCCAGAGTTTAGAAGAATGAGAAGTGATCTAGTTGAAACATATAATGTTCTTAAGGGGCTTGACAGGTTAATGCTGAGAAAATGTTTCCTCTGGTTAGGGAGTCTAGAACCAGGGGTCACAGTCTCAGAATAAGGGGTCGGCCATTTAGGACTGAGATGAGGAGAAATTTCTTCCCTCAATGGGCTGTGAATTTTTTGAATTCTCAACTCCAGAGAGCTCAGTCGTTGTGTATACAGGTGTGACGTCTGAAATCCGGAAACCTCGGGACCGAGGTCGTTCTGGATATTTCCGGATTCCAGAAAGTCTTTGTCTGGGCCGAGGTAGGTAGGAGAGGGGATGGGGTGGGGGGTGGGGGCTCAGGCCGAGGCCGGGGGGAGGTCGGGCCGAGACTGGGGGGAGGTCGGGTGGCTGAGGATGGGAGAGGTCAGGCAGCCGAGTCCAGATTTTGGAACATTATCCGGGCGACCCCACCACGGATCGGCCCGTTGTCCGAATTCCGGAACATTCTGAATTTCGGAACTCCAGATTTCGGACGCCAAACCTGTATTCAGTGTTCTCTGGTCCGGAAACATCCATGGTTCGGCTTCAGCATCGGTTTCCTGTGCTTCCTGGCTCTGTGATCAGTGCTCAGCTGCCGCTTTGCATGCGTGGCGTCCTAGTTTCCCACACTTCAGTGAGGTGGCAGGACAAGGAAAGGGAAGGGCAGGTGGCTGACTGAGGCACTGAAGCTGGGCCTGAGGTAGAGGAGGGTTTATAAAAAAAAAAGGACCAAACCAGCGGCGTTAATTAACAAATGTGGTTGGGAGATTTCTATACAGTGAGAACGAGGCCCGAGTTTCACAGCCTGAGCCGGAGGTGTTCAGGAGCACGGGCACTGTCTACAGGTAAGCCGAGGCTCGGCGTGACCTCCTGTGGTTTGGAAAATTCTCCATTCCGGCACCGGTCAGGTCCCGACCAGACCAGAGAGGTCCAACCTGTACTATCGATCGATTAGTAATATCAACAAATAGTACTATCGATGGGCTAGTAATATCAGCAGGTTGTGAGTACTATCGATGGGTTAGAAATATCAGCTAGTAGTGAGTACTATCGATGGGCTAGTAATATCAGATAGTAGTGAGTACTATCGATGGGTTAGAAATATCAGCTAGTAGTGAGTACTATCGATGGGTTAGAAATATCAGCTAGTAGTGAGTACTATCGATGGGTTAGAAATATCAGCTAGTAGTGAGTACTATCGATGGGCTAGTAATATCAGATAGTAGTGAGTACTATCGATGGGTTAGAAATATCAGCTAGTAGTGAGTACTATCGATGGGTTAGAAATATCAGCTAGTAGTGAGTACTACTGATGGGTTAGTAGTATCAGCCGGTAGTCAGTACTATCGATGGCTTAGTAATATCGGCTGGTAGTACTGTCGATGGGTTAGTATTCATAAATAGAGGCATAGAGTACAAAAGCAAGGAAGTTTTGATGAACCTTTCTAAAACACTGGTTCGGCCTCAACTGGAGTATTGCGTCCAATTCTGGGTATTGCACCTAAGAAGGATGTGAAGGCCTTAGAAAGAGTGCAGAAAAGATTTACAAGAATGGTTCCAGGGATGAGGGACTTCAGTTAC
Organism: Pristiophorus japonicus; assembly: GCF_044704955.1. NCBI lineage: Eukaryota > Metazoa > Chordata > Chondrichthyes > Pristiophoridae > Pristiophorus > Pristiophorus japonicus. The sequence continues at coordinate 115,893,958 of NC_091991.1, forward strand.
GTGGATAGACTGGAGAAGCTGGGGTTGTTCTCCTTAGAGCAGAGAAGATTGAGAGGAGATCTGATAGAAGTGTTCAAAATCATGAGGGATCTAAAACAGAGTAGATAGAGAGAAAATGTTCCCATTGGCGGAAGGGTCGAGCAGCAGAGGACACAGATTTAAGGTGATTGGCAGAAGAACTAAAGGTGACATGAGGAAAAACTTTTTTAAGCAGCGAGTGGTTAGGATGGTGGAGACAGATTCAATCATGGCTTTCAAAAGGCAATCAGATAAGTATCTGAAGGAAAAAAAATTGCAAGGTTTCGGGGGAAAGGGCGGGGGTGGGACTAGCTGAAGTGCTCTTGCACAGACTCGACGGGCCGAATGGCCTCCTACTATGCTGTAACCATTCTATGATTCAAGTACTACTGCTGCATTAGTAATATAAGTCGGCAGTACTATCGATGGATTAGTAATATCAGTAGGTAGTGAGTACCATCGATGGGTTAGTAATATCAGCCGGTAGTACTATCGATGGATTAATATTATCAGTGTTCCTCCCTTGATCCTGACTCCCCCCACCCCACCCCGATCGTGACCCTGAGCTCTCCCCACCCCCAACCCCACCCCGATCGTAGCCATGAACTCTCTCCCCACCGACACCAATCGTGGCCCCGAACTCTCTCCCCCGATCGTGGCCCCGAGCTCTCTCTCCCCCATCCCCCCCACCCCGATCGTGGCCCCGAGATCTCCACCACCCCCTCCCCCCCCCACCCTGATCATGGCCCCGAGCTCCCCCCCCACCCCAATTGTGGACCCGAGCTCTCCCCCCACCCTCCCGATCAATACCCCGAGCTCCCCCCACCCCAATTGTGGCCCCGAGCTCTCCCCCCACCCTCCCGATCGTGACCCCGAGCTCCCCCCCACCCCAATTGTGACCCCGAGCTCTCCCCCCACCCTCCCGATCGTGGCCCCGAGCTCTCCCCCACCCCAATTGTGGTCCCGAGCAACTGCCCACTCCGATCGTGGCCCCGAGCTCTCCCCCCACCCACCCGATCAATACCCCGAGCTCCCCCCACCCCAATTGTGGCCCCGAGCTCTCCCCCCACCCTCCCGATCGTGACCCCGAGCTCCCCCCCACCCCAATTGTGACCCCGAGCTCTCCCCCCACCCTCCCGATCGTGACCCCGAGCTCCCCCCCACCCCAATTGTGACCCCGAGCTCTCCCCCCACTCTCCCGATCGTGGCCCCGAGCTCTCCCCCACCCCAATTGTGGTCCCGAGCAACTGCCCACTCCGATCGTGGCCCCGAGCTCTCCCCCCACCCTCCCGATCGTGACCCCGAGCTCTCCCCCCACCCTCCCGATCGTGGCCCCGAGCTCTCCCCCCACCCTCCCGATCGTGGCCCCGAGCTCTCCCCCACCCCAATTGTGGTCCCGAGCAACTCCGATCGTGGCCCCGAGCTCTCCCCCCCACTAATTGCTGCTGGGCAGGAGACTGCAGCATTTTATTTAAATGAGTTGCTAAGTTCGGGAGGGCCTTGATATTCCCGGCCTGGCCAGCATCTTCAGCCGAATACGGCCTCCCCGTTAATATCGGGGCCATGGTCTGCACTCCAAACTCTGAGCCCTCGCTCCTCCCTTTAGATGCTGTCCTAGGAGGCACAGTAAGTTGTGTAGATGGGAGCAGGATGTTACAAAGGGGCAGTGAGTGAGTGACCAAAACGATGGCAGATGGAGTTTGATGTGGGGAAGTGTGAGGTCCTTCACTCTGGATCTGTGAAAGACAAGTTGGAATATTTCTTAATGGTGTGAGACTAGGATTTGTGGAGGAGCAAAAGGATTTGTGTGTCGTGTCATGTATCTCACACTACTGTACATAACTGTATCCTACCATGCTATACATGACTGCAACTAGAGATGACCTGTAACCACAAGCTTACCTTACCACCAGGGGAGCACTTGCAGGAGACACTGGATACCTGTTCCAGACAGGTATATAAGGACAGGTCTCAGGCAAGTGTGGCATTCGAGAGCTGTGTAATAAAGGTGCAGGTCCTGAGTGACCTTGACTTCAATATGTGCCTCGTGTTTATCTGTACTGCAGGGACAGGACTTTACAGTGGCGACGAGTTACGGGATTACAGAATCCACAGAATGGCGAACAACGGCTCAGATGAAAAATACAATGCTGGAGATAATGGGGAGGACTTTATAGAAAGACTCCAGCAAAGCTTTGTAACCAAAGGCTGGTTAGGCGACGGCAAGGCAGACATGAGAAGAGCCCATCTCTTGACAAGCTGTGGCTCGAAAACATACGCTTTAATGAAGGACCTGCTGGCATCCGAGAAACCAGCAAGCAAGTCATTTGAAGAGTTGAGCACACTGGTAAGAGACCACTGGAAGCCAGAGAGCAGCCTACACATGGCCACACATAGGTTCGACAACTACAGGCTGTGTGGGCCAGAGCATAGAAACATAGAAAATAGGTGCAGGAGTAGGCCATTCGGCCCTTCGAGCCTGCACCGCCATTCAATGAGTTCATGGCTGAACATGCAACTTCAGTACCCCATTCCTGCTTTCCCGCCACACCCCTTGATCCCCCTAGTAGTAAGGACTACATCTAACTCCTTTTTGAATATATTTAGTGAATTGGCCTCAACAACCTTCTGTGGTAGAGAATTCCACAGGTTCACCACTCTCTGGGTGAAGAAGTTTCTCCTCATCTCGGTCCTAAATGGCTTACTCCTTATCCTTAGACTGTGACCCCTGGTTCTGGACTTCCCCAACATTAATAAGAACATAAGAACATAAGAATTAGGAACAGGAGTAGGCCATCCAGCCCCTCGAGCCTGCTCCGCCACCCAACAAAATCACGTCTGATCTGGCCATGGACTCAGCTCCACTTACCCACCCGCTCCCCATAACCCTTAATTCCCTTATTGGTTAAAAATCTATCTATCTGTGATTTGAATATATTCAATGAGCTAGCCTCAACTGCTTCTTTGGACAGAGAATGCCACAGATTCACAACCCTCTAGGAGAAGAAATTCCTTCTCAACTCGGTTTTAAATTGGTTCCCCCATATTTGGAGGCTGTGCCCCCTAGATCTAGTCTCCCCGACCAGTGGAAACAACCTCTCTGCCTCTACCTTGTCTATCCCTTTCATTATTTTAAATGTTTCTATAAGATCACCCTTCATCCTTCTGAACTCCAACGAGTAAAGACTCAGTCTACTCAATCTATCATCATAAGGTAACCCCCTCATCTCCGGAATCAGCCTAGTGAATCGTCTCTGTACCCCTTCCTTAAGTATATCCTTCCTTAAGTAAAGTGACCAAAACTGCACACAGTACTCCAGGTGCGGCCTCACCAATACCCTATACAGTTGCAGCAGGACCTCCCTGCTTTTGTACTCCATCCCTCTCGCAATGAAGGCCAACATTCCATTCGCCTTCCTGATTACCTGCTGCACCTGCAAAATAACTTTTTGGGATTCATGCACAAGGCGGAGGGAGTGGAGTTCAACAAAAGACTCCGCTCCCTCCCCCACAATAGGTTAAGATAGAGGTTGCACTATGCTTTTGCCATGAAGATAACCATAGCCAGCCTCAACATCAACGGCGGCAGAGGGGCACGCCGTAGATTTGACAATTTTTCGCTCCTGCGGGAGGGGAAATATGCGGTGTGCTTCCTGCAAGAAACCCACACCATTCCGGGAGACGAAGCCACGTGGCTCCTGGAATGGCAAGGAGAGGTCCGCATGAGCCACCTCACCGCCATTTCTAGTGGGGTGGCCATCTTGCTGGGCCCGCATTTTCAGCCGGAGATCTTGGGGGTCGAGGAGCCCGTGCCAGGCCGCTTGCTGCACGTAACGGTTCGCCTGGGGGACGTGCCGCTCCATCTCGTGAACGTGTACGCCCCTCAGCCCGGCCCGCAGCAAACGCGCTTCTTTGAAGAGGTGTCCACTCTTCTTGGCTCCGTCGACGTCGGCGACTGCATTGTCCTCGGGGGGGATTTTAACTGCACCCTCGAGGCGAGGGACCGCTCCGGTGCCCCGCAGTGCATGACGGCGATGGAGAAGTTGAGGGACCTGGTCGGGTCCTTCGACTTTGTGGACATCTGGCGAAATCTCCACCCCGACTCCAGCGCCTTTACTTGGGTGAGGCCTGGAGTAGGATGGTCCAGAGTCGACCGCCTTTACGTGTCTCGGGCGTACGTTTCCTGCGTCCCGGCGGCCTCCATGCGGCCGGTGCCGTGTTCGGACCACCACCTGGTGTGGGCGGAGCTCTCTTCGCTCTGCGCGAGGACGGGGTCCGCGTACTGGCACTTTAACAACCGGCTGCTGGAGGACGTGCGGTTCCAGGACTCGTTCCGTCGATTCTGGTCCGACTGGAGAAGGAAGCAGGGGGGCTTCCCCTCCTTGAGGCTATGGTGGGACGTGGGCAAGGCTCACGTCCGCGTCTTCTGTCAAGAGTACGCGAGGGGGTCGACCAGGAGGCGGGCGGCCAGAGGCGGGCGCCTAGAAAAAGAGGTGCTCGACCTGGAAGCCCGTCTCGGTCAAGTCGTTCAGGACCCGGCCCTGCGGACGGTGTACGAAGCGAAGAAGGCCGCGCTGAAGGACCTGCAACTCGTCGGGTCCCGAGGCGCGTTCGTGAGGTCGCGGATCCGGTTCCTGCGGGATCTGGACCGCGGCTCCCCCTTCTTCTACTCGCTGGAAAAAAGGCAGAGTGTCCGTAAGCAGCTCTTGACGCTGCTGGCCGACGACGGCTCTCTCGTCTCGGATCCGGAGGGCATCAACAACAGGGCCCGTGAATATTATGGGGCTCTGTTCTCTCCGGATCCGTCCAGCGAGGAAGCGCGTAGAGTTTTGTGGGAGGACCTGCCGATGGTCAGCCCGGAGGGCGCCGAAAATCTGGAAGCTCCGCTAAGCCTGGCGGAGCTGACCGGTGCCCTCGACCGGCTCTCGAGGGGAAAATCCCCGGGGCTGGACGGGCTGACCGTGGAGTTCCACAGGGCGTTCTGGGACATCCTGGGGGGCGACTACGCGCGGGTCCTGGGGGAAAGTCTGGCGACCGGGGAGATGCCCCTCTCTTGGCGCAGGGCAGTCATCGTCCTGCTGCCTAAGAAGGGCGATCTCCGCCTCCTTAAGAACTGGCGCCCGGTCTCCCTCCTCAGCACGGACTACAAAATCTTCGCCAGGGCGATGTCTGCTCGCCTTGGTGCCGTGCTGGACCACATGATCCACCCCGACCAGTCATACACGGTCCCGGGCCGGACAATCCACGATAACATCCATCTGGTCCGGGACCTCATCCATTGTTCCCAGGAGGCTGGTCTGTCGGTCGCCTTCCTATCCCTCGACCAAGAGAAGGCGTTCGACAGGGTGGATCACGACTATCTGCTCGGAACTCTGCGCGCTTTCGGGTTCGGGACGCATTTCGTCGCCCGGATCCGACTTTTCTACGCCGCCGCGGAGTGTCTGATTAAGGTTAACGGGTCCTTGACGGCGCCCCTTCGCTTTAGGAGAGGGGTGCGCCAGGGATGCCCCATGTCCGGCCAGTTATACGCCGTTTGCGTGGAGCCTTTCCTGCGCCTCTTGCGGACGAGGTTGACGGGACTGGCTCTGCAAGGGCCGGGCGTGGAGGTCGTCCTCTCGGCTTACGCCGATGACGTGCTCCTCGCGGTAGAGGATCCCGCTGACCTGCGGAGGATGCGTGAGTGCCAGGAGATTTACTCGGCCGCGTCCTCCGCCAGGATCAACTGGGAGAAATGTTCCGGACTCCTGGTGGGTCAGTGGCGGGTGGACTCCCTGCCGGAGGAGCTCAGGCCTTTTGCCTGGAGCACGACCCATCTCCTCTATCTGGGAGTCTACCTTAGCCCCGACGAGGGAGCCTGGCCGGCGAACTGGCAGGAGCTGGAGGCCAAGGTCGCCGCTCGCCTAGGGCGCTGGACAGGACTGCTCCGAGTGCTGTCCTACAGGAGTCGAGCGCTAGTCATAAACCAGCTGGTGGCCGCAATGTTGTGGTACCGGCTGGTCACTTTGACCCCTCCCCCTGCGTTTGTCGCCAAGATACAGAAGAAGCTGATGGACTTCTTCTGGAACAACAGGAAGCACTGGGTCTCTACTGCGGTCTTGAGTCTCCCGCTTGAGGAGGGCGGTCAGTCGTTGGTGTGCGTCAGCGCCCAGCTCGCGACTTTCCATCTTCAGACCCTGCAGAGATACCTTTACGTCGAGCCCCCTCCTAGGTGGTGTGCTCTGGCGAGGTATTTCTTCCGCCAGCAGCGCGACCTCAATTATGACACGCAGCTCCTGTTTGTGAACTTGGGGGGTGCCAGGACCGCCCTCCGGGAGCTGCCTGTCTTTTACAGGGAACTCATCAGGGTCTGGAACAAAGTCTCCACCAAGCGCAGTTCTCCGCCGGCTGGAGTGGCGGCCGTCCTGCAGGAGCCGCTGCTCGGGAATCCGTACCTCCACGACCGAGGTTTTATGTGGCGGTCGGAAGAGAGGGCTGTGGCTGGTGAGGTGACCAGGGTCAGGGACCTGCTCGATGGCGGGCTGGATGGCACCAGACACGCTGGCGCGGCGCCTAAACTCTGCCAACGTCCGCCACGCGGCCGATGCCATCGAGTCGCTAAAAACAGCTTTGGGCCCTGACTCCGTTAGGTGCATCGAGGAGGCTCAAGCATGTGGGGAGATCCCGTCCGAACTGACCCCCGTCCGGACGGAATTCCTCATCGGCGCCAAACCCCGGAACCTCCCTCGGGGGCCGGCGCCTCACAACTTGAGCCGCCTCGGGGAAATCCCCTCCGTGCCTTTCAGTTCCGCGCGGAGGGGTTTCCTGTACGGGCTGCTCCTGCACACTCTCAACTTTGCCATCCTCGCCTGCCGTCCGGACACGCCATGGCGTACCATCCTGCCGTCCGGAGGAGGCGGGGGTCCCCGATGGAGGGCACTCTACGCAGGGGTCCTCCCACTATTCATCGGGGACTTGGCCTGGAGGGTGGTGCACGGAGCAGTGCCGTGCAATAAATTTTTAAGCCGGTTCACGGACTCCCAGGCCGCCTGCAATTTCTGCGGTCTGGAGGAGTCCGTGTTCCATGTTTTTATTGAGTGCACAAGGTTGCAGCCCCTGTTCCATTATTTGAAGGGGCTGCTCTTGAAATTCTGGCTGCACTTCAGTCCCACTCTCCTGATCTTTGGGCACCCTGTGCGGAGGGGAGCGGGTAGGTCCGAAGGCCTCCTCGTAGGACTGCTCCTGGGCACCGCCAAGGGTGCCATCAGCCGGTCCAGGCAGCGGGCGGTAGAGGGGGTCGTTCAACCTGACTGCCTGCCTCTCTTCCGCTCTTACATCCGGTCCAGGGTGTCCTTGGAGATGGAGCACGCGGTGTCCACCGGTACGCTCGCGGCCTTCCGCGAGAGGTGGGCACCGGAGGGACTGGAGTGCATCATCACGCCCGGCAACCAAATTTTAATTTGATTTTACGTTTTAAAGCTTAATTTGTTTTAATTGCCGGTGCTTTTAGTGTCCCCTTCCCTTTTATAGGGGGCACTGGGAAAATTGTGATTTTAGTGCCCAAAAAAAAAACAAAAAAAAAAAGGAAAAAAAGAGCCTTGTAAATGTCTGGTGTGTCACCCAGGTCGGGTGGCACGGTTTAATGTTTTATGTTTTGTAGGTAGACTCTAAAAGAGTTTCATGCACAAGGACCCCCAGGTCCCTCTGCACCATAGCATGTTGTAATTTCTCCCCATTCAAATAATATTCCCTTTTACTGTTTTTGTTCCCAAGGTGGATGACCTCACATTTTCCGACATTGTATTCCATCTGCCAAACCTTAGCCCATTCGCTTAACCTATCTAAATTTCTTTGCAACCTCTCTGTGTCCTCTACACAACCCGCTTTCCCACTAATCTTTGTGTCATCTGCAAATTTTGTTACACTCCACTCTGTGCCCTCTTCCAGGTCATCTATGTATATTGTAAACAGTTGTGGTCCCAGCACCGATCCCTGTGGCACACCACTAACCACCGATTTCCAACATGAAAAGGACCCATTTATCCCGACTCTCTGCTTTCTGTTAGCCAGCCAATTCTCGATCCATGCTAATACATTTCCTCTGACTCTGCGTACCTTTATCTTCTGCAGTAACCTTTTGTGTAACAGCTTATCGAATGCCTTTTGGAAATCTAAATACACCACATCCATCGGTACACCTCTATCCACCATGCTCGTTATATCCTCAAAGAATTCCAGTAAATTCGTTACACATGATTTCCCCTTCATGAATCCATGTTGCATCTGCTTGATTGCACTATTCCTATCTAGATGTCCCGCTATTTCTTCCAAAAATTGCTGGTCACAGGAATGTGGGAAGGGAGGACCTTGAGACAATCACTAGGGGGGTAGTGCTAGACAGGCTAATGGGACTGAAGGTAGACAAGTCCCCTGGTCCTGATGAAATGCATCCCAGGGTATTAAAAGAGATGGCGTAAGTTATAGCAGATGCATTCGTTATAATCTACCAAAATTCTCTGGACTCTGGGGAGGTACCAGCGGATTGGAAAGAAGCTAATGTAACGCCTCCGTTTAAAAAAGGGGGCAGACAAAAGGCCGGTTAGTTTAACATCTTTAGTGGGAAAATGCTTGAAACTATCATTAAGGAAGAAATAGCGGGACATCTAGATAGGAATAGTGCAATCAAGCAGACGCAACATGGATTCATGAAGGGGAAATCATGTTTAACTAATTTACTGGAATTCTTTGAGGATATAACGAGCATGGTTGATAGAGGTGTACCGATGGATGTGGTGTATTTAGATTTCCAAAAGGCATTCGATAAGGTGCCACACAAAAAGTTACTGCAGAAGATAAAGGTACGCGGAGTCAGAGGAAATGTATTAGCATGGATAGAGAATTAGCTGGCTAACAGAAAGCAGAGAGTTGGGATAAATGGGTCCTTTTCGGGTTGGAAATCGGTGGTTAGTGGTGTGCCACAGGGATCGGTGCTGGGACCACAACTGTTTACAATATACATAGATGACCTGGAAGAGGGCACAGAGTGTAGTGTAACAAAATTTGCAGATGACACAAAGATTAGTGGGAAAGCGGGTTGTGTAGAGGACACAGAGAGGTTGCAAAGAGATTTAGATAGGTTAAGCGAATGGGCTAAGGTTTGGCAGATGGAATACAATGTCGGAAAGTGTGAGGTCATCCACCTTGGGGAAAAAAAACAGTAAAAGGGAATATTATTTGAATGGGGAGAAATTACAACATGCTGTGGTGCAGGGGGACCTGGGGGTCCTTGTGCATGAATCCCAAAAAGTTAGTTTGCAGGTGCAGCAGGTAATCAGGAAGGCGAATGGCATGTTGGCCTTCATTGCGAGAGGGATGGAGTACAAAAGCAGGGAGGTCCTGCTGCAACTGTATAGGGTATTGGTGAGGCCGCACCTGGAGTACTGCGTGCAGTTTTGGTCATCTTACTTGAGGAAGGATATACTAGCTTTGGAGGGGGTACAGAGTCGATTCACTAGGCTGATTCCGGAGATGAGTAGACTGGGTCTTTACTCGGTTGGAGTTCAGAAGGATGAGGGGTGATCTTATAGAAACATTTAAAATAATGAAAGGGATAGACAAGATAGAGGCAGAGAGGTTGTTTCCACTGGTCGGGGAGACTAGAACTAGGTGGCACAACCTCAAAATACGGGGGAGCCAATTTAAAACCGAGTTGAGAAGGAATTTCTTCTCCCAGAGGGTTGTGAATCTGTGGAATTCTCTGCCCAAGGAAGCAGTTGAGGCTAGCTCATTGAATGTATTCAAGTCAGGGATAGATAGATTTTTAACCAATAAGGGAATTAAGGGTTACGGGGAGCGGGCGGGTAAGTGGAGCTGAGTCCACGGCCAGATCAGCCATGATCTTGTTGAATGGCGGAGCAGGCTCGAGGGGCTAGATGGCCTACTCCTTTTCCTAATTCTTATGTTCTTATGTTCTTAATGATAGCTTCAAGCATTTTCCCCACTACAGATGTTAAACTAACCGGCCTATTGTCTGCCCCCTTTTTTTAAACAGAGGCGTTACATTAGCTGCTTTCCAATCCGATGGCACCTCCCCAGAGTCCAGAGAATTTTGGTAGATTATAACGAATGCATCTGCTATAACTTCCGCCATCTCTTTTAATACCCTGGGATGCATTTCATCAGGACCAGGGGACTTGTCTACCTTCAGTCCCATTAGCCTGTCCAGCACTACCCCCCTAGTGATAGTGATTGTCTCAAGCTCCTCCCTTCCCACATTCCCGTGACCAGCAATTTATGGCATGGTTTTTGTGTCTTCCACTGTGAAGACCGAAGCAAAATAATTGTTTAAGGTCTCAGCCATTTCCACATTTCCCATTATTAAATCCCCCTTCTCATCTTCTAAGGGACCAACATTTACTTTAGTCACTCTTTTCCGTTTTATATATCGGTAAAAGCTTTTACTATCAGTTTTTATGTTTTGCGCAAGTTTACATTCGTAATCTATCTTCCCCTTCTTTATTGCTTTCTTAGTCATTCTTTGCTGTCGTTTAAAATGTTCCCACTTACCTTGGCCACCTTATACGCATTGGTTTTTAATTTGATACTCTCCTTTATTTCCTTGGGTATCCACGGCTGGTTATCCCTTCTCTTACCGTCCTTCTTTTTCACTGGAATATATTTTTGTTGAGCACTATGAAAGAGCTCCTTGAAAGTCTTCCACTGTTCCTCAATTGTGCAACCGTTTAGTCTGTGTTTCCAGTCTACTTTAGCCAACTCTGCCCTCATGCCACTGTAGTCCCCTTTGTTTAAGCATAGTACGCTCGTTTGAGACACTACTTCCTCACCCTCAATCTGTATTACAAATTCAACCATACTGTGATCACTCATTCCGAGAGGATCTTTTACGAGGAGATCGTTTATTATTCCTGTCTCATTACACAGGACCAGATCTAAGATAGCTTGCTCCCTTGTAGGTTCTGTAACATGCTGTTCTAAGAAACAATCTCATATGCATTCTATGAATTCCTCCTCAAGGCTACCCCGTGCGATTTGATTTGACCAATCGATATGTAGGTTAAAATCCCCCATGATTACTGCCGTTCCTTTTTCACATGCCTCCATTATTTCCTTGATTATTGTCCACCCCACCATGAAGTTATTATTTAGGGGCCTATAAACTATGCCCACCAGTGACTTTTTCCCCTTACTATCTCTAATCTCCACCCACAATGATTCAACATTTTGTTCATTAGAGCCAATATCGTCTCTCACAACTGCCCTGATATCATCCTTTATTAACAGAGCTACCCCACCTCCTTTCCCTTCTTGTCTATCTTTCCGAATTGTCAGATACCTCTGTATGTTTAATTCCCAGTCTTGGCCACCCTGCAACCACATTTCTGTAATGGCCACCAAATCATACCCATTTGTAATGATTTGTGCCGTCAACTCATTTACTTTATTTCGAATGCTGCGTGCGTTTAGGTAGAGTGTTTTAATACTAGTTTTTAAACCATGACTTTTAGTTTTGACCCCTCCTGCAGCCCCTTTATATTCATACATATTGTCCCTTCCTATCACCTTGTGGTTTACACTTACCCCAGTACTACTCTGCTCTGTTGCCTCCTGCCTTTTGCATTCTTTCTTGGGGTTCTGTTCATCTGAGCTCTCACCCACTCTAACTAGCTCAGAGCCCTCTCCTGGGTTCCCATCTCCCTGCCAAGCTAGTTTAAAGCCCTCCCAACCGTACTATCAAAACCACCCGTAAGAACATTGGTCCCGTCTCTTTTGAGGTGTAACCTGTCCGACCTGTACAGGTCCCACCTACCCCAGAAGCGGTCCCAATTGTTCAGGAAACTAAAGCCCTCCCTCCTATACCAACAGGAGAGTGGAGAGCACCAGTTCCAACTGTCGCAGGACGGGAGAGTGGAGAGCACCAGTTCTAACTGTCGCAGGAGAGAGAGTGGAGAGCACCAGCTCCAAATGTCACAGGACAGAGAGTGGAGAGCACCAGCTCCAACTGTCGCAGGAGAGAGAGTGGAGAGCACCAGCTCCAACTGTCACAGGACAGAGAGTGGAGAGCACCAGTTCAATCTGTCACAGGACAGAGAGTGGAGAGCACCAGTTCCAACTGTCACAGGACGGGAGAGTGGAGAGCACCAGTTCCAACTGTCACAGGACGGGAGAGTGGAGAGCACCAGTTCCAACTGTCACAGGACAGAGAGTGGAGAGCACCAGTTCTAACTGTCGCAGGAGAGAGAGTGGAGAGCACCAGTTCTAACTGTCGCAGGAGAGAGAGTGGAGAGCACCAGTTCTAACTGTCGCAGGAGAGAGAGTGGAGAGCACCAGTTCCCACTGTCACAGGACAGAGAGTGGAGATCACCAGCTCCAACTGTCGCAGGACAGAGAGTGGAGATCACCAGCTCCAACTGTCGCAGGAGAGAGAGTGGAGAGCACCAGCTCCAACTGTCACAGGACAGAGAGTGGAGAGCACCAGTTCAAACTGTCACAGGACGGGAGAGTGGAGAGCACCAGTTCAAACTGTCACAGGACGGGAGAGTGGAGAGCACCAGTTCCAACTGTCACAGGACAGAGAGTGGAGAGCACCAGTTCCAACTGTCACAGGACGGGAGAGTGGAGAGCACCAGTTCCAACTGTCACAGGACGGGAGAATGGAGAGCACCAGTTCTAACTGTCGCAGGAGAGAGAGTGGAGAGCACCAGTTCTAACTGTCGCAGGAGAGAGAGTGGAGAGCACCAGTTCTAACTGTCGCAGGACAGAGAGTGGAGATCACCAGCTCCAACTGTCGCAGGAGAGAGAGTGGAGAGCACCAGCTCCAAATGTCACAGGACAGAGAGTGGAGAGCACCAGCTCCAACTGTCGCAGGAGAGAGAGTGGAGAGCACCAGCTCCAACTGTCACAGGACAGAGAGTGGAGAGCACCAGTTCAAACTGTCACAGGAGAGAGAGTGGAGAGCACCAGCTCCAACTGTCACAGGACAGAGAGTGGAGAGCACCAGTTCCCACTGTCACAGGACAGAGAGTGGAGAGCACCAGTTCCAACTGTCACAGGACGGGAGAGTGGAGAGCACCAGTTCCAACTGTCACAGGACGGGAGAGTGGAGAGCACCAGTTCTAACTGTCGCAGGAGAGAGAGTGGAGAGCACCAGTTCTAACTGTCGCAGGAGAGAGAGTGGAGAGCACCAGTTCTAACTGTCGCAGGACAGAGAGTGGAGATCACCAGCTCCAACTGTCGCAGGAGAGAGAGTGGAGAGCACCAGCTCCAACTGTCACAGGACAGAGAGTGGAGAGCACCAGTTCAAACTGTCACAGGACGGGAGAGTGGAGAGCACCAGTTCAAACTGTCACAGGACGGGAGAGTGGAGAGCACCAGTTCCAACTGTCACAGGACGGGAGAGTGGAGAGCACCAGCTCCAACTGTCACAGGACGGGAGAGTGGAGAGCACCAGTTCAATCTGTCACAGGACAGAGAGTGGAGAGCACCAGTTCAATCTGTCACAGGACAGAGAGTGGAGAGCACCAGTTCAATCTGTCACAGGACGGGAGAGTGGAGAGCACCAGTTCCAACTGTCGCAGGAGAGAGAGTGGAGAGCACCAGTTCCAACTGTCGCAGGAGAGAGAGTGGAGAGCACCAGTTCCAACTGTCGCAGGAGAGAGAGTGGAGAGCACCAGTTCCCACTGTCACAGGAGAGAGAGTGGAGAGCACCAGTTCCAACTGTCACAGGACAGGAGAGTGGAGAGCACCAGTTCCCACTGTCACAGGAGAGAGAGTGGAGAGCACCAGTTCCCACTGTCACAGGACAGAGAGTGGAGAGCACCAGTTCCAACTGTCACAGGACAGAGAGTGGAGAGCACCAGTTCAAATTGTCGCAGGAGAGAGAGTGGAGAGCACCAGTTCAAATTGTCGCAGGAGAGAGAGTGGAGAGCACCAGTTCAAATTGTCGCAGGAGAGAGAGTGGAGAGCACCAGTTCAAATTGTCGCAGGAGAGAGAGTGGAGAGCACCAGTTCAAACTGTCACAGGACAGAGAGTGGAGAGCACCAGTTCCAACTGTCACAGGACAGAGAGTGGAGAGCACCAGTTCAAACTGTCACAGGACAGAGAGTGGAGAGCACCAGTTCAAATTGTCACAGGACAGAGAGTGGAGAGCACCAGTTCAAACTGTCACAGGACAGAGAGTGGAGAGCACCAGTTCAAACTGTCACAGGACAGAGAGTGGAGAGCACCAGTTCAAATTGTCGCAGGACAGAGAGTGGAGAGCACCAGTTCAAATTGTCACAGGACAGAGAGTGGAGAGCACCAGCTCCAACTGTCACAGGACAGAGAGTGGAGAGCACCAGTTCAATCTGTCACAGGACGGGAGAGTGGAGAGCACCAGTTCAAACTGTCACAGGACGGGAGAGTGGAGAGCACCAGTTCCAACTGTCACAGGACAGAGAGTGGAGAGCACCAGTTCAATCTGTCACAGGACAGAGAGTGGAGAGCACCAGTTCAATCTGTCACAGGACGGGAGAGTGGAGAGCACCAGTTCAAACTGTCACAGGGCGGGAGAGTGGAGAGCACCAGTTCCAACTGTCGCGGGAGAGAGAGTGGAGAGCACCAGTTCCAACTGTCACAGGAGAGAGAGTGGAGAGCACCAGTTCCCACTGTCACAGGACGGGAGAGTGGAGAGCACCAGTTCAAACTGTCGCGGGAGAGAGAGTGGAGAGCACCAGTTCCAACTGTCACAGGACAGAGAGTGGAGAGCACCAGTTCCCACTGTCACAGGACAGAGAGTGGAGAGCACCAGTTCAAATTGTCGCAGGAGAGAGAGTGGAGAGCACCAGTTCAAATTGTCGCAGGAGAGAGAGTGGAGAGCACCAGTTCAAATTGTCGCAGGAGAGAGAGTGGAGAGCACCAGTTCAAACTGTCACAGGACAGAGAGTGGAGAGCACCAGTTCCAACTGTCACAGGACAGAGAGTGGAGAGCACCAGTTCAAACTGTCACAGGACAGAGAGTGGAGAGCACCAGTTCAAACTGTCACAGGATGGGAGAGTGGAGAGCACCAGTTCAAACTGTCACAGGACAGAGAGTGGAGAGCACCAGTTCAAACTGTCACAGGACAGAGAGTGGAGAGCACCAGTTCAAACTGTCACAGGACGGGAGAGTGGAGAGCACCAGTTCCAAGTGTCGCAGGAGAGAGCATACCCGACTTTGTGGCGGAACTTCGGAGGTTGGCTAGCTTATGTGAGTTCTCCTAAGGAGAGAAGTGCGGAGAGACTTTTTTATTGAAGGAATAGGCCACGCAGGCATATTCCGAAAGCTCATAGAAACCAAGAACTTGACCCTAGAGGCAGCAGCACTGGTTGCACAGACATTCTTGGCAGGAGAAGAAGAAACGAGGTTGATCTACACTGCGGGTACGACAACTAACGAAACATCGGAACAAGGGGTTCACAGCGTGAAACAAGCCGCTACCCCCACACACAGACAAAGGCAGGAGAGCAGGCCCTCAACAGCAGGCAGTGGCGCCAGAAGCCATTAAGGGCCACATGAACAGCCGTTCACACCTCATCAACCCACAATGCGAGCAATCAACTACAAACTGAGAGAAGCTCAAGAGATCAGCCAGACCCAGATCATTCTTTGGAAACAATGGAAGCGCTTGTGCTGGAGATGTGGGGGAAGGCACTCATCAAGGAGGTGTCGATTTCAGCATGTTGTTTGCAGAAACTGTGACGATACAGGGCCTCTGGCCCGCACATGCAGAAAAATGGCAACTCGACTGGTATACGAATCGGATGGGTCGGAAAGCGGACCAGAAGACGGTGGGGACAGTACCCGGGACACCGATGTACAGCGGGTCAACACGATCAATGTCCACTGCTCCTACAACAAGATGCCTCCAATAATGATGAGGGTCCTACTCAACGGGATACCCGTCAACATGGAGCTGGATACGGGAGCGAGTCAATCTCTCATGAGGGCTCAACAATTTGAACATCTGTGGCCGCACAAAAGAGACAGACCAAAACTCACAAGGGTCGACACCAAACTAAGGACCTATACCAAAGAAATCGTCCCAGTCCTTGGCAGTGCCATGCTCTCAATCACACACAAAGGGACAGTGAACCGACTTCCCTTGTGGATTGTCCCCGGAGATCTCCCAGTACTGCTGGGGAGAAGCTGGCTGGCAAAACTAAACTGGAAATGGGATGATGTTCATGCCATGTCGTCAGAGGAACGGACCTCCTGCTCAACAGTTCTAAGTCGATTTGAACATCTCTTTCAGCCAGGTGTGGACACCTTCAAAGGGGCTAAAGTCAAAATCTACATCACACAGGATGCTAGATCGGTCCATCACAAGGCTCGAACTATGCCCTATGTGATGAGGGAACAGATTGAACATGAACTGGACAGGCTTCTGCGGGAAGGCATTATCTCACCCGTGGAATTTAGCGACTGGGCAAGTCCCATCGTCCCAGTCATGAAGCCTGATGGATCCGTACGAATCTGTGGGGACTACAAATCTACCATAAACAGAGTCTCCCTACAGGACCAATACCCGCTGCCCAGAGCGGAGGACTTATTTGCCACATTGGCTGGAGGAAAACTTTTCTCAAAACTAGATCTCACATCTGTGTATATGACGCAAGAATTGACCGATGAGTCCAAGCTACTCACCACCATCAACACACATCGAGGCCTTTTCATGTACAATCGATGCCCATTCGGCATCAGGTCGGCTGCTGCTATATTCCAGCGCAACATGGAGAGTCTGCTCAAATCCATCCCGGGGACGGTTGTATTTCAAGACAACATACTTATCACGGGAAGGGACACCGACTCCCATCTCTGCAATTTGGAGGAAGTACTAAAGCGGTTGGATCGGGTCGGCCTAAGAGTTAAGAAATCCAAGTGCCTGTTTCTCGCGCCCGAGGTTGAATTTTTGGGCAGAAGGATTGCCGCTGATGGAATCTGCCCAACAGAGTCCAAAAGCGAAGCAATTCGTCTGGCACCCAGGCCCCGGAATGTCTCAAACTGCGCGCCTTTCTCAGGCTACTCAATTACTTTGGGAACTTTATGCAGAACTTAAGCACGCTGCTGGAGCCTCTCCACGTGCTACTCAGAAAGGGATGCGATTGGTTTTGGGGGGACGCCCAGGAACGCGCCTTCAATAAGGTACGCAACCTTCTGTGTTCCAACAGTATTTTGGCTTTCTTTGACCCAGTGTGATGCGTCAGCGTACGGGGTCGGGTGCTTTTTACAACATGTCAATAGTGCGGGTAAATTACAACCCATAGCTTATGCCTCCAGGTCACTTTCGCGGGCGGAGCGTGGGTACGGAATGGTGGAGAAGGAGGCGTTCGCGTGCTTGTACGGTGTCAAAAAGATGCACCAATACCTTTTCGGGGCCAAGTTCGCATTAGAAACCGACCACAAGCCCCTCACATCCCTACTATCCGAAAGCAAGGCAATAAACGCCAACGCCTCGGCGCGCATTCAACGGTGGGCACTCATGCTGGTGTCTTACGATTACACCATAAGGCACAGACCAGGCACAAACAACTGTGCCAACGCGCTTAACAGGCTAACCCTGGCGACCACGGAAGGGTCTGACGAACAGGACTGTGAGATAGTCATGGCAATCAATGCCTTTGAGTCCACAGGTTCGCCCATGACGGCTCGTCAAATCAGAACCTGGACGACCAGCGACCCCACATTATCCCTAGTAAAAAGATGTGTCCTAACTGGTGACTGGGCAGAGGCTCGTGATGCCTGCCCCGAGGAGATCAAACCTTTCCATAGGTGCATGCATGAGCTGTCACTTCAAGCAGACTGCCTGATGTCGGGCAGTCAAGTAGTTATGCCTCTGCAAGGCAGAGAGGCATTTGTCCGGGAGCTCCACCGTGAGCACCCGGGGATCGTTCTCATGAAGGCCATAGCCAGATCCCACATCTGGTGGCCTGGCATTGACGCGGACTTGGAGCTCTGCGTCCGAAGGTGCACCATTTGTGCCCAACTCAGCAATGCCCCAGGGAGGCCCCCCTGAGCCCCTGGCCCTGGCCCACCAAACCGTGGTCGCGGGTACATGAAGACTATGCGGGTCCATTCATGGGCAAAATGTTCCTCGTAGTTATAGATGCATTTTCTAAGTGGATCGAATGCACCATTTTAAACTCGAACACCACCTCCACCACTATGGAAAGCCTTGGAACCATGTTCGCAACGCACGGCATTCCTGACATATTGGTCAGTGACAATGGTCCGTGCTTCACCAGCGCAGAATTCCAAGATTTTATAAGTGACCGCGGCATAAATCACGTTAAGACAGCACCGTTCAAGCTGGCCTCCAACGGCCAGGCGGAGCGAGCAGTGCAGATCATTAAACAAGGCATGCTCAAAATCCAAGGTCCCACGCTGCAGGGCCGCCTGTGGCGACTGCTGCTGGCATACAGATTTCGTTCACATTCATTGACTGCAGTTCCCCCTGCGCAACTATTGATGAAACTGACCTTAAAGACAAGGCTCTCATTAATCCTCCCAGACATGCATGAAATCGTTGAGGCAAAGCGCCATAAGCTAACTGAGTACCATGACCGAAATTCAAGGGGGAGGTGGAATGAGATAGGGGACAAAGTGTTTGTGCTAAACTATGGCCGGGGTCCCAAATGGCTTGCAGGGACAGTAACAGGCAAGGAAGGAAACAGGCTACTGGTGGTACAAATGGACAATGGCCAAACCTGCCAGAGGCATGTAGACCAAGTCAAAAGTAGATTTACCAACAACACTGCTGAACCAGAGGCAGACTACAATGTGGAACTCGCAACACACCTGGTGGACAGACAGAGGGAACAACCTGAGGAAAGGGCAATCCCAACAGATAGCCCAGGCGAGACACCAACAATCATACTGAACGAAACAGACAGCCCAGGCTAGATACCAGCAATCACCCCAAAAGAACAACAGGCACCAAGGCAAACAACTGAACCACACCTAAGACACTCCACGAGAGAGCGTAGACCACCTGAGAGACTGAACCTATAAAGACAATAAGACCTTGGGGGAGGGTGATGTCATGTATCTCACACTACTGTACATAACTGTATCTTACCATACTATACATAACTGTAACCAGAGATGACCTGTAACCACAAGCTTACCTTACCACCAGGGGTGCACTTGCAGGAGACACTGGATACCTGTCCCAGACAGGTATATAAGGACAGGTCTTAGGCAAGTGTGGCATTCGAGAGCTGTGTAATAAAGGTGCAGGTCCTGAGTGACCTTGACTTCAGTATGTGCCTCGTGTGAATCTGTACTGCAGGGACAGGACTTTACATGCCCATGTGCACAAATGACTAAAAGCTGGTGTACAGGTACACAAAGTAATCAAAAAGGCTGATGGAATGTTGGTCTTTGTCTCAAGGGGGTTAGAATTCAAAAGTGAGGCAGTGATGCTTCGGTTGTACAGAGCCCTGGTCAGAGCCCATGTGCAGCACTGCACTCAGTCCTGGGCACCACACCACAGGAAGGATATATTGGGCTTAGAGGGAATGCAGCACAGATTTACCAGAATGATACCGGGGCTAAAAGGGTTAATTTATGAGGACAGGTTGCGTCGACTAGGCTTGTATTCCCTCGAGGGTAGAAGATTAAGGGGCGATCTAATCGAAGTGTTTAAGGTGGTTAAAGGAGTTGATAAGGTAGATAGAGAGAAACTAATTTTTCTGGTGGGGGGGAAATCCAGAACAAGGGGGCATAGTCTTAAAATTAGATCTGGGCCATTCACGGGTGATGTCAGGAAGCACTTCTTCACACAAAGGGTAGTGGAAATCTGGAAAGCTCTCCCCAAAAGGCTGTGGATACTGGAATAATTGGTTGAATGGCAAAACAGGCTCAAGGGGCTGAATGGCCTCCTCGTATTCCTACACAAGGCCAGCAGTCTCTGTTTGGCCAGCGGAAGTTTCAGTTGGAGTGAAGTGCCCGTTGTGAATCCTTCCTTCCAGGGTCTCAGTCAAACCAAGAAACCTACCTGTGCCCAGGTCACGAGCTCGCTGGTTAAGTGGTAATGCACCATTCCATAATGTTCATCTTTCAGAACACTGCCTGTCACAGAATGAGACAAAAGGAAGTTACAGACAGATATAAAAATAAAGCATCACGCAACATTAAAAGAATAATAAGCAGTGCGGTGGGATCCTCGACAGCCCAAGCAAACACTGTGCACAGACACTCTGGCTACGGTGGCCCAGTGGTTCTGGTATTGGATGGGCTACTGAGCTCAAATCCCACCAGGGCAAACTGGCAAATGGCATTCAATAAATCTGGTAATTCAGGACTGGCACTGATAATCTGACCATGAAGCTGTCGGATTGTCGTAAAAACCCAACATCACTAATATCTTTCAGGGAAGAGAACCTGCTGTCTTTAGCTGGTCCGGCTTAACGTGACTCCAGTCCACACGGTGTGATCAACTTTTAACTGCCCTTAGGGGAGCTGGGGATGGGCAATAGATGCAGCCTTTTCAGTGTCCCACATCCTGAGACCAAGTCTAAACACAGACAGCACAGGGCCTGTCATATCACTAAAAGCGGCTGTCAGTAAACAGACAGGCATCATGTCACATTATAACAGTGTCCTTTCACTGAATTGTTCCCTGCCCGCCACCCCCGGGATCTCAGGGCTGTCCTCCTGTCTTCACACATTAGGTGTTGGTGGGTTTTCCGACTGTGGCAAGCATCATGGAAGAGCCTGATCGCCCCATTATCCTATGCCTACCTACTTTTCAACAGAGATTACTGAATCACAGACAGGAGCAGGGACCCTCTCCTTACTACCCTGTAACCCCATCTGACTCAACACAGACCAGCGATCAACCTGATCCATGTAGATCAGTACCAGACTGGGCGGTGCCCTTAACCACAGAGAATGTGAGAGAGAGAGAGAGAGAGAGAGAGAGGAGAGACAAAGAGAGAGAGAGAGAGAGAATGAGAGAGGGTGAGTGAGAGAGGGTGAGTGAGAGAGGGTGAGTGAGAGAGGGTGAGTGAGAGAGGGTGAGTGAGAGAGGGTGAGTGAGAGAGGAGAGACAGCGATTGAGACAGTGAGACACAGTGAGAGAAAGAGAGGAGAGACAGAGAGGCACAGACAGGGAAAGAGAGAGAGACAGTGTGAGAGTGAGAGAGAGTGTGTGAGTGAGAGATTGTGTGAGAGTGTGTGAGTGAGAGATTGTGTTAGAGTGTGTGCAAGTGAGAGAGAGTGAAAAAGAATGAGAGAGAGTGCGAGTGAGAGTGAAAGAGAGAGTGAGAGTGTGAGTGTGAAAGAAAATGAGTGAGTAAGAGAGTGAGTGAGTGTGAGTAAGAGTGTGAGTAAGAGTGTGAGTAAGAGTGTGAGTAAGAGTGTGAGTAAGATGAGGGAGTGAGAGTGTGACAGAGTGAGTGAGAGAGTGTGGGAAAGTGAGACACACAGAGGATGTAGAAACAGAGAAAGAGAAAGTGGAGAAAGAGAGATTCCTGTTTGATGTATAATTTGAGTGGAGGAATCCAGACGGAGTTAGATCTGTACCTTCAAATGTCATTTCTATAAAGTTCTTGAAAGGCTTGAGATCGGGCTCATCGCCCTGGATTTTGACCAGTAGCGTGTATCCGCTGCCAAATTTATTCTTGAGGTGCTGTGGACTTCCGAGACAATTGAACTGACCGTTGACCATGACAGCCAGCCTGGTGCAGAGGGCTTCACACTCCTCCATACTGAAACACACAGCACGCAGACTTACTGGAGACCACTTACACCATGTATTAGGTACATAGGAACACAGCACTGCACCGCAGGGAGGATATATTGGCCTTGGAGGGGCGCAGCACAGATTTACCAGAATGATACCGGGGCTAAAAGGGTTAATTTATGAGGACAGGTTGCGTAGACTAGGCTTGTATTCCCTCGAGGATAGAAGATTAAGGGGTGATCTAATCGAGGTGTTTAAGGTGGTTAAAGGAGTTGATAGGGTAGATGGAGAGAAACTAATTTCTCTGGTGGGGGGGAAATCCAGAACAAGGGGGCATAGTCTTAAAATTGGATCTGGACCATTCAGGGATGCTGTTAGGAAGTAATTCTTCACACAAAGGCTGGGGAGTCAATCAAAAATTTAAAAACTGAGATTAATAAGTTTTTGTTGGGTAAGAGCATTAAGGGATATGGAAGCAAAAGGGGCAAATGGGGTTGAGGTGTAGATCAGCCAGGATCTAACTGAATGGCAGAACATGCTGGAAGGGCTGAATGGCTGCCTCGTTTTATTATTAATACTGTAACCCGACTGTAACAGAGAAACACACAGTCTTACCTGTGGGAAGTGATGACGACTGACCTCCCGTTCTGTAGGGTACTGGTCACTGCATCCCATAATAGTCTCCTGGAAACGGGATCCATACCGGTGGACGGCTCATCCAGGAAGATGACAGCGGGGTTACCGATCATAGCCACCGCGGTGCTCAACTTCCGCTTGTTCCCACCGCTAGGATAGGACAAAACCAGCAGCAGAGTGAATCCCAGCACAGGGAGAGACCGGGAATCGCAGCACAGGGAGAGACCGGGAATCGCAGCACAAGGAGAGACTGGGAATCCCAGCAGGGAGAGACCGGGAATCGCAGCACAGGGAGAGATCGGGAATCCCAGCACAGGGAGAGACTGGGAATCGCAGCACAGAGACCGGGAATCGCAGCACAGGGAGATACTGGGAATCGCAGCACAGGGAGAGACCGGAAATCCCAGCACAGGGAGAGTCTGAAAATCCCAGCACAGGGAGAGACCGGGAATCGCAGCACAGGGAGAGACCGGGAATCGCAGCACAGGGAGAGACCGGAAATCCCAGCACAGCGAGAGGCCGGGAATCGCAGCACAGCGAGAGACCTGGAATGCCTGCACTGGGAACGGGAATCGCAGCAGAGGGAGAGACCGGGAATCCCAGCACAGAGACCGGGAATCCCAGCACAGGGAGAGACCGGGAATCCCAGCACAGGGACCTGGAATCCCAGCACAGGGAGAGACCGGGAATCCCAGCACAGGGAGAGACTGGGAATCCCAGCACAGAAACCAGAAATCCCAGTACAGAAACCAGAAATCCCAGCACAGGGAGAGACCGGGAATCACAGCACAGGGAGAGACCGGGAATCCCAACACAGGGAGAGACCGGGAATCCCAACACAGGGAGAGACCGGGAATCCCAGCAAAGAAGCCAGAAATCCCAGCACAGCGAGAGGCCGGGAATCGCAGCACAGGGAGAGGTCGGGAATCGCAGCACAGGGAGAGACCGGGAATCCCAGCACAGGGAGAGACCGGGAATCCCAGCACAGGGAGAGACCGGGAATGCCAGCACTGTGAACAGGAATCGCAGCAGAGGGAGCGACCGGGAATCCCAGCACAGGGAGAGCCTGGGAATCCCAGCACAGTGAGAGACTGGGAATCCCA
The DNA here is from genome assembly GCF_044704955.1 of Pristiophorus japonicus. Classification (NCBI taxonomy): domain Eukaryota; kingdom Metazoa; phylum Chordata; class Chondrichthyes; family Pristiophoridae; genus Pristiophorus; species Pristiophorus japonicus. Next base: position 115,917,414 of record NC_091991.1, read on the forward strand.
GCACAGAGAGAGACCGGGAATGCCAGCACAGAAAGCAGAAATCCCAGCAAAGCGAGGGGCCGGGAATTGCAGCACAGGGAGAGACCGGGAATCCCAGCATGGGGAACGGGAATGCCAGCACAGAGACCGGGAATCCCAGCACGGAGAGACTGGGAATCCCAGCACAGGGAACAGGAATGCCAGCACAGCGAGAGACCGGGAATCGCAGCACAGTGAGAGACTGGGAATCCCAGCACAGAGACCGGGAATCCCAGCACAGGGAGAGACCGGGAATCCCAGCACAGAGACCGGGAATCCTAGCACGCGGAGAGACCGGGAATCCCAGCACAGGGAGAGACCGGGAATCCCAGCACAGGGAGAGACCGGGAATCCCAGCACAGGGACATTACCCCCTCCGCGACGCTTCCCAGATTTACTTCCGTGCTGATCTGGCAGCCTCCAGGCGGCCCAATATTGGGCTGACCTGAAACCAGCAAGCTGTATTGGGACACCCATAGTCTCCGGATTCATTTAAATGAGGTGTGGCCTCAAAAGCATACTGGCCACCACTTCTCGCCCCCCTGCAAGCAGGCGCCCTCCAAACAGTCCAATCAACTACTGTATATTTACACACTTTCCCACTTGCACAATCAGGAAGTATGTGATGGGCTGAATGGCCTCCTTCTGTGTTGTGAGATTCTATGACCATTGAGGAGAATCCTCCAACACAGACGGTTCCAAACAATAGGTGAAGAGAATAGAAAGGGAAGGCAATGCAGTGATGGCCTGATTTCACTCACCTGTACGTTCGCACCACCTTCTGAGCGTAGGGCTCGAGGAGGAGACTCCTCATCACATCTTGCACACACTGATTAATGCGGCCCTCGGGGATGCCCCGTAACCGTGCGTACATGAACAGCGTCTCCCGGCCCGTCATGTGATCGAGAAGAGCGTCAAACTGGGGGCAGTAACCAATCTTCTGTTGCACCTTTCCGGAAAGAGAGAGAAAAAAATAGGATTATTAGGAAAACGCAGTGGACTGAGGGTCCAGGATTCGCTGACCAATGAAACCTGTGGGCGGTGAAGCCCCTCCTGTGGGGTGAACGCCCCCCCCCCCCCCGTGGGAATTGAAACCCCCCTGTGGGAAGTGAAGCCCCTCCCGTGGGGGTGTGAAGCCCCTCCCGTGGGAGGGTGAAGCCCCTCCCGTGGGGGTGTGAAGCCCCTCCCGTGGGAGGGTGAAGCCCCTCCCGTGGGAGGGTGAAGCCCCTCCCGTGGGGGTGTGAAGCCCCTCCCGTGGGAGGGTGAAGCCCCTCCCGTGGGAAGTGAAGCCCCTCTGCCTGATACCAAGAGCCAGCTGCCAAGTCTGTGGAGAATCCCCCATGTTTTACCCACTTGCTTTCCTCAGCCCAGTTAACACTGACGGACCCACAATGCCCAAACCTGCCCTGACAAAAAGGTGAAAGGGTCTCTGCTCCGATGAACAGTGTGCCACGTTGAGTACTCACTATCTGCGTGTATAGTTGCGATGATTGTGGCACTGGAGAAGATGCAAAAAAGATTTCCCAGAATTATATCAGAATTGAGAGATTATACCTATCGGGAAAGATTGAACAGGCTGGGACTCTTTTCTCCAGAAAAGACTGAGGGGTGGCCCGATAGAAGGTTTGACTGGGTAGTTGTAGAGAATGTGTTTACTCTTGCAGGCGAGACTATGGGCCATAAATATAAGATAGTCACTAATAAATCCAATATGGAATTCAGAAGAAACATCTGCACGCAGGGAGTGGTGAGAACGTGCTAGCACAGGGAGTGGTGAGAACATGCTAGCACAGGGAGTGGTGAGAACGTGCTAGCACAGGGAGTGGTGAGAACGTGCTAGCACAGGGAGTGGTGAGAACATGCTAGCACAGGGAGTGGTGAGAACGTGCTAGCACAGGGAGTGGTGAGAACGTGCTAGCACAGGGAGTGGTGAGAACGTGCTAGCACAGGGAGTGGTGAGAACGTGCTAGCACAGGGAGTGGTGAGAACATGCTAGCACAGAGAGTGGTGAGAACGTGCTAGCACAGGGAGTGGTGAGAACGTGCTAGCACAGGGAGTGGTGAGAACGTGCTAGCACAGGGAGTGGTGAGAACGTGCTAGCACAGAGAGTGGTGAGAACGTGCTAGCACAGGGAGTGGTGAGAACATGCTAGCACAGGGAGTGGTGAGAACGTGCTAGCACAGAGAGTGGTGAGAACGTGCTAGCACAGAGAGTGGTGAGAACGTGCTAGCACAGAGAGTGGTGAGAACATGCTAGCACAGAGAGTGGTGAGAACGTGCTAGCACAGAGAGTGGTGAGAACGTGCTAGCACAGAGAGTGGTGAGAACGTACTAGCACAGGGAGTGGTGAGAACGTGCTAGCACAGGGAGTGGTGAGAACGTGCTAGCACAGAGAGTGGTGAGAACATGCTAGCACAGAGAGTGGTGAGAACGTGCTAGCACAGAGAGTGGTGAGAAGGTGCTAGCACAGAGAGTGGTGAGAACGTACTAGCACAGGGAGTGGTGAGAACGTGCTAGCACAGGGAGTGGTGAGAACGTGCTAGCACAGGGAGTGGTGAGAACGTGCTAGCACAGAGAGTGGTGAGAACGTGCTAGCACAGAGAGTGGTGAGAACGTACTAGCACAGGGAGTGGTGAGAACGTGCTAGCACAGAGAGTGGTGAGAACGTGCTAGCACAAGGAGTGGTGAGAACATGCTAGCACAGGGAGTGGTGAGAACATGCTAGCACAGGGAGTGGTGAGAACATGCTAGCACAGGGAGTGGTGAGAACGTGCTAGCACAGGGAGTGGTGAGAACGTGCTAGCACAGGGAGTGGTGAGAACGTGCTAGCACAGGGAGTGGTGAGAACATGCTAGCACAGAGAGTGGTGAGAACGTGCTAGCACAAGGAGTGGTGAGAACGTGCTAGCACAGGGAGTGGTGAGAACATGCTAGCACAGGGAGTGGTGAGAACATGCTAGCACAGGGAGTGGTGAGAACGTGCTAGCACAGGGAGTGGTGAGAACGTGCTAGCACAGGGAGTGGTGAGAACGTGCTAGCACAGGGAGTGGTGAGAACGTGCTAGCACAGGGAGTGGTGAGAACATGCTAGCACAGGGAGTGGTGAGAACGTGCTAGCACAGGGAGTGGTGAGAACGTGGTAGCACAGGGAGTGGTGAGAACATGCTAGCACAGGGAGTGGTGAGAACGTGGTAGCACAGGGAGTGGTGAGAACATGCTAGCACAGGGAGTGGTGAGAACGTGCTAGCACAGGGAGTGGTGAGAACGTGCTAGCACAGGGAGTGGTGAGAACGTGCTAGCACAGGGAGTGGTGAGAACGTGCTAGCACAGAGAGTGGTGAGAACGTGCTAGCACAGAGAGTGGTGAGAACGTGCTAGCACAGGGAGTGATGAGAACGTGCTAGCACAGGGAGTGGTGAGAACGTGCTAGCACAAGGAGTGGTTGAGACGAATAGCATCGATACATTTAAGGGGCAGCTGGATAAACACATGAAGGAGAAAGGACTAGAAGGATATGTTGATGGGGCAAAATGAAGTAGGATGGGAGGAGGCTCGTGTAGAGTATAAACACCGGCATAGACCTGTTGGGCCGAATGGCCTGTTTCGGCACTGTAAATACTTTGTACTATTGAAGGGCCTGTGGTGTGCTCACCTTTCTCCTTTCCTTCACGATGCTGTAACCATCGATATACGCATCTCCACTGCTCACCTTCTCATCCCCAGTCAACATCTTGAATAGGGTTGATTTACCAGCTCCATTGAACCCCAGCAATCCAAAACACTCCCCTTTATTTACACATAAACAAATTTTGTTCACAGCAATCGTCGCCTTCTTGTCGTAGTAAATCTGAAAGCAAAGTGCCAAGTACAGATTGGAAGACCACAGAACTCCAAATATAAACACAAATGTGAGATAGGTGCAGGGTAATGACCATCTCAAACAACAGAAAGCCCATCTACCTCCTCTTGACCAGAAACTGCCCCCCTCACCCTTCCCCATATCGCTATCCCCCATCCCCATCGTCAACCACTCCCCATCCCCATACCACCCATCGCTCCAATCCCCACCCCCATCGCTGTTTCCCCACCCCCACCCCCCATCATCGGTTATTCTGCAATGAGTGAAAGACTTGCATTTCTATAGTGCTTTTCACCACCTCGGGACATCCCAAAGCACCTTAGAGTCAATTAAGTACTTGTCGTCATTGTTGTAATGTATGAAAGACAGCTACCAAGTTCTGGCGAGAGGATAAATGAACTCCTTGTGATCTTAGTAGAAATCATAACCTGACATAAATACACACTTATGGTCAAGAGGTTTGATAAAGTTAAAATGGAAATGCGGCTGCAATTTGATTTCAGCGAACTTCTCCAAGGGAGATGCAGAGTGGAGCGATTGAGGGAGCGCAGCGATATAAAAGAGGTGGTGTCTACATTAACCAATTTGAAATATTGGCAACCTGAAAAAAATTAACATCCCGACAGTTTTGTGTTGCAGCAGAGAGGGTGTTGGAGGGTTGATTCCACGATCCGAATCTCCCAGCCAGGGCCAGTGCTCAAAAGGAGATCATCACAGAAAACCACGGGCACGCAGCTCATGTTTAATGGATGGTAAATGACAGTGGGTGTGCTTCGATTGACTGAGATGCACTTGCTGTCGGGAGCCCCAGATCCGAGTGCACCTCTCTACTTCAGTGCAACAGGTAACTGAAAGGATGGAATGGGCTAATCCTGCCTGACTGTGGGGCACTACTCAGCCCAATAAAGGGACCGACAATACGATCACCTGCTTCAGCGACATGAGATCATCAACAGAACACTGAGCGACGAGTACAACCTCCCCCAGCAGCTTCGCCTCGCCAGGTCACTGAGGGACTGTGCACAGTGGCTTCCTGCAGTGCCATCATTGCTGAAGGGACACTGCACCTACCTTGGAGAGGTTCTTTATCACCAGGGGGTTGTCCATTTGGAGAGCTGATGACTCCTCTATCCTCAAGCGCTCACTCATGACATCAGAGTCTTCAACGAGCGTTGGGCTGATGACATTCATCACCGATGCCTAACAGAAGTCAGCAACATTAGTCTCTTCATAGTTACTACACCACTCAAACCAACCAACAGTCAGAGAAAGTGCTGGAAACGCCCAGCAGGTCGGACAATGTGTGTGAGCAGAGGAGCCAGGTTAAAGTTTTGCACGTAATCTTTTATTCGAATTGAAGGTCCATTCCGGAGACGTTAACCTGTCGTTTATCTCCACAGATGCTGACTGACCTGCCATGTGTTTCCGATATTTTCTGTTTATATTTAATGTCTCCAGCATTTGCAGCCTCAGTGATTGTTATAAACGCCACAAACATTCTTCACAAACTCAGACTTTTTCCTCTATTTACTACTGGAAGTTGTTTGGTTAGCATTTAGGCACAATCTCCATGCTCAATTACAACCCGCCCTCCCCGGGACAGGGATTGATACTCAGTCACAGCTTAGTTCAGACTCATCCCCCTCCCCTGGACCCATATCTTCCCCTCCCCTGGGCCCCTCCCCAGACTCATCCCCCTCCCCTTGCCAAACTGGAAGCAATACGGTGGAGGAGGATTTCCTGGAGTGCATAAGGGATGGTTTTCTAGACCAATATGTTGAGGAACCAACTAGGGGGGAGGCCATCTTAGACTGGGTGTTGTGTAATGAGAGAGGATTAATTAGCAATCTCATTGTGCGAGGCCCCTTGGGGAAGAGTGACCATAATATGGTGGATTTCTGCATTAGGATGGAGAATGAAACAGTAAATTCAGAGACCATGGTCCAGAACTTAAAGAAGGGTAACTTTGAAGGTATGAGGCGTGAATTGGCTAGGATAGATTGGCGAATGATACTTAGGGGGTTGACTGTGGATGGGCAATGGCAGACATTTAGAGACCGCATGGATGAATTACAACAATTGTACATTCCTGTCTGGCGTAAAAATAAAAAAGGGAAGGTGGCTCAACCGTGGCTATCTAGGGAAATCAGGGATAGTATTAAAGCCAAGGAAGTGGCATACAAATTGGCCAGAAATAGCAGCGAACCTGGGGACTGGGAGAAATTTAGAACTCAGCAGAGGAGGACAAAGGGTTTGATTAGGGCAGGGAAAATGGAGTACGAGAAGAAGCTTGCAGGGAACATTAAGGTGGATTGCAAAAGTTTCTATAGGTATGTAAAGAGAAAAAGGTTAGTAAAGACAAACGTAGGTCCCCTGCAGTCAGAATCAGGGGAAGTCATAACGGGGAACAAAGAAATGGCAGACCAATTGAACAAGTACTTTGGTTCGGTATTCACTAAGGAGGATACAAACAACCTTCCGGATATAAAAGGGGTCAGAGGGTCTAGTAAGGAGGGGGAACTGAGGGAAATCTTTATTAGTCGGGAAATTGTGTTGGGGAAATTGATGGGATTGAAGGCCGATAAATCCCCAGGGCCTGATGGACTGCATCCCAGAGTACTTAAGGAGGTGGCCTTGGAAATAGCGGATGCATTGACAGTCATTTTCCAACATTCCATTGACTCTGGATCAGTTCCTATGGAGTGGAGGGTAGCCAATGTAACCCCACTTTTTAAAAAAGGAGGGAGAGAGAAAACAGGGAATTATAGACCGGTCAGTCTGACCTCAGTAGTGGGTAAAATGATGGAATCAATTATTAAGGATGTCATAGCAGTGCATCTGGAAAATGGTGACATGATAGCTCCAAGTCAGCATGGATTTGTGAAAGGGAAATCATGCTTGACAAATCTTCTGGAATTTTTTGAGGATGTTTCCAGTAAAGTGGACAAAGGAGAACCAGTTGATGTGGTATATTTGGACTTTCAGAAGGCTTTCGACAAGGTCCCACACAAGAGATTAATGTGCAAAGTTAAAGCACATGGGATTGGGGGTAGTGTGCTGACGTGGATTGAGAACTGGTTGTCAGACAGGAAGCAAAGAGTAGGAGTAAACGGGTACTTTTCAGAATGGCAGGCAGTGACTAGTGGGGTGCCGCAAGGTTCTGTGCTGGGGCCCCAGCTGTTTACATTGTACATTAACGATTTAGACGAGGGGATTAAATGCAGTATCTCCAAATTTGCGGATGACACTAAGTTGGGTGGCAGTGTGAGCTGCGAGGAGGATGCTATTAGGCTGCAGAGTGACTTGGATAGGTTAGGTGAGTGGGCAAATGCATGGCAGATGAAGTATAATGTGGATAAATGTGAGGTTATCCACTTTGGTGGTAAAAACAGAGAGACAGACTATTATCTGAATGGTGACAGATTAGGAAAAGGGAAGGTGCAACGAGACCTGGGTGTCATGGTACATCAGTCATTGAAGGTTAGCATGCAGGTACAGCAGGCGGTTAAGAAAGCAAATGGCATGTTGGCCTTCATAGCGAGGGGATTTGAATACAGGGGCAGGGAGGTGTTGCTACAGTTGTACAGGGCCTTGGTGAGGCCACACCTGGAGTATTGGTCTCCTAACTTGAGGAAGGACATTCTTGCTATTGAGGGAGTGCAGCGAAGATTCACCAGACTGATTCCCGGGATGGCGGGACTGACCTATCAAGAAAGACTGGATCAACTGGGCTTGTATTCACTGGAGTTCAGAAGAATGAGAGGGGACCTCATAGAAACGTTTAAAATTCTGACGGGTTTAGACAGGTTGGATGCAGGAAGAATGTTCCCAATGTTGGGGAAGTCCAGAACCAGGGGTCACAGTCTAAGGATAAGGGGTAAGCCATTTAGGACCGAGATGAGGAGAAACTTCTTCATCCAGAGAGTGGTGAACCTGTGGAATTCTCTACCACAGAAAGTAGTTGAGGCCAATTCACTAAATATATTCAAAAGGGAGTTAGATGAAGTCCTTACTACTCGGGGGATCAAGGGTTATGGCGAGAAAGCAGGAAGGGGGTACTGAAGTTTCATGTTCAGCCATGAACTCATTGAATGGCGGTGCAGGCTAGAAGGGCTGAATGGCCTGCTCCTGCACCTATTTTCTATGTTTCTATGTTGCCCCATCTCTTCCCCTCCCCTGGGCCCCTCCCCAGACTCATCCCCCTCCCCTTGCCCCATCTCTTCTCCTCCCCAGACTCATCCCCCTCCCCTGGCCCCATCTCTTCCCCTCCCCTGGGCCCCTCACCAGACTCATCCCCCTCCCCTGACCCCATCTCTTCCCTTCTCCTGGACCCATCTCTTCTCCTCCCCAGACTCATCCCCCTCCTCTGGGCTCATCTCTTCCCCTCCTCAGGACCAACCCCCTCCCCTGGTCCATCCCCCTCCCCTGGGCCCATTTCTTCCCCTCCCCTGGGCCCATCTCTTCCCCTCCCATGGGCCCATCCCTTTCCCCTGGGCTCATCTCTTCCCCTCCCCTGGACCCATCTCTTCCTCTCCTCTGGGCCCATCTCTTCCCCTCCCCTGGGCCCATCTCTTCCCCTCCCCTGGGCCCATCCCTTTCCCCTGGGCTCATCTCTTCCCCTCCCCTGGACCCATCTCTTCCCCTCCCCTGAGCCCCTCCTCAGGACCATCCCCCTCCCCTGGTCCATCCCCCTCCCCTGGGCCCATCTCTTCCCCTCCCCTGAGCCCATCTCTTCCCCTCCCCTGAGCCCATCTCTTCCCATCCCCTGAGCCCCTCCTCAGGATCATCCCCCACCCCTGGGCCCATCCCCTTGGACAAATCTCACTGATGGATAGACTCTCAGTCGGTTGAGGTAAAAATGCAAGTTTGAATTACGGAGTGCAAGATGGGAATGACAGTCCCGTCAGAAATCAGAAAAGTGTCATTCGGCTAATCCAATCACCTTGCTCCAACCAATTTGCTCATTCCCTGAGTCAGGGAAATCAGTACAGAAGGTGGTTCTGGAAATTCTCTACAGTAAAACAGTAAAAAAACAGGAACCTCTCAATTAAATTCCAGCCTTTACCTCAATCTCGGGATTCTGCTATTCTACATGTAGATCTCCCTAATTCCTCCATTAGATTCCAGCCTCTGACTCACTCACGGATATTTGTTATTCTATATATAAACCACCCAAAACCCTCGATTAGATTCCGGCCTGTAACTCACTCCTGGGTATCTGTTATTCTATATATAAACCCCCCCTCCCCACCGAACCCCTTGATTAGATTCCAGCCTATAACTCACGAGTATTTATTGTGACTTTGTTCTTACATTGATATTCTAGTTAACTTCAAACCAGCAGTCCAGTAATATAGAACACTGACAGCAAGTAACCTGGTAATGTTCGGTAAGAATAAGTTCATCTTCACCTGGCAGCAACATCAATGGTCAGAAGGGAGAGACTCTGAGTGGCTTTGTGCCATGTCAGAGGTGAATTGTTGTCTGTAATGAACTAACTCTTCCATCACTTTCAACTCACCTTTTTCTTTTTCCAGGAGATACAACGGAAAAAATTGGTCGTCTTTTTGAAGTCACTGAACTCAATAATGATGAGAAGAATCATGAATACAAAGCCCTGGCTTAACAGGGCAACAAAGAAACGGCCAATTCCAGGACGTTCCCAGGCAAGGTAATTCAGCTGGTAGGTGACATCTGTGAATGATGGATGATGCACACGCCGTTAATTACAACAGCTCGAGAACACCTTCAAATCAATAGAGGACTAATCGAATTTTAACATTTAAAAAATATTTACTGGCATTCTTCCCATCTTCCCATTTCCCCGTCTCCATGCCACTCAGGACAACTTGATGACGGGGGTAGGTAGATCTTTCCCAGACACCTGGGTACAATGCTGCAATAAAACTCTTGGATTGACTTCCATTTATTAGGCGCACATGACGGGTGGGGCGTATATCCTATTTCCTTTCACCCTTTAATATGACAAGTCATTTTATAATTACAAGCTAATTTTCAGAAACAATAATCAAATCCCATGCCTTTCCCACTTTTGCTAATGGCCACCCTTTCACTGTCTGCAGGTTCATGTATTATTTTGCATTTATCTATTTCCTACATTACAACAGTGACTACACTCCAAAAGTATTTCATTGGCTGTAAAGCGATGAGAGACGTCCGGTGGTCGTGAAAGGCGCTATATAAATCCAAGTCTTTCTTTTATCTACAGTAAAACCTTCCATTGCCGAGACCAATGTTGTCCAATAGAAATCACTGACTAACTACATGTGAACACAGTTTAGCCACATGCAATATTTTTAGTTGAAAACACCTTACACTCAGTACAGGTAAATTGGCTTCACATGTGGATATTCACATAAACATTTGCCACTCTTCAGTAACCAAGGAAGTAAAATGCTCACTCTTTGCTTTTCGTCTTATCAACAAACACACAGAAATGTTAAAGTTTACATGCAAATGAGTATTGAGATCACATGACAATGGCAGAGTCTCATTGTTTAATTAGTAATCAGAAATGCAATTAGTCACGTTAGGCTGGGGGCTAATGTATTGGGCACCACTGCCTTAGCCCATATGGTAAAGAGACCCACTTGCAAGTAAAATCAAGGAAAACCCAAAGATGTTTTATAAATACATAAAGAGCAAGAGGAGAACTAAGGAAAGAGTTGGGCCTATTAGAGACCAAAAAGTTAACCTGTGTGTGGAGGTGGAAGACATGGGTATGGTTCTTAATGAACACTTTGCGTCTGTCTTCACAGAAGAGAGGGACGATGTAGTTAAGGAGGAACATGAAATATTAGATGAGATGAACATAGTAAGAGAGGAAATATTAAGGGGTTTAGCATCTTTGAAAGTAGATAAATTGCCAGGCCTGGATGAAATGTATCCCAGGCTGTTAGGAGAAACAAGGGAGGAAATAGCAGCGGCTCTGACCATCATTTTCCAATCTTCTCTGGCTACAGGCGTGGTGCCAGAGGACTGGAGGACTGCTAACATAGTACCGTTTTTTAAAAAGGGAGAACAGGGTAGACTGAGCAAATATAGGCCAATCAGTCTAACCTCGGTGGTGGGCAAATTATTGGAAACATTTCTGAGGGACAGTATTAATCGTCATTTAGAAACGCACGGATTAATCAAGGACAGTCAGCATGGATTTGTTAAGCGAAGGTCGTGTCTGACTAACTTGATTTAATTTTTGAGGTGGTAACGTGGAAGGTCGATGAGGATTGCACATTTGATGTAGTCTACATGGATTTTAGCAAGACTTCTGACATGGCAGACTGGTCAAAAGAGTAAAAGCCCATGGGATCCAAGGGAAAGTGGCAAGTTGGATGCAAAATTGTCTCAGTGGCAGGAAGCAAAGGATAATGGTCGACGGGTGTTTTTGTGATTGGAAGGCTGTTTCCAGTGGGGTTCCACAGGGCTCAGTACTGGGTCCCTTGCTTTTTGTGGTATATATCAATGATTTAGATTTCAATGTAGGGGACATGATTAAGAAGTTTGCAAATGATACGAAAATTGGCCGTGTGGTTGATAATGAGGAAGCAAGCTGTAGACTGCAGGAATATATCAATGAATTGGTCAGGAGGGCAGAATAGTGGCAAATGGAATTCAATCTGGAGAAGTGTGAGGTAATGCATTTGGGAAGGGCTAACAAGGCAAGGGATACACAATAACTAGTAGGATACTGAGAAGTGTAGAGGAACAAAGGGACCTGGGAGTGCTTGTCAACAGATCCCTGAGGTAGCAGGACAGGTAGATAAGATGGTTAAGGCAGCATACGGATAGTTTCATTTATTAGCCAAGACACAGAATGTAAGAGCAGGCTTGCAGGGCTTACGGCCAATATGCTTGAACTGTATAAAACACTCGTTAGACCACAGCTAGCGTACTGCATACAGTAGTTCTGGTCACGTCATTACAGGAAAGATGTGATTGCACTAGAGAGGGTACAGAGGAAATTTAAGAGGATGTTGCCAGGACTGGAGAATTTTAGCTATGAGGAAAGATTGGATCGGCTTAGGTTGTTTTTTTTTGGAACAGATTTAATTAAGGTGTATAAAATTATGAGGGGGCTAAATAGAGTGGATAGGAAGGACCTATTTCCCTTAGCAGAGAAGTCAATAACCAAGGGGCATAGATTTAAAATAATTGGCAGAAGGATTAGAGGGGAGTTGAGGAGAACTTTTTTTCATCCAGAGGGTTGTGGGGGTCTGGAAAGCACTGACTGAAAGGATGGTAGAAGCAGAAACCCTCATCGCATTTAAAAAGTATTTGGATGTGCACTTGAAGTGCCAGAACCTAAAGGGCTACGGACCAAGAGCTGGAAAGCAGGATTAGATCGGATAGCTCTTTTTCAGCAAGCACAGACATAAATGGGCTGGATGGCCTCCTTCTGTGCTGTAAATTTCTATGATTCTATGATTGTCTTTGAATGTTGTCTGTCTCCATTTTTCATGTTACCTGAATACACAACCTATCGTCACAAGCAGAACATCGTCACTCCTCCTGCCAGCTGCCTCTTGGTTCATACATCATATGTGTAAAAGTGTTTGAGATTGGAGGGCATACTCACTGAATGACTCGCACAGAAATTCAGCAACTGGGCTAATGGTGCACACGCTGATCAATTGGTAGTTCGTATAAACGTGTTTCAGGGCCTGTCCCAGGCAATAATTGGGTAAAATGAGGAACACTTTGTCCAGAATATCTGCCAGGTATGTCAGACCAAACTCTGTGGGGAGAAACCATTAAACATAATGAAACTCAGCTAAGTGCATTTGCAGCCTATTGTTCAGGACCCCCACCAACCCCTCCCCTCCATTCAGGGCAGGGAGTCACTTGGGGAAGGGATGAAGCACTGGAATTCAACAGTACTGAAGGGAGCTGGATGTTTCTCAAGACCTGAGTATCTCGAGGTCAGCAGTTCGAGTTTCCACAGAAAGATCCACAGTGCTGGAATTGGAGGGACAAAACTGCTTCAGAAATCAGGGTGTTAAGAACATACGAAATAGGAGCAGGAGTAGGCCATACGGCCCCTCGAGCCTTCACCGCCATTCAATCAGATCATGGCTGATCTGATCATGGACTCAGCTCCACTTCCCTGCCCGTACCCCATAACCCCTTATCGTTTAAGAAACTGTCTATTTCTGTCTTAAATTTATTCAATGTTCCAGCTTTCCACAGCTCTCTGAGGCAGCAAATTCCACAGATTTACAACTCTCTGAGAGAAGAAATTTCTCCTCATCAGTGTTTTAAATGGGCGGCCCCTTATTCTAAGATCGTGCCCTCTAGTTCTAGTCTCCCTCATCAGTGGAAACATCCTCTCTGCATCCACCTTGTCAAGCCCCCTCATAATCTTATACGTTTTGATAAGATCATCTCTCATTCTTCTGAATTCCAGTGAGTAGAGGCCCAGTCTACTCAACCTTTCCTCATAAGTCAACTACCTTATCTCCAGAATCAACCTAGTGAACTTTCTCTGAACTGCCTCCAAAGCAAGTATATCCTTTCGTAAATATGGAAACCAAAACTGCGCACAGTATTCCAGGTGTGGCTTCACCAATACCCTGTATAACTGTAGCAAGACTTCCCTGCTTTTACACTCCATCCCCTTTGCAATAAAGGTCAAGATTCCATTGGCCTTCCTGATCACTTGCTGTACCTGCATACTATCCTTTTGTGTTTCATACACAAGTACTCCCAGGTCCCGCTGTACTGTAGCACTTTGCAATCTTTCTCCATTTAAATAATAACTTGCACTTTGATTTTTTTCTGCCAAAGTGCATGACCTCACACTTTCCAACATTATACTCCATTTGCACATCCACTGGCTCCTCTTCATCCACCCTGTTCGTTACATCCTCAAAGAATTCCAGCAAACTTGTCAAACATGACTTCCCCTTCATAAATCAATGCTGACTCTGCCTGACCGAATTTTGCTTTTCCAAATGTCCTGCTACTGCTTCTTTAATAATGGACTCCAACATTTTCCCAACCACAGATGTTAGGCTAATTGGCCTATAGTTTCCTGCTTTTTATCTGCCTCTTTTTTTTTAAATAGGGGCGTTACATTTGCAGTTTTCCAATCTGCTGGGACCTCCCCAGAATCCAGGGAATTTTGGTAAGTTACAGCTGATGCATCCACAATCCTTGCCGCTACTTCTCTTAAGACCCTAGGATGCAAGCCATCAGGTCCAGGGGATTTATCTGCCTTTAGTCTCATTATCTTACAGAGTACCACCTCCTTAGTGATTGTGATTGTGTTAAGTTCCTCCCCCCACTATAGCCCCTTGACTATCCACTGTTGCAATATTGTTAGTGTCCTCTACCGTAAAGATTGATACAAAATATTTGTTCAGAGTTTCTGCCATCTCCATGTTCCCCATTACTAATTCCCCGATCTCGTCCTCTAAGGGACCAACATTTACTTTAGCCATTCTTTTCCTTTTTATATGCCTATAGAAACTCTTGATATCTGTTTTTATATTTCGTGTTAGTTTACTTTCATAGTCTATCTTCCCTTTCTTAATCATTTTTTTAATCATTCTTTGCTGGCTTTTAAAAGCTTCCCAGTCTTGTGTCCTCCCACTAGTTTTGGCCACTTTGTATGCTCTTGTTTTTAATTGGATACCGTCCTTTATTTCTTTAGTTAGCCACGGATGGCTATCTTTTCTCTTACAGCCTTTCCTCCTCACTGGAATATATTTTTCTTGAGAGTTATGAAATATCTCCTTAAATGTACGCCACTGTTCATCAACCGTCCCATACTTTCATCTATTTTCCCAGTCCACTAGCCAACTCTGCTGTCATATCTTCAGTCTCCTTTATTTAAGCTTACTACGCTGGTTAGAGATCCAACTTTCTCACCCTCCATCTGAATTTGAAATTCAATCATGCTATGATCACTCATTCCAAGGGGATCCTTTACTAGGAGATTGTTGATTAATCCTGTCTCATTACACAGGACCAGATCTAAGATAGCCTGCCCCCTGGTCGGTCACGTTACATACTGCTCAAGGAACCCGTCCCTTACGCACTCTATGAACTCCTCCTCAAGGCTACCCTGACCAATTAGATTTGTCCAATCAATATGGAGGTTAAAATCACCCATGATTATTGCTGTTCCCTTTTTACAAGCCCCCACTATTTCCTGGTTATGCTCCAACCAACAGAGTTGCTACTGTTACAGTTGCTATTTTATTCCAATTTGAAATAATTTTCCTTTTTCCCCTCTCCTAAACCGAGCTCTCTCCTGACTGAGGGTAGCCAGCTGGTCTACTCTTCCTCATTCCTCCATGTCACCAAGCTGTCAATGATCCTCCTGTGCTGGTTATAATGAGGCTCAAGTGGTTCCGAGCGACTCTTCCCCGCCAATCTTTACCACCGAGTTCTGGACCTCGGCCTATGGAAAATCCAGGAAGACAACTGGATCTTGGCATTCTGCAACACTGCACTAACACAAGGCATCACAGGGCCAATACAATCAAACACAGCGCCAATGACACTACAACACCAATGCAGGACACTGTGACAGCACGATGCAGGGTATTACAGCACCAATGCACAGCGTTACAGCCCAATGCATGTCGCTGCAACAGCACCAATGCATATCCTGCTGACCACACCAATGCACACCACTGCATCGGCACCAAACGCAGGGCGCCGTGACAGCGCCAAGGCAGGGCTCTGCGGCAGCACACCGATGCAATGCATCACAGCACCAATGCAGCACGCCACAAAAGTACCAATGCAATGCAACACGACGTAATGCAGTACATTGTACAAAGCTCTCGCTTGTCGAAATGCAAAATTCAGACATCAAGACCCTACAAACAGTGACTCGAAGCAGTGGAATGGAATTCTCAGCCCCTAAACTCCCATCTGTGAGTCCCTTACTCCCAAGTACCTGGGATTTTCATGATGTTGACGGTCATGAAGCTGGCAGTGCCAGTCAGAATGTTGGCTATGGTGATCCTGGTGTAAGCTGTGGCAGTGTAAGTGAAGAAGTAGTGGCAGAGGTACATGAGGGGGATGATGGAACAGCCGTGGAACATCAGAAGTATCAGCACATCTCCGAGATGCTCCTGTCTCGTGTAAGGTGGCAGGTTAAAGATCTCGAAAATGAACTGCAATCAAATCACAAAGAGGCTAATTATCTGTGGCTCTCCTGCCGTTATTTTCAGATGACCATTGGGCTGGGATCAGACTATTCAGGTGTACCCAGAATAGACACATCACAGGCCAGACAACATCGTTCCTCAGTGTCAGAGCAGTGAGCTCTGCAGAGGATCGGGCCCACTTCATGAGTGGCTCCAAATGCCGGACATAGGCAGAATATTACTCAACAAAATAATTACAGGCTCTGAACACACACACACACACACACACACACACACAAACGTTTCACGATTGTACAGCCCCACTATAGAGAAACATCCCCAGAGACACAAGGACAATGGATACTGAGCCAGAGTAGGGATATCAGGAGCGTGACCGAACACTTGGTCAAACAGATGGGTTTTAAGAAGTTTCTAACTGCAGCGGCTGTCTCTGTACCTGCCCTCCTGGGCAGTGATGCCATCAAGGTCGAGGTTGGTGATTGGAGCGTGGGCAGGTACAGCAGGAGCGGTGAGAGACTGTGGAGGGATGTGATCAGGGCCCAGGAGAGACGTGAGTTCGGGGCCAGGGACAGCACGGCTCAGCCCACACTGCGATATGTGTGCGCACTAGGTCCCGTGCAGCAAAGCAGGTCTCCAGTCGTCTTGGATAACCCTTGCCACTGGACCAAGACCTGGCTCTGTCAAGCCTGTGTGGTAGCTGGTGTGCAACAGTCACTATATGTTAAAAAAATCCATCTTCCACACTTCAGGATGTAGTTCAGGACCTGGAATATTAGGTCCTTCATTGAAACACCTGTGAACTTATCCTTTTTTGGCGTGGAAGCAAGTCATCCTCGTTTCGAGGGACTGCCTATGATGACGACCTGCCCTGTACGGCAGTCTCTGATTTTGAAGCAGCAACAGGATTCTGGCTTAGTTGGGAGAGTTCCCATTTAAATGTCACAGCACTGGAGGAGTGGGGCAGAGAAATGGCAGGTACAGGGCTGTTACTGGGCCCCACACCTTCAGAAAAAGCTCCATCAGGACAGACCTCGAGTAGACGGGACCTATTTATAATAATAAACTCCCCCATCCCCCGCCCTCAACACAGTTACCCAGAGACACACGCTGCCAGTCTCCCTGCGGGATGTTCAGAAATCCGACTCTCTACAAGACATAAACTAATTAGTGGGGGGGGAGGGTTCAGGTGAGCAGAAATTTAAAAAGTCAAAGAATAAGGAGAAGGCAATAGAGCAGGGTAGCACCGGGGGAAATGAAAATCAGAGCATGCCAGAAGGGGACAGAATGTATAAACATAAAGGTGTATCAGAAAGTAGGGTCAAAGCAGGAAAAAATGGTAAAAAAACAAATTTAGAAGCTCTTTATCAGAATGCAGCATATGTAACAAAATAGATGAATTAACGGCACAAATAGATACAAATGGGTATTATCTAATAGCCATTACAGAGACGTGTGTGCAAGGTGACCAAGACTGGGAACTAAATATTCAGGGGTATTTGACAATTTGGAAGGATAGACAGAAAGGAAAAGGAGGTGGGGTAGCTCTGTTAATAAAGGATGAGATCAGTGCATTAGTGAGAAACGATATTGGCTCAGAAGATCAAGATGTTGAATCAGTTTGGGTGGGGATAAGAAATAGTAAGGGGAAAAAGCCGCTGGTGGGTGTAGTCTACAGGCCCCCTAACAGGAGCTACACTGTTGGACGGACTATAAATCAACAAAAAATGGAGGCTTGTAAAAGAGGAATGGCAATAATCATGGGCAATTTTAACCTTCATATCGATTGGACAAAGCAAATTGGTCAGGGTACTCTTGAGGAAAAGTCCATAGAGTGTATCCGGGGTAGCTTCCTTGAACAGTACTTTGTGGAACCAACCAAGGAGCAGGCTATCTTAGATCTGGTACTATGTAATGAGACAGTATTAATAATCAATCTCCGAGTAAAGGATCCTCCAGCAATGAGTCATCACAGCATGGTTGAATTTTAAATTCATTTGAAAGGTGAGAAAGTTGGATCTCAAACCAGTGTCCTAAGCTTAAACAAAGGAAACTATAAAGGTATGAGGACAGAGTTGGCTAAAGTGGACTGGGAAAATAGATTAAAGTGTGGGACGGTTGATGAGCAGTAGCAGACGGTTAAGGACATATTTCATAACTCTCAACAAAAATATATTCCAATGAGGAGGAAAGATTGTAAGAGAAGGGATAATCATTTGTGGCTAATGAAGGAACTGAGGGATGGTACCAAATTGAAAACAAGGGCATACAAAGTGGCCAAGACTAGTGGGAGGCCAGAGGTGTTGTGTATCTGTAAAGCATGCACTTCCATGTTCCACCACCAGGGAGCTCATCCCCTGAAGTCCCAAGGGAGCACCGTATATAAGCCAGCCCCGAAGGCCTGTTCCTCACACTGGAGTGTCTTATTAAAGACTGAGGTCACTGTTACTTTAACCTCCCTTTGTGTAGCCTCATCTGTGTTAGGAACACAATAACTGGCGATGAGAATACGAATCCAACGCAAAGATGCAGCAAACTGTGGGCATCCTGGAGAAGTTATCGGAGGGTGAGGACTGGGAAGCCTATGTCGAACGGCTAGACCAGTACTTTGTAGCCAATGAGCTGGACGGAGAAGGAAGCGTTGCAGAAAGGAGAGTGGCCCTCCTTACACAGTCTGCGGGGCACCGACCTACAACCTCATGAAGAATCTTCTGGCTCTGGCGAACCCCACAGATAAGTCATATGAAGAGCTGTGTACACTGGTTCGAGAGCATCTTAACCTGAGGGAGAGCGTGCTGATGGCGAGGTATCGGTTCTACACGTGCCAGCGATCTGAAGGTCAGGAAGTGGCGAGCTACATCGCCGAGCTAAGGCGACTTGCAGGACAATGTGAGTTTGATGGCTACCTGGAGCAAATGCTCAGAGACTTTTTTGTACTGGGCACTGGCCACGAGACCATCCTACGAAAACTTTTGACTGTAGAGACATCGACCCTCAGTAAGGCCATTACGATAGCACAGGCGTTTATGTCCGCCAGTGATAACACCAAACAAATCTCTCAGCACACAAGTGATAGCAATGTTCATAAATTAACTGGAACTGTGTTTGCAAGCAGAAATGTACAGGGCAGAACCCACGAGTCTGCAACTGCCAGCAGGCCTCAGGTGACTCAGATGATTCAGAGTCCCCAACAAAGGATGAATGCAAGACAATTCACACCTTGTTGGCGTTGTGGAGGCTTCCATTCAGCCGATTCATGCCGCTTCAAAGGGTATGTTTGCAAGAGCTGTGGAACAATGGGGCACCTCCAACAAGCTCTGCAAAACCTGCTAACCACCACATGGCAGAGGAAGATCGGTCCATGGTGGATCAAAGCAATTTCGAGCCTGAGAGAGAGGAGGCAGATATTGAAGTACACGGGGTGCACACATTTTCAACAAAATGTCCAACTATAATGCTAAACGTAAAACTGAATGGCTTACCCGTAGCCATGGAACTGGACATTGGCGCTAGCCAATCCATCATGAGTAAAAAGATGTTTGAGAGACTGTAGTGCAACAAGGCATTCAGACCAGCCCTGATGCCCCATCCACACGAAACTGAGAACGTACACCAAAGAGCTTATCACTGTCCTGGGCAGTGCCATGGTCAAGGTCACCTACGAGGGCACGGTGCACAAACTGCCACTCTGGATTGTCCCGGGCGATGGCCCCACATTGCTTGGAAGGAGCAGGCTGGGCAAAATCCACTGGAACTGGGATGACATCCGAGTGCTATCACATGTCGATGAGGGCTCATGTACCCAGATTCTTAACAAATTTCCTTCCCTTTTTGAGCCAGGCATTGGAAACTTTTCCGGGGCGAAGGTGCGGATCCACTTGGTCCCAGAGACACGACCCATTTACCACAAGGCGCGAGCGGTACTTCACATGATGAGGGAGAGTGGAAATCGAGCTGGACAGGCTGCAATGCGAGGGCATCATCTCCCCAGTGGAATTCAGCGAGTGGGCCAGCCCGATTGTTCCAGTACTCAAAAGTGATGGCACGGTCAGGATTTGTGGCGATTATAAAGTAACTATTACTCATTTCTCGCTACAGGACCGATACCCGCTACCTAAGGCAGGCGACCTATTTGCGACGCTGGCAGGAGGCAAAACGTTCACCAAGCTCGACCTGACTTCGGCCTACATGACGCAGGAGCTGGAGGAGTCTTCGAAGGGCCTCACCTGCATCAAAACGCACAAGGGACTGTTCATCTACAACAGATGCCCATTTGGAATTCGGTCGGCTGCAGCGATCTTCCAGAGAAACATGGAGAGCCTACTCAAGTCGGTACCACACACGGTGGTCTTTCAGGACGACATATTGATCACGGGTCGGGACACTGCCGAGCACCAACAAAACCTGGAGGAAGTCCTCCAGCGACGGGATCGCATAGGGCTGCGGCTGAAGACGTCGAAATGCGTCTTATGGCAACATAAGTGGAGTTTTTGGGGAGAAAGATCGCGGCGGACAGCATTCGGCCCACAGACGCCAAGACAGAGGCTATGAGGAACGCGCCCAGGCCACAGTACGTCACGGAGCTGCATTCGTTCCTGGGACTCCTCAACTATCTTGGTAACTTCCTACCGGGATTAAGCACCCTCTTAGAGCCCCTACATGTGTCGTTGCGCAAAGGTGAGAACTGGGTATGGGGAAAAAACCAAGTAATTGCTTTTAAGAAAGCCAGAAACATTTTATGCTCCAACAAGCTGCTTGTATTGTATAACCCGTGTAAAAGACTTATGCTAGCATGTGACGCGTTGTTGTACGGAGTCGGGTGTGTATTACAACAAGCTAATGTTGCGGGGAAGTTGCAACCTGTCGCCTATGCTTCCAGGAGCTTATCTAAGGCCGAGAGGGCCTGCAGCATGATTGAGAAAGAGGCATTAGCGTGTGTGTTCGGTGTAAAGAAAATGCATCAGGACCTGTTTGGCCTCAAATTTGAGCTGGAAACCGATCACAAGCCCCTCACATCCCTGTTCGCTGAAAACAAGGGGATAAATACTAATGCCTCAGCGCAAGTGACCACCTTTGTATGCGGGCTATCAGCGTATAACTATACCATCCGCCACAGACCAGGCACCGAGAACTGTGCGGATGCTCTCAGTCGGCTACCATTGCCCACCACGGGGGTGGAAATGGCGCAGCCTGCAAACTTGTTGATGGTGGCGCAGCCCGCAGACTTATTGATGGTCATGGAAGTGTTTGAAAATGATAAATCACCTATCATGACCCGCCAGATTAGGACTTGGACCAGCCAAGATCCTCTGCTGTCCCTAGTAAAAAACTGTGCACTGCATGGGAGCTGGGCCAGCATCACCGTTGAAATGCAAGAGCCAATCAAGCCGTTCCAGCGGCGAAATGACGAGCTGTCCATTCAGGCAGACTGCCTGCGTAGTGCCACCCCAAAAAGGGCAGGGAGACGTTTATCTCGGATCTCCACAGCACACACTCGGGTATAGTAATGATGAAAGCGATAGCCAGATCCCACGTGTGGTGGCCCGGTATCGACTCTGACTTATAGAGTCCTGTGTACAGCAATGCAGCATATGTGCTCAGTTGAGCAATGCGCCCAGAGAGGCACCACTAAGTTTTTGGTCCTGGCCCTCCAGACCATGGTCGAGGATCCATGTTGACTATACGGGCCTGTTTCTCGGTAAAATGTTCCTGGTGGGGTGGATGCTTTTTCAAAATGGATTGAATGTGAAATAATGTCGGGAAGCACCGCCACCACCACCATTGAAAGCCTGAGGGCCATGTTTGCCACCCACGGCCTGCCTGACATACTGGTTAGTGACAACGGGCCATGTTTCACCAGTGCCGAATTTAAAGAATTCATGACCCGCAATGGGATCAAACATGTCACCTCGGCCCCTTTTAAACCAGCCTCCAATGGGCAGGCAGAGCAGGCAGTACAAACCATCAAACAGAGCCTTAAACAAGTCACAGAAGGCTCACTCCAAACCCGCCTGTCCCGAGTACTGCTCAGCTACCGCACGAGACCCCACTCACTCACAGGAGTGCCCCCAGCTGAGCTACTCATGAAAAGGACACTTAAAACCAGACTCTCGCTGGTTCACCCCAACCTGCATGATCAGGTAGAGAGCAGGCGGCAGCAACAAAATGTAAACAATGGTTGCGCCACTGTGTCACGGGAAATTGATCTGAATGACCCTGTGTATGCGCTAAACTATGGACATGGTCTCAAGTGGATCGCAGGCACGGTGATAGCTAAAGAAGGAAATAGGGTGTTTGTAGTCAAACTAGACAATGGACAAATTTGCAGAAAGCACCTGGACCAAACGAGGCTGCGGTTCACAGACTGCCCTGAACAACCCACAGCAGACACCACCTTTTTCGAGCCCACAACACACACCCTGAGGATCAACGACACACGCCGGACCAGGAAATCGAACTCATCACGCCCAACAGCCCAGCAAGGCCAGGCTCACCTAGCAGCCCTGCAGGGCCAACAACACGCCAGCCCAGCGAGGGCACAGCCAACACACCAGAACAGACATTTGTACCGAGGCGGTCCACCAGGGAAAGAAAGGCTCCCGACCGCCTCACCTTGTAAATAGCTTTCACTTTGACGTTGGGCGGGGGGGGGGGCAGTGATGTTGTGTATCAGTAAAGCATGCATTCCCATGTTCCGCCACCAGGGAGCTCATCCCCTGAAGTCCCAAGGGATCCCAGCGTCTTCCCTCTCTTAATTATTTTTTTAGTCGTTCTTTGCTGGCTTTTAAAAGTTTCTCAAAGAACTCCAGCAAATTTGTCAAACATGATTTCCCTTTCATAAAACCATGCTGACTCTGCATCCTCTAAGGGACCATCTAAGGGAAGATAGATTATGAAAGCAAACTAGCACGAAATATAAAAACAGATAGTAAGAGTTTCTGCAGGTACATAAAAAGGAAAAGAATGGCTAAAGTAAATGTTGGTCCCTTCGAGGATGAGACTAGGGAATTAATAATGGGGATCAGGGAAATGGCAGAGACTTTGATCAAATACTTTGTATCGGTCTTCACGGTAGAAAACACTAAAAACATCCCAATAGTGGATAATCCAGGGGCTATAGGGAGGAAGGAACTTAATACAATCACTATCACTAAAGAAGTAGTACGCGGTAAGATAACAGGACTAAAGGCGGACAAGTCCCGTGGGTCTGATGGCTTGCATCCTCGGGTCTTAAGAGAAGTGGCTGCAGAGATAGTGGATGCATTGGTTGTAAGCTACCAAAATTGCCTGAATTCTGGGGCAGTCCCAGTGGGTTGGAAAACCACAAATGTAACGCCCCTATTTAAAAAAGGAGGCAGACAGAAAGCGTGAAACTATAGACCAGTTAGCCTAGCATCTGTCGTCGTGAAAATGCTAGAGTCCATTAATAAGGAAGCAGTAACAGGACATTTGGAAAAGCATGATTCCCTAGTGGGAGGCCAGAGAATTGGGAAACTTAAAAGCCAGCAAAGAACGACTAAAAAAAATAATAGAGGAAAGATAGATTATGAAAGCAAACTAGCATGAAATATAAAAACAGATAGTAAGAGTTTCTGCAGGTACATAAAAAGAAAAAGAGTGGCTAAAGTAAATGCTGGTCCCTTAGAGGATGCAGAGTCAGCATGGTTTTATGAAAGGGAAATCATGTTTGACAAATTTGCTGGAGTTCTTTGAGGATGTAATGAGCAGGGTGGATAAGGGGGAACCAGTGGATTGGTGTATTTGGATTTCCAGAAGGCATTCGATATGGTGCCACATAAAAGGTTACTGCACAAGATAAAAGTTCACGGAGTTGGGGATAATATATTAGCATGCATAGAGGATTGGCTAACTAACAGAAAACAGAGTTGAGATAAATGGATCATTTTCCGGTTGGCAAACAGTAACTAATGGGGTGCCACAGGGATCGGTGTTGGAGCCTCTCAACTATTTACAATCTATATTAGTGACTTGGATGAAGGGACCGAGTGTAATGTAGCCAAGTTTGCTGATGATACCAAGATGGGTGGGAAAGCAAATTGTGAGGAGGACAGAAGAAATCTGCAAAGTTATACAGACAGGCTGAGTGAGTGGGCAAAAATTTGGCAGATGGAGTATAATATGTGAAAATGTGAGGTTAGCCACTGTGGCAGAAAAAATAGAAAAGCAAATTATAATTTAAATGGAGAAAAATTGCAAAGTGCTGCAGTACAGAGGGACCTGGGGGTCCTTGTGCATGAAACAAAAAGTTAGTATGCAGGTACAGCAAGTAATCAGGAAGGCAACTGGAATGTTGGCCCTCATTGCAAGGGGGAGAGAGTATAAAAGCAGAGAAGTCCTGCTACAACTGTACAGAGTATTGGTGAGGCCACAACCGGAGTGTCATGTAGCTTACATTATTATATATAATTGTATCCTAATATGTTATACATGACTGTAATAAGATATGATCTGTAACCATCAGCATACCTTACCACCAGGGATGCACTTGCAAGAGACAGGTAGAAAAGGACAGGTCTCAGGCAAGTGCAGCATTCCAGAGCTGTGAAATAAAGGTGTAGGTCCAGAGTGACCTTGACTTCACTACATGCCTCATGTGAATCTACTGAGGGGACAGGACTTTACAGTGGCGACGAGGATGGGATTACAGAATCCATAGAATGGCGAACAATGGATCAGATGAAAAGTACAATGCGGGGGACAATTGGGAGGACTTTATAGAAAGGCTCCAGCAAAGCTTTGTAACCAAAGACAGACGATAAGGCAGACAAGAGAAGAGCCCATCTCTTGACCAGCTGTGGCTCGAAAATATACGCTTTAATGAAGGATCTGTTGGCGCCCGAGAAACCAGCAAGCAAGTCGTTTGAAGAATTGAGCACACTGGTAAGAGACCACCTGAAGCCAGCGAGCAGAATACACATGGCCAGACACAGGTTCTACAACGACAGACGCTGTGTGGGCCAGAGCATACCCGACTTGGTGGTGGAACTTCGGAGGTTGGCTAGTTTATGTGAGTTCTCCGATGAATTGAGGAGAGAAATGCTGAGAGACTTTTTCATTGAAGGAATAGGCCACGCAGGCATATTCTGAAAGCTCATAGAGACCAAGAACCTGACCTTAGAGGCAGCAGCATTGGTTGCACAGACATTCTTGGTAGGGGAAGAAGAAACGAGGTTGATTTACAATGCAGGTACGACAACTAACGAAATATCGGAACAAGAAGTTCACAGCACGAAACAAGCT
Source organism: Pristiophorus japonicus (assembly GCF_044704955.1). NCBI lineage: Eukaryota > Metazoa > Chordata > Chondrichthyes > Pristiophoridae > Pristiophorus > Pristiophorus japonicus. Next base: position 115,942,688 of record NC_091991.1, read on the forward strand.
GCTACCCCCACACATAGACAAAACCGGGAGGACAGGCTCTCGACAGCAGGCAGAAGCCATCAAGGGCCACAGGAACGGCCGTTCACACCTCATCAACCCACAATGCGAGCAATCAACTACAACCTGAGAGAAGCTCAAGAGAGATCAGCCTGACGCAGCTCATTCTTTGGGAACACTTTGAACAATGGAACAGGTCTGTGCTGGAGGTGTGGGGGTGGGCACTCGTCAAGGGAATGTCGATTTCAGCAGGCTGTTTGCAGAAATTGTGAATATACAGGGCATTTGGCCCGCATGTGCAAAAAAACGGCAGCTCAGTTGGTATACGAATTGGATGGGTCGGAAAGTGGACCAGAAGATGGTGGGGACAGTACCCGGGACACCGGTGTACAGCGGGTCAACACGATCAATGGCCGCTGCTTCTACAACAGGACGCCTCCTATAATGATGAGGGTCCTACTCAACGGGATACCTGTCAACATGGAGCTGGATACGGGAGCGAGTCAATCTCTCATGGACGCTCAACAATTTGAACAACTGTGGCCGCATAAAAGAGACAGATCAAAACTCACAAGGGTCGACACCAAACTAAGGACCTATACCAAAGAAATCGTACCAGTCCTCGGCAGCGCCATGCTCACTGTCACACACAAAGGGACAGTGAACCGATTTCCCCTGTGGATTGACCCCGGAGACCCCCCAGCACTGCTGGGGAGAAGCTGGCTGGCAAAACTAAACTGGAAATGGGATGATGTCCATTGCCATGTCATTAGAGGAACGGACCTCCTGCTCAACAGTTATAAAGCAATTTGAACATCTCTTTCAGCCAGGCACTTTCAAAGGGGCCAAAGTCAAAATCTACATCACACAGGATGCTAGACCGGTCCATCACAAGGCCAGAGCTGTACCCTATGTGATGAGGGAAAAGATTGAACACGAACGAGACAGGCTTCTGCGGGAAGGCATTATGTCACCTGTGTAATTTAGCGACTGGCCAAGTCCCATCATCCCAGTCATGAAGCCTGAAGGATCCGTACGAATCTGTGGAGACTACAAATCTACCATAAACAGAGTCTCCCTACAGGACCAGTACCCGCTGCGCAGAGCGGAGGACTTATTTGCCACATTGGCTGGAGGTAAACTTTTCTCAAAATTAGACCTCACATCTGCGTATATGACGCAAGAATTGACCGAGGAATCCAAGCTACTCACCACCATCAACACACATCGAGGCCTTTTCATGTACAATCGATGCCCATTCGACATCAGGTCGGCAGCTGCCATATTCCAGCGCAACATGGAGAGTCTGCTCAAATCCATCCCAGGGACGGTTGTATTTCAAGACGACATACTTATCACGGGCAGGGACACCGACTCCCATCTCTGTAATTTGGTGGAAGTACTAAAGTGGTTGGATCGGGTAGGCCTACGAGTCAAGAAATCCAAGTGCCTGTTTCTCGCACCCGAGGTTGAATTTTTGGGCAGAAGGATTGCCGCTGATGGAATCCGCCCAACAGAGTCCAAAACAGAAGCAATTCGCCTGGCACCCAGGCCCTGGAATGTCTCAGAACTGCGCGCCTTTCAATGGGCTACTCAATTACTTTGGGAACTTTATGCAGAACTTAAGCATGCTGCTGGAGCCCCTCCACGTGATACTCAGGAAGGGGTGCGATTGGTTTTGGGGGGACGCCCAGGAACGCGCCTTCAATAAGGCACGCAACCTTCTGTGTTCCAACAGTATTTTGACTTTCTTTGACCCAGGTAAAAAGCTAGTTCTCACATGCAATGCGTTAGCGTATGGGGTCGGGTGCGTTTTGCAACATGTCAATAGTGCGGGCAAATTACAACCCATAGCTTTTGCCTCCAGGTCACTTTCACGGGCGGAGCACGGGTACGGAATGGTAGAGAAGGAGGCACTCGCGTGCGTGTACGGTGTCAAAAAGATGCACCAATACCTTTTTGGGGCCAAGTTCGTGTTAGAAACCGACCACAAGCCACTCACGTCCCTCCTATCAGAGAGCAAGGCAATAAACGCCAACGCCTCGGCGCAAATTCAATGGTGGGCACTCATGCTGGCGTCCTACGACTATACCATAAGGCACCGACCAGGCACAGACAACTGTGCCGATGCGCTCAGCAGGCTACCCCTGGCGATCACGGAAGGGTCTGACGAACAGGACTGTGAGATAGTCATGGCAATCAATGCCTTTGAGTCCACAGATTCACCCATGACGGCTCGCCAAATCAGAGCCTGGATGGCCAGCGACTCCACGTTATCCTTAGTAAAAAGATGTGTCCTAACCGGTGACTGGGCAGAGGCTCGCGATGCCTGCCCCAAGGAATTAAAACCCTTTCACAGGCGCATGCATAAACTATCACTACAAGCAGACTGCCTGATGTTGAGCAGCCGAGTAGTCATGCGTCTGCGAGGCAGAGAGGCATTTGTCCCGGAGCTCCACCGCGAGCACCCGGGGATCGTTCTCATGAAGGCCATAGCCAGATCCCACGTCTGGTGGCCTGGTATTGACGCGGACTTGGAGCTCTGCGTCCAAAGGTGCACCAACTCAGCAATGCCCCCAGGGAGGCTCCACTGAGCCCCTGGCCTACCAAACCGTGGTCGCAGGTGCACGTAGACTATGCGGGCCCATTCATGGGCAAAATGTTCCTCGTAGTTGTAGATGCATTTTCAAAGTGGATCGAACGCACCATTTTAAACTCGAGCACAACCTCCACCACTGTGGAGAGTCTCGCAACTATGTTTGCAACACACGGAATCCCTGACATATTGGTCAGTGACAATGGTCCGTGCTTCACCAGCGCAGAATTCCAAGACTTTATAATTGACCACGGCATAAATCATGTCAAGACGGCACCATTCAAACCGGCCTCCAATGGCCAGGCGGAGAGAGCAGTGCAATTCATTAAACAAGGCATGCTTAAAATCCAAGGTCCCTCGCTGCAGGGTCGCCTGTCCCGACTGCTGCTGGCGTACAGATCTCGTCCGCACTCACTGACTGGGATCCTCCCCGTGCAACTGTTGATGAAAAGAACTTTAAAAACAAGGCTCTCATTAATCCTCCCAGACATGCACGAAATCGTTGAGGCAAAGCGCCGTAAGCTGACTGAGTACCATGACAGAAATTCGAGGGGGAGATGGAATGAGATAGGGGACAAAGTGTTTGTACTAAACTATGGCAGGGGTCCCAAATGGCTTTCAGGGACAGTAACGGGCAAGGAAGGAAACAGGCTACTGGTAGTACAAATGGACAATGGCAAAACCTGCCGGAGGCATGTAGACCAAGTCAAAAGCAGATTTACCAACAACACTGCGGAATCAGAGGCAGACTACAATGTGGAACTCGCACCACACCTGGTAGACAGACCGAGGGAACAACCTGAGGAAAGGGCAATCCCAACAGACAGCCCAGGCGAGTCAACAACAATCACACCAATCGAAACAGACAGCCCAGGCGAGATATCAGCAACCACACCCAAAGAAAAACAGACACCAAGGCAAACAACTGAACCACAACTCAGACGCTCCACGCGAGAGCGTAGACCACCTGAGAGACTGAACCTATAAAGACAATAAGACCTTGGGGGAGGGTGATGTCATGTATCTTACATTATTATATATAACTGTATCCTAACATGCTATACATGACTGTAATAAGATATGACCTGTAACCACCAGCATAGCTTACCACCAGGGGTGCACTTGCAAGAGACAGGTATATAAGGACAGGTCTCAGGCAAGTGCAGCATTCCAGAACTGTGAAATAAAGGTGCAGGTCCAGAGTGACCTTGACTTCACTACATGCCTCATGTGAATCTGTACTGAGGGGACAGGACTTTACATGGAGTACTGCGTATAGTTTTGGTCTCCGTATTTAGGGAAGGATATACTTGCATCGGAGGCTGTTCAGAGAAGGTTCACTAGGTTGATTCTGGAGATGAGAGGGTTGACTTATGAAGATAGGTTGAGTAGGTTGGGCCTGTACTCATTGGAGTTTAGATGAATGTCGAAACATATAAAATAATGAGGGGGCTCGACAAGGTGGATGCAGAGAGAATATTTCCACTCATAGGAGTAACTAAAACTAGGGGGCATAATCTCAGAATAAGGGGCTGCCCATTTAAAACTGAGATGAGAAATTTCTTCTCTCAGAGGGTTGTAAATCTCAGAGAGCTGTGGAGGCTGGGTCATTGAATATATTTAACGCAGAGAAAGACATATTTTTGAGTGATAAGGGAATAAAGGGTTTCAGGGAGCAGGCAGGTAAGTGGAGCTGAGTCCATGATCAGATCAGTCGTGATCTTATTAAATGGCGGAGCAGGCTTGAGGGGCCAAATGGCCAACTCCTGCTTGTATTTCTTATGTCAGCTCAGTGGGATCAGTTTGAAAGATGTTGAGGTTCCTGTTTTATTTCTCGAGTCAGCCTCAGGAGTCAGTTTCTTACCAGGATTGCGAGACATGGCATGGCATAGTTAATTAAATCCCAGAGGAGAGCAGACAGCCAGAAGTTGATAACATGAAGACCACTGACAAGCTGAACGAGCTTGGATTTTATGGTTTTCTCAGACACCAACAACATCGAGAAGGTGCTGGACAGAAATGCCATTCCGTACATCAGGTTGAAGGCCAAAGCAAACCCTACTCGACCTCTGTAAGCAGATGAAAAAAACGAAGTGAATTGATGCACAAACAAGCTGCTGCCCCTAACCTTACCTCCAGCCTACTAGTTCCAGCTTCCCGTAACTAAAGAAGGAAGTACTACTCTTGGCTCCATTAACCACGGATTATTGAGTGATGAACGGAAACCTTCACCAGGGAACTGGCTCCTGTTTTGGGATAGTGACATCTCTGTGCCACATTCATGGCTGGACGGGAAAAGACTCTCTGTGGGAGTGCAGGAGAACCGAACCCCAAACCGGCAGGGAATGACTAAACCCATCTCCTGCAACCCCACAGCAATACCCTCAGTTGGCTAGGCCTGTTTGGAGTGCAGCTGATGAATGGGATCGTTGTCCTTTCTATTAAAGCACAGGCTCAGAAATGAAGTTAAATCTCTTTGGCGCTCATTCCGATTGTGCCCTTTTTATCCTCTGGTCTCATTCCCAACCAAGATGGCAAGACACCAGTGGCCTGCAGGGAACGAGGAATTAGCTTCACCTGTAGGTAACTTCCCTCAGTCACTGTGCCAATTGTAGATGCCTAGGACACAGTCCAGCGGGTCAGTGCCCAGTGTGTGTACGTTCCCATCCACTGAGCCATTCATATCTAGCGACCTTGTGCACATCCGGCCGCAGACGCAGCTCACACCCGTCGAACCCGTTCACACCCGCCCGCCGACCTGACTCACATTCGTCCGTCGAACCCGTTCACACCCACCCGCCAACCCCGCTCACATCCGCTGACCCCGCTCACACCCACCCACTGACCCTGCTCACACCCGCTGACCCCGTTCACACCCACCCGCCAACCCCGCTCACATCCGCTGACCCCGTTCACACCCACCCGCCAACCCCGCTGACCCCGCTCACACCCACCCACCAACCCCGCTCACATCCGCTGACCCCGCTCACACCCACCCACTGACCCCGCTCACACCCGCTGACCCCGTTCACACCCACCCGCCAACCCCGCTCACATCCGCTGACCCCGCTCACACCCACCCACTGACCCCGCTCACACCTGCTGACCCTGTTCACACCCACCCGCCAACCCCGCTCACATCCGCTGACCCCGCTCACACCCGCTGACCCCGTTCACACCCACCCGCCAACCCCGCTCACATCCGCTGACCCCGCTCACACCCACCCACTGACCCCGCTCACATCCGCTGACCCCGCTCACACCCACCCACTGACCCCGCTCACACCCGCTGACCCCGTTCACACCCACCCGCCAACCCCGCTCACATCCGCTGACCCCGCTCACACCCACCCACTGACCCCGCTCACACCCGCTGACCCCGTTCACACCCACCCGCCAACCCCGCTCACATCCGATGACCCCGCTCACACCCACCCGCCAACCCCGCTCACATCCGCTGACCCCGCTCACACCCACCCACCAACCCCGCTCACATCCGCTGACCCCGCTCACATCCACCCGTCGACCCCGCTCACATCCACCCGTCGACCCCGCTCACATCCACCCGTCGACCCCGCTCACATCCACCCGTCGACCCCGCTCACATCCACCCGTCGACCCCGCTCACATCCACCCGTCGACCCCGCTCACATCCACCCAGTGACCCAACTCACATCCACCCATCGACCCCGCTCACATCCACCTGTCGACCCCGCTCACATCCATCCGTCGACCCCTCTCACATCCACCCGTCGACCCCTCTCACATCCACCCGTCGACCACATCCACCCGTCGACCCCGCTCACATCCACCCGTCGACCCCTCTCACATCCACCCGTCGACCCCGCTCACATCCATCCGTCGACCCCGCTCACATCCACCCGTCGACCCCGCTCACATCCACCCGTCGACCCCGCTCACATCCACCCGTCGACCCCGCTCACATCCACCCGTCGACCCCGCTCACATCCACCCGTCGACCCCGCTCACATCCACCCATCGACCCCGCTCACATCCGCCCGCCGACCCCTCTCACATCCACCCGTCGACCCCGCTCACATCCGCCCGTCGACCCCGCTCACATCCACCCGTCGACCCCGCTCACATCCACCCGTCGACCCCTCTCACATCCACCCGTCGACCCCGCTCACATCCACCCATCGACCCCTCTCACATCCACCCGTCGACCCCTCTCACATCCACCCGTCGACCCCGCTCACATCCACCCGCCGACCCCTCTCACATCCGCCCGCCGAGCCCGCTCACACCCACCGATCTCGCTCACACCCACTCACTGACCTCGTTCACGCCCGCCGAGCCCACTCACATCCGCTGACCCCAACCCTGCTGACGCCCACCCCGCTGACGCCTGCTGACCCCGCTCATGCCCGCCCGCTGGCCCTGTTCACACCCACCGATCCCTGACTATGTGTGTAACTTTCAGATTTCTTTTTAAACTTCCTGATCTAAAACTGTTGTAAATAACAGGTGTTAAATCAGGGCACTTGCCCACACAGAGCAGTGGACGTGTAACGTCAGACACACAATACAATATTAAATCCGCTGTTATATCCACACAAGCCTGGGCTGCCTGTTGTGGTGCACTGTTGTGGTGCAGGAAGTATGGATTACTGACCATGACACAGTCGGCTGTGTTCATGGCACAGCCTGAGCTACTGCCTGCACCCGGACCCGCACACTGACACACATACACACACAGACACAGATACACATTGACAAAAATCCACACACACACACTCACACAGATATATACACTGACACGGATATAGACACATACATTGACATAGACATACGTACACAGTGACCGACAAAAGTACTGACAGATACAGAACATACGCAGGCACAGATGGACACCCACACACTGACAGACACACTGACACCCACACACACCAACATGCAGGCACAGATAGACATGCACACACGCTGACACAATCACACAGACACACAGATAGACACACAGTCAGCCCTTCTGGACTGCGTGTGACAGAATCAGGCTGGGCTGTGATGCCTTCTGCTGTCAAACAGCCGGCTAGTTCTCACTGCTTCAGCTCACACTTACTGGTGGAAGTACTAACCCAGCGAGAATCAGTCAGACAGCAGGGGAAAAAATTGGAACAACACAGTCATTGACTGGTTGATTATTCCTGCTCTGGGCCAGGGTGTCTCTGCAGCTGTCGCTGGCTGACTCAGCACAGATCAGGGGCTCAAACCTGGGACGTGACTGGTCTGTATTGTTGAGTACCACACCACTGGTGCATCTCCCTCCCAATTATTTTAAGGGTCCAGTTCTTGCACAAGGCTAATGCTGAGCACGTACTCATTCAGTTCGTCCATTGCTTGCTCTGTAGTGTTGCGAGGCTGTGGGAAGTTGGTGGTACTGATCGAAGCAGTCGGCCCCATCACTACTTTTAACAAGGCGTTGTCCATTAACATCAGAGAGGTAGCAGAAGTATGGTAGCCCACGTTATTGAAAAAGATCCGTAACTTGGACCCAATTGCCAATGTGTCACGGAAAGAAGCAGCTACAACAAACTCATCATCAAAGTTTGATCCAATCATTATTGAAGAATTCAACAAAAAATCAATCATTTCACCTGGAATAAAAGGAGCCAACAAACATCTGTCAGAATTCACACAATAAACATCAAATCCACACAGCCCCACGCCAAGAGTGACCAAGGGTGACTCTCGCACCACAACCAAAGACTTGAGGAAGGTTAATTTTACTGATCAAAGTTCATCCTTAACAATTTAAATTTATACAGAAAGATATCCCAAGTTGCCTTGAATTTGTGGGTAAGATATGTACTGGAGGGACATTGGAGGAGACCTTGTGTAAGAGGGCTGCCTATTGCAGGAGAAGTTGTGTAAGAGGGCTGCCTATTGGAGGGCCGTTATGCAAGAGGGCTGCCTATTGGAGGAGATGTTGTGTAAGAGGGCTGCCTATTGGAGGAGACAGTGTGTAAGAGGGCTGCCTATTGGAGAAGACTGTGTGTAAGAGGCAGAGGCAGATTGTAAATTTGCTGTTCCCCAGCCCCAACCAAACGCTCCCTCAGGATTCAATCCTGTGAGCCAGCCTTCTGCAGGGTAACAACTCTGAGCATTGGAACAACTTGGGCAAAAATTGTGGGGTATCTGGTGGATGATGTCATCCCACTAGCCCCGCCTCTTCCTGTAATGGCTGCAAGAAGGGGCGGGCACAGTAATTGTCTGCCCCACATTCTGTAGAATTTTGCGTGGCCCCGAAAATAGGGACGGAGAGCAGGCATCATTGGATGGAGTCCCAAATACCAGGGGCTCTGTCTCATCGGGACTGAGGAACATTGGGGCTCATGTGCAGTGATTCGCGCTCACGAACACAGAGTTATCCCTGACTTATAAAACCATCGGGAGAGCTGTGAGGGTGAAGACTCGAGCGAGGAGTTAAAGGAAAGAGATCAGTATAGCAGTTGGGTCAGTCGAGAGGTCCCTCACCGTCGATATGCTTTGGAGTGCCCAAATGTGCAGGCAGCAGGTCTCTGTATGCCTGGGCCAAGTCGCTAGTCTGGCTCTGGGAGTCAGGCCTCACTGAGTAAGGAACAATGGTTGGCGCATATCTTTGTAGAGTCAGATTTAGTGGAGGTGAATCCTGGGGTCCTGGAAATGTCTTGGCAACAATCAACGCAAAAGAGGCAAAAATCAGCGGGATCATAAACTGAGCTATGAGTATCTTCCAATTCCTCCAGGTGAATGATGCTCTCTTCCTGAACATGGCATAGAACTGTTGCAAAAATAGGATGATCTGCATAAGACAAGGACGCAACATCAAGGCTTTTATAGAGCAAGAGAATCCAACAGAACAAAAAATACCAGCCCCCCAGTAAAGGGGCAGATACTTGCCCTCATTAAAGAAAGACCTTTCACAACCTCAGGACATCCCAAAGCACTTACTTTTTGAAGTGTAGTCACTGTTGTAACGTAGGAAAGGTGGCACCCAATTTGCGCACAGAAAGCTCCCAGGAACAGTAATGTGATAATGACCAGAGAATCTGTTTTCGTGATGTTGATTAAGGGATCAATATTTTCCAGGACACCAAGTATCTTCTCCAAATAATGCCGTGGGATTTTATACCTTCACCGAAGAGGGCAGAACATTTCATCCGACAGTACAGCACTCCCTCAGTACTGACCCTCCGACAGTACAGCACTCCCTCAGTACTGACCCTTCAACAGTACAGCACTCCCTCAGTACTGCCCCTCCGACAGTACAGCACTCCCTCAGTGCTGCCCCTCCGACAGTACAGCACTCCCTCAGTGCTGCCCCTCCGACAGTACAGCACTCCCTCAGTGCTGCTCCTCCGTCAGTGCAGCTCTCCCTCAGTACTGCCCTTCTGACAGCGCAGCACTCCCTCAGTACTACACCTCCAACAGCACAGCACTCCCTCAGTACTGCCCCTCCGACAGTACAGCACTCCCTCAGTACTGCCCCTCCGACAGTACAGCACTCCCTCAGTACTGCCCCTCCGACAGTACAGCACTCCCTCAGTGCTGCTCCTCCGTCAGTGCAGCTCTCCCTCAGTACTGCCCTTCTGACAGCGCAGCACTCCCTCAGTACACCTCCAACAGCACAGCACTCCCTCAGTGCTGCCCCTCCGACAGCGCAGCACTCCCTCAGCATTGCCCCTCCGAAAGTGCATACCTCGGGAGCCTCTTATCAGCAAAGGCAGACATTGACGACGTGATTCAACACCGCCTCCAGTGCACCAGTGCAGCCTTCGGCCGCCTGAGGAAAAGAGTGTTCGAAGACCAGGCCCTCGAATCTACCACCATGCTCATGGTCTACAGGGCTGTAGTAATACCCACCCTCCTGTATGGCAGAGACATAGACCATGTACAATAGACACCTCAAGTCGCTGGAGAAATATCACCAATGATGTCTCCGCAAGATCCTGTAAATCCCCTGGGAGGACAGATGCACCAACATTAGCGTCCTCGATCAGGCCAACATCCCTAGCATTGAAGCACTGACCACACTCGATCAGCTCCGCTGGGTAGGCCATATTGTTCGCATGCCTGACACGAGACTCCCAAAGCAAGCACTCTCCTTCATGGCAAACGAGCCAAAGGTGGACAGAGGAAACGTTTCAATGACACCCTCAAAGCCTCCCTGATAAAGTGCAACATCTCCACCGACACCTGGAAGTCCCTGGCCAAAGTCCGCCCTAAGTGGAGGAAGTGCATCCGGGAGGGCGCTGAGCACCTCGAGTCTCATCGCCGAGGGCATGCAGAAACGAAGCGCAGGCAGCGGAAAGAGCATGCGGCAAACCAGTCCTACCCTCCCTTTCCCTCAACAACTATCTGTCCCACCTGTGACAGAGACTGTAATTCTCGTATTGTCACCTAAGAACTCATTTTTAGAGTGGAAGCAAGTCTTCCTCGACTCCGAGGGACTGCCTATGATTGGCTCCCTCAGTACTGCCCCTCTGACAGTGTAGCAATCCCTCAATATGGCACTGGAGTGTCAGCCTAGATTTTGTGTTCAAGTCTCTGGCTGCTAGCAATTGACACCATTAAAGGGCCCATTCTGCTTGAAAACAAATAAATAAAAGTTTGGAATTTTTAAAAAATGCAGATCCCTTCAATGTCCTTTTAATTCTGAGAGGTGTGTGCCCCTTTAACTTCGAGAGGTGCCTGCAAATTATGAACTTACCCCTGTGTTCAGTTTGACATATGAGTTGTCGTCAGGATGGTCACTGCTATCTGGAATGTCCATCAGGCCAGTCAGGCTGCTCTCCCCAGCTGACCAGTTACTCATCCTGCGCTCATGCTGGAACTGGAGCGCTGGCAGCTGGATGGCCTGAATATCCACGCTGCTATCTACCAGCTTCCCGACCCTACAAAGGACCACAGGCACCGACTGATGATTAATGTTACACTCAAGTGGAGACAGTCCTCGGCACCAGAATCAGCACAAGCTACACCCAAAACATGAGCTGGAAAATCACCAGACAGCGAAAGTGAGACTGGCACCAAGGGGGGGGAGCAGGGAAAGGGAGAAGATGGGAGGAAGAGACAGGTGGGGAGAGGGAGAGGCAGTGGGGAAAAAAGATAGGAGGGATTAAAGATGGGAAATGGGAGAGAGACATGGAGGGGGTTAAAATACACCGGGATCTCATTACTCGAAGCTGGCATGTCACTGGGATCAGTGGTTCCCACCGGCACCTCAAGAGGCTTTGATACTGCCGCTGTTACTTAATGTGAACATTCAGTCTCTCAGCAGGTCCTGGGCAACCCTTATCCTTAGGCCCAGAAATATAGCTCCTTGAGCCCAGAAAACAGCTCCTTGGGCCCAGAAACACAGCTCCTTGGGCCCAGGATCCCAGCTCCTTGGGCCCAGAAACACAGCTCCTTGGGCTGACCAGTTTTGTTTATTTTCAGTTTCTGCACAGTTGTTGCAATATTGATCTTAAGCTACAAAGATAAATGCCTAAAACACAATCTCACATCACAATCTTCTGCATGTATGTCTCTTTATTCCATCTTCTCACCATCCCAATTTTTAAACCTTTATTTGAGTTCGAAGTTACTAAAAGCTCTCCATTTTCATTGCTCACAACAACTTGTATTTATATAGCGCCTTTAACGTAGTAAAAGGTCCCAAGGCACTTCACAGGAGCATTATTAAACAAAATCTGACACCGAGTCACATAAGGCGATATTAGGACTGATGACCAAAAGCTTGGTCAAAGAGGTAGGTTTTAAGGAGCATCTTAAAAGGATGAGAGAGTAAGGTAGTGTGACAGACATTATATATTTATATCGTACTCGGTGGTTGTGGCATTTCCCCCTGAGAGTCAAGACCAAGCGTGGATAGAGGTTTGGCTAACTAACAGAAAACAGAGTGTCGGGATTAATGGGTCATTTTCCGGTTGGCAAACAGTGACTAGTAGGGTGTCGCAGGGATCGGTGCTGGGTCCTCAACTATTTACAATCTATGTTAATGACTTGGATGAAGGGACCGAGTGTAATGCACCAAGTTTGCTGATGATACAAAGATGGGTGGGAAAGCAAATTGTGAGGGGGACACAAAAAATCTGCAAAGGGATATAGACAGGCTAAGTGAGTGGGCAAAAATTTGGCAGGTGGAGTATAATATGGGAAAATGTGAAGTTATCCACTTTGGCAGAAATAATAGAAAAGCAAATTATAATTTAAATGGAGAAAAATTGCAAAGTGCTGCGGTAGAGAGAGACCTAGGGGTCCTTGTGTATGAAACACTAAAAGTTGGTATGCAGGTACAGCAAGTAATTAGGAAGGCAAATGAAATATTGGCCTTTATTGCAAAGGGGATAGAGTATAAAAGCAGAGAAGTCCTGCTACAACTGTACAAGGTATTGGTGAGGCCACACCTGGAGTACTGCGTACAGTTTTGGTCTCTATTTAAGGAAGGATATACTTGCATTGGAGGCTGTTCAGAGAAAGTTCACTAGGTTGATTCCGGAGATGAGGGGGTTGACTTATGAGGAAAGGTTGAGCAGGTTGGGCCTATACACATTGGAGTTCAGAAGAATGAGAGATGATCTATTTGAAACTTATAAGATAATGAGGGGGCTCGACAAGGTAGATGCAGGGAGGTTATTTCCACTCATAGGGCCGCCCATTTAAAACTGAGATGAGGAGAAATTTCTTCTCTCAGAGGGTTGTAAATCTATGGAATTCTCTGCCCCAAAAGGCTGTGGAGACTGGGTCATTGAATATATTTAAGGCGGAGACAGACAGATTTTTGAGTGATAAGGGAGTAAAGGGTTATGGGGAGCGGCCAGGGAAATCCCCAGTTTCCCCAATCAATGGAAGTGGAGCTGAGCCCATGATCAGATCAGCCATGACCTTATTGAATGGTGGAGCAGGCTCGAGGGACCAAATGGCCTACTCCTGCTCCTAGTTCTTATGTTCTTTAAGTACGTTTAGATGCAGTGAGATTACAGACTGGACTGGGACACACAGAAGCAATTCAGGCCTTGTTTTAAAGTAACATATTCTGTCCTTATTTTTCTAATTTCCCCATCATAAATTCCTATGTAAACATTTATAGTGAAAGCTGCCTATTTAAGTGTGTCACGCTGCAGTTACTCCCTCCTACCAGTGGTGGCGCTTCAGCTCTTTTTTTGCCCTACTTCATTATTGTACCACCTATTATAAGCAGGAGAGCTCCCTGCCAGGGCCAGCCTCCACGTGACTTGAGAAAGCAGACTGGTAACCGATATGAATCTTCTTTCCCCGCCACCTCCGCTCTGTGCCCCCGTGAAATGCCTCTGCTGGGGGAGGGAAACAGAACCAGCAAAACCCAACTGCAAACTCCCACACCTCACACTCACCTCAGGAACACCTCCTCCATGGTAGTGATCGAGGCTCCATAACTGGCAATTCCCAGCTCCGCCTGCTTCTTTTCCAGTTCTGAAAAAAGGCCTTCAAACCTGCAGACAGGAAAGGTGTAAATATACAGAATCACCACCGCTGCCAGGATCAGCATCTGATCCCATTGTTGGTGTGAGGGAATGTACTGGTGAGTGTTAGTAAGATCAACTCACTGCTGCTACCAATCGTCAAACAAGCTTTTGTAACTCATTGATCGCCATTTGCTTAACGTGGGGTCCTTTTTACACGCTCTCACACACTTACACACACGCAGACTGATACAAAGATACTAACAGGGCCTGTTTTACACACACACTCACTAAGACCTGTTACACACACACTTAGTTACAGGGGTGATTCTGTGTACCCCCGCCTGGCATCCACTCAGAGGCTGACTGTGCAGTCCCCACAGATCAGAGAGATTCCCTCTGACGTACTATACCTGTCAGTGCTTTCTTTCGGGAGGATGTAGGAGAGCTCGGCACCAACATTGGTCTGTAGGTTTGCTCTGGGCACATATCTCTTCACAAGATTAGTGATTCTAGCGACTTTACAGCGAGGCCGCTTCACGATCACCATGTGGTACCCAGTGCCTGAAACAACACACCCAGCACAATGGTCAAAAGTGGCTACAAGAGACTATTCTTTCAATGACTTCAGTTTGAATAAAATTCCCTTTTGGATACAGCTGACAGGTTTATAGGCTGTCTGAGGGTGTGGTACCTGTGTCATGGTTATTACAGAGTTAGGAATGTGGCACTTTCAGTGATACCCTTTCTATCAGTTGCCTTCAGCAGAAAACTAGCCCAGCTAAATCTAGTCAAACCGTGCTTCAGCTCACTGACTCACCTTGAGCACTGGGTCCAGTTCTGGTCAGTCCCACCTTGAGCACTGGGTTCAGTTCTGGTCAGACCCACCTTGAGCACAGTTCAGGTCACCGAGATACAAGGGAAGATTCAAGTATTGAATGCGGTGCAGAGAGGAACCACAATGGCAATCCTCAGCCTTATGAGGAAAAGTGGAGAAACTTGGGCTCTTCACTCTTGAGAGGTGATCTTAGGGGTGGACAAGATAGATGGTATGGAAAAGGTACATTACATTAAATTAAATGACCAGAGTAGGACAAGGGGTCACAGGTTCAAACTAATAAAAGACACATTTAGTAGCGATATCAGGAGGTTCCGTAGACACAGAGCGATGAACATAAGTAGCAGCAGAGGTGAAAACCCTGGAATAATTTAAGAACCAACTGGAGGTTACAATAGTGAAGTATCGGGTCTTTCTGAATGGATGAAGCATGATGGGCCGAATGGCCTCCCTCACCTGGTGGGACCGATGTTATATGCTGTTCTTTGGTTAATTTAACGAGGCTTACCTGCGGTTGGATTGTGATCTTTATTACGGGTTTTGCAATTCAGTTTTTACATTGCAATTGTAATGAAGGGCAAGATATAGAATATAGAATGCGATGAATATTTTTAAATGTATTTATTGAAAATCAGTCATTCAGAAGAATTCACAACCACTGCACATCTATCAATACAGCGGGCAGAATCTGGTGATCTCTCACTATAATATAGCGACTCCTCTCTCACCAATCTGCACCATCCAAATTAAATGAAATTTAACACAGATAGATAGAAAATGCACACATATTCAACAAACTGAATCGAATTAATACAAGAGACAGATTGATTCTGGCAGTGACAGGCCCATCACTTTCAACAATTAAAGAGGCAAAATAAAACAGCGGGATTCATAGCCAGGCAGGCACAGACTGGAGTCTGCAGACCATGCATTAAAGATTTGCAACACACAGCTCAGAGGTAGGAGCTTCTGGGCTTGAATTTGGTGAATCTTGGAGTTTTCTCGGCGCTCTCCCCTCCGAGCGAGTTTGGTGAGGCCCTCACACCGGCAGGGAGAAAACCGGTGGGGAGCATGCGCCGGCGAGCAATGCCGACAAAAGTCCTCCCGCCCGCTCCCTCCTGAGACTGGTCCGGGCAGTCCTCCGCTCCAGCAGCAGAAGAGACCGTCGCGTGGAGGCAGGTCTTACCTGAACGGTAAGTATGAAGACCTGTAAAAAAAGGCTAGTGAAATGGTTTGCTTTATTTCTTTTGCAGCAATTTTGCTTGATAGGGTCCTCTGAAGGATTTGTAATGGTTTGTTTTTCATTTGTTGAAGATTATTTTTCCCGTTGCCCCCTCCCTGGGCCCCGACTCTAGCCTCGACGTTACTTTGCCGAGGATCGCATTTACCGGCAAGAATCCGACCTGCCGCCCAGTATCGGCGTGTAACGCCCATTTTTTCCGGCAGACGTTTCCCCCCCCATTTTTCCACCAAACTTCCGCTCAAAGTACCAAGAAGATCTTAGCAGTCCTTTCAACGGTAAATGGGCGGAACTTAGGTTTGACCAAACTCGGGCCCTCTGTATTTATCATTTTGTGTAAAATCTCAGCTCGCTGGAGAATCTGACGGGCATATTGTAGGTCCCTAACCGAACCTGCCTGATCTTCCCACTGAATTTAATGGCTGGGTTCTGTAACACCCTCGCTGCCCAATGCCCCTCCCCCACTGTGGGTCATCTCTCCACAAGAACATGGCCAAAGCGCAGAGAAGGACAACTGGACTGAAATCGAGAGTAAAGGTACCTCGCTGTATATAAAAGATACGGATCAGATAAACACCAAATATTCCAGAGACAGTAGGGGAGAGCCAGGGCAGAGAATAATCTGCCAGGGGGCTGTCGCGGCACTGAGCTGCCCAGTAACGAGATGACTTAATAGAACAGTGAGGGTAGGACTGAGTGTCAATGGGCCGAATAGCCTCGTCTCGTCGTTGACTATTTTTCTAAATGTTAATGCCACGTGATCTCAGCTGCTGCTGGCTTTTGGCAGAGAGAGATATGGAAGCCTTACTGTCAAAACACTTCACACTGTGGCAAGGAAATGATCGGTCATCTCCCACTGCTGTCTGTAAAGAGATACAGAAAGTAGCAGAACCTCACCCCCCTGGAAGGCACGAGTCGAATTCACGTATGACTTATGTTTGTATTAGGCTGCAAAAAATTAAAATCCAACCAGCAGCATTGAGATGAATGTTCTGCCTAGAATATCTCATCCATTGAATGGCCTCATAAATTCAAAAGCAAAATACTGTGGAAGCACTGAAAGGGGGAGGGGAAGAAAGAACAAAAGGGAAGGTCTGTGATAGGATGGAAGACAGGAGAGATTAGAGACACAAAAGAGATGAAGGGCAAAATTCAAATGGTAATGTCAGGAGTTAGAAAAACATTAGTCAAAATAGGGTGTGAATGGCAGGATAATGACCAACTGCCATTACAGATTGGGAGGAATAAAAAGAAACAGGCTCTGGGCGGGGGCAAGGGAGCCAAAGATTGGTAGCGGTCATGCTCTGAAATTTTTGAACTCGATGTTGAGTCCAGAAGGCTGTAAGGTGCCTAAATGAAAGATGAGGTGCTGTTCCTCGAGCTTGCGTTGAGCTTCATTGGAACAGAGGTCAGAGTGGGAATGGAGTGGAGGATTAAAGTGACAGGCAACCAGAAGCTCAGGGTCACACTTACAGACTGAACGGAGGTGCTCCGCAAAGCGGTCACCCAATCTACGCTTGGTCTGCCCAATGTAGAGGAGACCACATCGTGAGCAGCGAATACAGTACACTAAATTGAAAGAAGTACAAGTAAATCACTGTTTCACTTGGAAGGAGTATTTGGGGCCCTGGACAATGGGAAGGGAGGAGGTAAAAGGGCAGGTATTGCATCTCCTGCACTTGCACAGGAAGGTGCGGTGAGAAGGGGAGGGGGTGTTGGGGGTGACTGCGGAATGGACCAGGGTGTTGCGGAGGGAGCAGTCCCTTCGGAACGCTGAGAGAGGAGGGGACGGGAAGATGTGATTGGTGGTGGGATCATGCTGGAGGTGAGAAATGGCAGAGGATGATCCGTTAAACGTGGAGGCTGGTGGGGTGAAAGGTGAGGACAAGGGGAACTCTGTCATGGTTCTGAGAGGGAGGGAAAAGGGTGAGAGCAGAGGTACTGGAAATAGAACGGACACGGTTGAGGGCCATGTTACCACGGTGGAGGGGAATCCTCTATTGAAGAAAAACGAAGACATGTCAAGAGGCACTAGTGTGAAAGGTGGCATCGTCAGAGCAGATGCGATGGAGACAGAGAAACTGGGAGAATGGAATGGAGTCCATGTAGCTGCGGGAGTCAGTGGGCTTATAATGTATACTGGTCAAAAGCCTTTCCTCAGAAATGGAGACGGAGAAGTCGAGGAAGGGAAGGGAAGAGTCACCTGTCACTTTAATTCTCCAATCCATTCCCATTCTGATCCTCGGAATCCTACACTGTTGCAATGAAGCTCAACGTAAGCTCGAGGAATAGCACCTCATCTTTCATTTAGGTCTTCTGGACTCGACATTGAGTTCAAAAATTTCAGAGCGTAACCGCTACCAATCTTTGGCTTCCTTGCCCGTCCTCGCCCCCACCGCCCCGAGCCTGTTTCTTTTTTTCTTCACGATCTCTAATGGCAGCTGGTCATTATCCTGCCACTTGCACCCGATTTTGACGAATGTTTTAGTAACTCCTGGCATTACCATTTGGATTTGGGCCATCATCCCTTTTGTCTCTCTAATCTCTCCTGTCTTCCAACTCATCACAGACCTTCCCTTTTGTTCTTTCTTCCCCTCCCCCTTTCAGTGCTTGTTAAAAATTTGTTCTTTCCAAACACTCTCCAGTTCTGACGAAGGGTCATCGGCCTGAAACCTTAACTCTGTTTTCTCTCCACAGATGATGCCTGACCCGCTGAGATTTCCAGCATTTTCTGTTCTTAGGCCTCATAAATTCAGTCCTTTCTTGCAGATATTGTGCATCGTGGTCCCTGCAGCATCAAACTGCACAAAAATCAGGCCTCTCATTCAATGCCTTTCCTCATTCGCTGTTTATCTAGCGAGAACATGTCACTGTGCAGTCAGCTCCAGATAAACATGCACACGACAACAACTTGAATTTATATAGTCCCTTTAACGTAGGAAGATGTTCCAAGGCGTTTCGGGAGGAAGTCAGCATTGCGAGAGAGGAGCGGGCGCGGGGCTACAAAGGGCGGCGGCGGCATGGAACGGCGACAGTCGGGAGGAGGCCAGCTGCAGCAGGGGCAGAAGGTAAACAAAGAAGTAAAAAGAAATCGAAGTGTGACGTCACAGCCAAGCGGTTAAGTGATTGGCTGGTGGATTGGTGAGTATTTTATCTTTTTCTTTTCTTATCAGTAGGTAACCTTTGGCATTGTTGCCAAATTATGTTAATTTAAGGGTTAAGTCATGGCACGAGAGCCCAGACCCATGTCATGCTCCTCCTGTGCTATGTGGGAAATCAGGGACGCTTCCAGTGTCCCTGACTACAATGTGTGTAGGAAGTGTGTCCAGCTGCAGTTCCTGACAGACTGCATTGCGGCACTGGAGTTGCGCATGGATTCACTCTGGAGCATCCGCGATGCTGAGGATGTCATGACTAGCACATTTAGTGAGTTGGTCACACCTCAGGTAAAGGTTACAATGACAGATAGGGAATGGGTGACCAACAGAAAGTGCAGGGGAAGGAAGGTAGTGCAGGGGTCCGCTGCGGTCATCTCCCTTCAAAACGGATATACCGTTTTGGGTACTGTTGGGGGAGATGGCTCATCAGGGGAAGGCAGCAGCAGCCAAGTTCATGGCACCATGGGTGGCCTCTGCTGCACAGAAGGGCAGGAAGAGCTATAGTGATAGGGGATTCTATTGTAAGGGGAATAGATAGACGTTTCTGCGGCCGCAAATGAGACTCCAGGATGTTATGTCGCCTCCCTGGTGCAAGGGTCAAGGATGTCTCAGAGCTGCTGCAGGGCATTGTGGAGGGGGAGGGTGAACAGCCAGCTGTCGTGGTGCATATAGGTACCATCGATATCGGTAAAAAAACAGAATGAGGTCCTACAAGCTGAATTTAGGGAGCTGGGAGTTAAATTAAAATGTAGGACCTCAAGAGGTAGTAATCTCAGGATTGCTACCAGTGCCACGTGCTAGTCAGAGTAGGAATAGCAGGATAGTTCAGATGAATACGGCTTGAGGAGTGGTGCAAGGAGAGAGGGATTCAAATCCCTGGGACATTGGAACCGGTTCTGGGGGAGGTGGGACTAGTACAAACCGGACGGTCTGCACCTGGGCAGGACCGGAACCGATGTCCTAGCCGAAGTGTTTGCTAGTGCTGTTGGGGAGGATTTAAACTAATATGGTAGGGGGATAGGAATCTACGCAGGGAGGCAGAAGAAAAAAGGGGGCAGAAGCAAAAGGTAGGAAAGAGAAAAACAAGAGTGGAGGGCAGAGAAATCAAGGGCAAAAATCAAAAGGGGCCACATTACAACATAATTCTAAAAGGACAAAGAGTGTTAAAAAAACAAGCCTGAAG
The DNA here is from genome assembly GCF_044704955.1 of Pristiophorus japonicus. Taxonomy (NCBI): domain Eukaryota; kingdom Metazoa; phylum Chordata; class Chondrichthyes; family Pristiophoridae; genus Pristiophorus; species Pristiophorus japonicus. Next base: position 115,963,144 of record NC_091991.1, read on the forward strand.
GCTGTGAGTCTCAATGCGAGGAGCATTCGGAATAAGGTGGATGAATTAACTGCGCAGATAGTTGTTAACGGATATGATGTAATTGGGATTACGGAGACATGGCTCCAGGGTAACCTGGCTGGGAACTCAACATCCAGGGACATTCAATATTCAAGAAGGATAGACAGGAAGGAAAATGAGGTGGGGTAGCATTACTGGTTAAAGAGGAGATTAACGCAATGGTAAGGAAGGACATTAGCTTGAATGATGTGGAATCTATATGGGTAGAGCTGCGAAACACCAAAGGGCAGAAAACGTTAGTGGGAGTTGTGTACAGACCACCAAACAGTAGTAGGGAGGTTGGGGATGGTATTAAACAGGAAATTAGGGACGCGTGCAATAAGGGTACAGCAGTTATCATGGGTGACTTTAATCTACACATAGATTGGGCTAACCAAACTGGTAGCAGTACTGTGGAGGAGGATTTCCTGGAGCGTATAAGGGATGGTTTTCTGGACCAATATGTCGAGGAACCAACTACAGAGCAGGCCATCCTGGACTGGGTCTTGTGTAATGAGAGAGGATTAAATAGCAATCTGGTCGTGCTAGACCCCTTAGGGAAGAGTGATCATAATATAGTAGAATTCTTCATTTAGATGGAGAGTGGCACAGTTAATTCAGAGACTAGGGTCCTGAACTTAAAGAAAGGTAACTTTGATGGTATGAGACGTGAATTGGCGAGGATAGACTGGCGAATTATACTTAAAGGGCTGACGGTGATTAGGCAATGGCAGACATTCAAAGATCACATGGATGAACTACAACAATTGTACATTCCTGTCTGGCGTAAAAATAAAAAGGGAAGGTGGCTCAACCGTGGCTAAAAAGGGAAATTACGGATAGTGTTAAATCCAAGTAAGAGGCATATAAATTGGCCAGAAAGAGCAGCAAACCTGAGGACTGGGAGAAATTTAGAATCCAGCAGAGAAGGACTAAGGGTTTAATTCGGAGGGCGAAAATTGAGTACGAGAGTCAGCTTGCAGGGAACATAAAAACTGACTGCAAAAGCTTCTATAGCTATGTGCAGAGAAAAAGATTAGTGAAGACAAATGTAGGTCCCTTGCAGTCAGAATCAGGTGAATTCATAATGGGGAACAAGGAAATGGCAGACCAATTGAACAAATACTTTGGTTCTGTCTTCACTAAGGAAGACACGAATAATCTCCCGAAAATAACAGGGGACCGAGGGTCTAGCGAGAAGGAGGAACTGAAGGAAATCCTTATTAGTCAGGAAATTGTATTCAGAAAATTGATGGGATTGAAAGCCGATAAATCCCCAGGGCCTGATAGTCTGCATCCCAGAGTATTTAAGGAAGTGGCCCTTGAAATAGTGGATGCATTGGTGGTCATTTTCTAACATTCTATAGACTCTGGATTAGTTCCTATGGATTGGAGGGTAGCTAATGTAACCCCACTTTTTAAAAAAGGAGGGAGAGTGAAAACAAGGAATTATAGACCGGTTAGTCTGACATCGGTAGTGGGGAAAATGTTGGAATCAATTATTAAAGATGTAATAACAGCGCATTTGGAAAGCAGTGACAGGATCAGTCCAAGTCAGCATGGATTTATGAAAGGGAAATCATGCTTGACAAATCTATAATTTTGTGAGAATGTAACTAGTAGAGTGGACGAGGGAGAACCAGTGGATGTGGTGTATTTGGACTTTCAAAAGGTTTTTGACAAGGTCCCACACAAGAGATTAGTGTGCAAAATTAAAGCACATGGTATTGGGGGTAATGTATTGACACGGATAGAGAACTGGTTGGCAGACAGGAAGCAAAGAGTAGGAATAAATGGGTCCTTTTCAGAATGACAGGCAGTGACTAGTGGGGTACTGCAAGGTTCAGTGCTGGGATCCCAGCTATTTACAATATACATTAATGATTTAGACAAAGGAATTAAATGTAATATCTCCAGTTTGAAGATGACACTAAGCTGGGTGGCAGTGTGAGCTGTGAGGAGGATGCTAAGAGGCTGCAGGATGACTTGGACAGGTTAGGTGAGTGGGCAAATGCATGGCAGATGCAGTATAATGTGGATAAATGTGAGGTTATCCACTTTGGTGGAAAAAACAGGAAGGCAGAATATTATCTGAATGGTGACAGATTAGGAAAAAGGGCGGTGCAATGAGACCTGGATGTCATGGTACATCAGTCATTGAAAGTTGGCATGCAGGTACAGTAGGCGGTGAAGAAGGCAAATGGCATGTTGGCCTTCATAGCGAGAGGATTTGAGTGTTGGAGCAGGGAGGTCTTACTGCAATTGTACAGGGCCTTGGTGAGGCCACACCTTGAATATTGTGTACAGTTTTGGTCTCCTAATCTGAGGAAGGACATTCTTGCTATTGAGGGAGTGCAGCGAAGGTTCACCAGACTAATTACCGGGATAGCAGGACTGACATATGAAGAAAGACTGGATCGACTAGGCCGATATTCACTGGAATTTAGATGAATGAGAGGGGCTCTCATAGAAATATATAAAATTCTGACAGGTTAGATACAAGAAGAATGTTCCTGATGTTGGGGAAGTCCAGAATCAGGGGTCACAGTCTAAGGATAAGGGGCAAGCCACTTAGGACCGAGATGAGGAGAAACTTCTTCACTCAGAGAATTGTGAACCTGTGGAATTCTCTACCACAGAAAGTTGTTGAGGCCAGTTCATTAGATATATTCAAAAGGGAGTTAGATGTGACCCTTACGGCTAAAGGAATCAAGGGGTATGGAGAAAAAGCAGGAATGGGGTACTGAAGTTGCATGATCAGCCATGATCATATTGAATGGTGGTGCAGGCTCGAAGGGCCGAATGGCCTACTCCTGCACCTATTTTCTACGTTTCTATGTTTCACATAAGAATATAACATAAGAAATAGGAGCAGGAGTAGGCCATTTGGCACCTCGAGCCTGCTCCGCCATTCAATAAGATCATGGCTGATCTGATCCTGGCCTAAACTCCATTTCTCCGCCCGCTCCCCATAACCCTCGACTCATCATTCAAAAATCTGTCTATCTCCACCTTAAATATATGCAATGAACCAGCCTCCACAGCTCTCTGGGGTAGAGAATTCCAAAGATTCACGATTCTCAGAGAAGAAATTTCTCCTTATTTCTGTTTTAAATGGGCGACGCCTTATTCTGAAACGATGCCCCCTTGTTCTAGATTCCCTCACGAGGGGAAACATCCTCTCTGCATCTACTCTGTCAAGCTCCCTCAGAATCTTATATGTTTCAATAAGATCACCTCTCATTCTCCTAAACTCCAAGGAGTATAGGCCAACCTTTCTTTATATGACAACCCCTTCATGTCAGGAATCAACCTCGTGAACCTTCTTTGAACTGCCTCCAATGCAAGTATATCCTTCCTTAAATAAGAAGACCAAAACTGTACGCAGTACTCCAGGTGTGATCTTACCAATACCCTGTACAGTTGTAGCAGGACTTCTCTGCTTTTATACTCCATCCTCCTTGCAATAAAGGCCTGCATTCTATTTGCCTTCCTGATTACTTGCTGTATCTGCATGCTAACTTTTCGCATTTCATGTACAAGAACCCCCAGATCCCTCTGTACTGCAGCATTTTGTAATCGCTCCCCATTTAAAAAATAATTTGTTTATTTTTCCTACCAAAGTGGATAACCTCACATTTTCCCACATTATACTCCATCTGCCAAATGTTTGCCCTGTCTTTATCCCTTTGTAGATTCTTTGCGTCCTCCTTACAACTTGCTTTCCCACCTATCTTTGTATCATCAGCAAACTTGGTTACATTACACTCGGTCCCTTCATCCATGTCATTAATATACATTGTAAATAGTTGAGACCCCAGCACTGATCCCTGTGGCACCCCACTAGTTACAGTTTGCCAACCTGAAAATGACCCATGTATCCTGACTCTCTGTTTTCTGTTAGTTAGCTAATCCTCTATCCACGCTAACATATTACCCCCAACCCCGTGAGCTCTTATCTTGTGCAGTAATCTTTTGTGTGGTAGCTTATCGAATGCTTTCTGGAAATACAAATATACGACATCAACTGGTTCTCCTTTATCCACTCTGCTCGCTACATCTTCAAAGAACTCTAGCAGATTTTTCAAACACGATTTCTCTTTCATAAAACCATGTTGACTCTGCTTGACTGCATTATGATCTTCTAAATGTCCTGCTACTACTTCCTTAATGATGGACTCCAGCATTTTCCCAATGACAGACGTTAGGCTAACTGGTCTATAGTTTACTGCTTTCACAGCAGTGTAATCAGACAGAAATTGACACTGAGCCAAAATAGGAGATATTGGGAGGGGTGACTAAAAGCTTGATCAAAGAGGTGGGTTTTAAGGATTGTCTTAAAAGAGGAGAGAGCGGTAGAGAGGCGGAGCGGTTTAGGCAGGAAGTTCCAGAGTTTAGGGCCTAGGCAGCTGAAGGCACGGCCACCAATGGTGGAGCGATGGAAATCCGGGATGCGCAAGAGAGCAGAATTAGAAGAGCGCAGAGATTTGGGATGCTTGCAGGGCTAGAGGAGGTGTTGTGTTTTACATGGTTCCTCACACTCACCATACTTGCTCTTGAGGAAGAGTGAAGATCCACAGCAATGAATCTTGCCATTGGCCATGATCACAATGCGGTCTCCAAGGAGATCAGCTTCATCCATAAAATGAGTTGTTAGCACGATGGTGCGGCCAAACTTCTGGTGCTGCAAAAGATCCCAGGTAGTCCTGCGGGAGAGTGGATCCATACCCGATGTTGGTTCGTCCAACATCACAATCTGAAGGACAGAAACCAAATAAAAGATCAGTACAAGTTCTACTGTGGAGGTTCTAAAGGGCAACGGCACAAGGGAAGGCAAAATTCCCTCTGCAAAGCGTCTCACCCATTCTGTGACTCAAAACCACCTTGTCCTTTTAGAATGACATTGAGGGCATCAAGCTTGACACACATGCAGCTGACATTGTCACAGGCTCAGTCGGTGAGGACCTGTTAGATGAAATGGGCATGACTAGCAATCGTCACAGTACCAGCCGAGTGCTGCACATTCACCACCCCCCAAAGTCGGTTTGCTTGGTAGTATAGGTCCTCGGTCCTCATTTCCTTTTCTGTGGCTGGATGTCCTGTTCCCTGGCATTAACCAATGCTGCTCTACGAGTTGCTAGAAGTTGGACAACTGGATTCACCTTCGAGCTCCACCCCATTTGGTGTGAGGAAGTCGTGGTTGTGCTCAGTGCGGTGACTGCTGTAGTGTACTTTGCATGAGTGAACTATTTCCAGCAGTATGTGACTGGCCGCAGGCTACTGTGACTCTGAAGCAAACTACAAAATGAATTTTATCAGCTAATTGAGGGGAGAATGATGATTACTCAAAGGCTCTTCTGGATAATTCTTGGCCCACTTGCAGTGTGCAGTGTTATTAATTATTTTTTGCTTCCTCTGATGTGAGGTCAGTTACACCAAGGTTGATCTGTATTTCAACTCCATCTTGCCACTTTACTCCATATCCCTTGATACTCTTACCCAACAAAAATCTATCGATCACAGTCTTGAAAGCTCCAATTGACCCCAACATCCACAGCCTTTTAGGGGAGAGAGTTCCAGATTTCCCTACCATTCCTGATTTCACGCCTGAATGTCCAGGCTCTAATTTTAAGGCTGTGCCCCCTCGTTCTGGATTCCCCACCAGAGAATCTAATTTTGTGACATTTACCCTATCAAATCCCTTTATCACTTTAAACACCTCGATTCAATCAAACAGAAAGCTGCAGTATCCAACTGGGGCAGAAAGCAAAACCCGGCTGCTGTAACTCAGCCACTATTCAACATGTCACTCATACTGCTCGGTGTGTGTTAGTGAGGGAGCAAGGGAAGGCTTCTGGGGTTGGGCACAAGACTGAGTCAGAGAATGAGGGAGTGACTTCAGAATCCTGGGATTTGGCAACATGTTTCTCAGTGAGATAGAAGAGACTGATGTTGCTGGTTTCATTAACGAGTAAGTTAAGGCTATTAAATTTACCTCCCAGGTATGAGCAAAGAGTGCAATTGAATCGTGGGGGAGAGGGGGGGGGGTTCAGATGGCTAGTAACTTGATCCCCAGATTAAATTAGAGTTTATTAAAAGCACATAAACTGTGGTCTCAATATCTGAAAACAATGTTAAGAACAAGCAGATTCAAAGCTACAATTACATTGCTGGTGAATGCATTGTGAAACGGTTACACAATCCGTATTTGGATGCTCACTCAGTGCTCCGCTGTTGTAACAGTGCATGGAAGAGGCTGCGATATATTACAGTGATTGGCTGGGTTAATCTAGAAACAAATCCTATTACAAAGCAGTTGGATTGGAGAGGAGAGAAAGGACCAGGGATATTGGATGAAGTAGTGAGTTTGGTAGCAACATCCAAATTATAACAAGGTTAAAATGTTATTATTTATTCCAAAATACTATAAATTACAAAGTGCTCTGTGGTTCTGTACATTATTCCAGTTCTATTTGATAATATTCACTGTTAGAATTGAACAGGAAGTTTGAGTTTTAAAGGGAGAGTATTTTAAAATAGCTCAAAGTGAAGATTATTTTTGGCCTTGTGCCAAACTGCACCTTGGGTATTAGATGCAAAAAGAACTAGATTCACGCAAAGGCCGGAAAAACAACACAAAACTCTGAATAGAGTGCACTGCCTGAGAGGGTGGTGATAGATTCAATGTTAACCTTCAAAGAGGAATTCGATAAATACTTGGATAGGGTAAAATGTGCAGGGCGAAGAAGAAATAGCAGGTGAGGACCGATTGGATAGCTCTACCAAAAAGCCGGCACTGGTACGATGGGATGAATGGCCTCATTCTGTGCAGTATCATTGTTTGAAAAGAACACAATGAAGTGCTTGTCTGATGGAGTGAGAGACAGCGATACATCGACTCACATGCCATTGAGTAGGAATTGATCACGGCACGGCCTGGGGAATCTCGGCACGGCCTGGGGAATCTCGGCACGGCCTGGGGAATCTCGGCACGGCCTGGGGAATCTCGGCACGGCCTGGGGAATCGCCGCACGGCCTGGGGAATCTCGGCACGGGCTGGGGAATCTCGGCACGGCCTGGGGAATCTCGGCACGGCCTGGGGAATCGCCGCACGGCCTGGGGAATCTCCGCACGGCCTGGGGAATCTCCGCACGGCCTGGAGAATCTCGGCAAGGCCTGGGGAATCTCCGCACGGCCTGGGGAATCTCCGCACGGCCTGGGGAATCTCGGCTCGGCCTGGGGAATCTCGGCTCGGCCTGGGGAATCTCGGCTCGGCCTGGGGAATCTCAGCACGGCCTGGGGAATCGCCGCACGGCCTGGAGAATCTCGGCATGGCCTGGGGAATCTCGGCACGGCCTGGGGAATCTCGGCACGGCCTGGGGAATCGCCGCACGGTCTGGAGAATCTCGGCACGGCCTGGAGAATCTCGGCACGGCCTGGGGAATCTCCGCACGGCCTGGGGAATCTCCGCACGGCCTGGGGAATCTCCGCACGGCCTGGGGAATCTCGGCACAGCCTGGGGAATCTCGGCACGGCCTGGGGAATCTCGACTCGGCCTGGGGAATCTCGGCTCGGCCTGGGGAATCTCGGCTCGGCCTGGGGAATCTCGGCACGGCCTGGAGAATCTCGGCACGGCCTGGGGAATCTCCGCACGGCCTGGGGAATTGCCGCATGGCCTCGAGAATCTCGGCACGGCCTGGGGAATCTCGACACGGCCTGGGGAATCTCGGCACGGCCTGGGGAATCGCCGCACGGCCTGGGGAATCGCCGCACGGCCTGGGGAATCTCGGCACTGGCTGGGGCTAGGTACACTGGGCGATCAGAGATTGACAGAGTACCACAATGCAATGTTACCGAGGGCCGGCGAGCAGCTTTTCAGCTCAACAATCCCCAATTATTAAAGATGAATTAATAATGAGAGGGATTTAGGGAGAGTCAGTGTATAAAATAAAATAAAACGTGAAGATGCAGAGGGAGTGTAATGGGACTATTCAAACACAAATACCTTCTGTTGCCCTGAGCTCCCCAAAGGGTTATTACCTTGGAGTTGCCAATGAAAGCAATTCCAATTGACAGCTTGCGTTTCATTCCGCCGGACAGAGTCTTGATCTTGGCTTTTCGTTTCCCCTCGAACTTCAGAATTCTTAGCATTTGATTTACCTCTTCACGGATCTGACCATACCGGCAGCCTTTTAGCTGTGAGGGGGGAAACAGACCAGGTCAATACACCGAGGCAATGCTATCCAACTATAATCTCCACCCCGACAGCTGGAGAAAGTGAGCCAGGTGTGACTCCTCCTGTATCTCTCTCACTAATGCTTCTTTCTTTCTCTCTCTCTCTCTGCCGGGCAGTGGGGGCTCGGGGCAGTGGGGTGGGGTCGGGGCTGTGGGAGGCCGGGGGCACAGGCTGGACAGAATGCCAGGGGGCTGACTGATCGAATCATCTCTCGGTTGGCCCAGAAAGATTTGATGAAATGGAAATGATGAATATCTGAAATGTGAACTCCAAACCTTGATGCCAGAAATACACAGCAGGTCTGTGAGGACTACAGGAGGACAGGTTAGCGGCTCATGTGGGATGTGCCAACAGCACCGATCTCTGAACAGGGACTCCTAACATTTCGCACCCACTGAATTCTAAAAGGGGTGCACGAACAGAGAGACCTGGGGGTATATGCGCACTTATCATTGAAGGTGGCAGGGCAGGTTGAGAAAGCGGTTAAAAAAGCATACGGTATCCTGGACTTCATAAACAGAGGCATAGAGTACAAAAGCAAGGAAGTTATGATGAACCTTTATAAAACACTGGCTCAGCCTCCAGGGATGAGGGACTTCAGTTACATGGATAGACTGGAGAAGTTGGGGTTGTTTTCCTTAGAGCATATAGATTGAGAGGAGATTTGATAGAGGTGTTCAAAATCATAAGGGGTCTAGACAAAGTAGATAGAGAGAAACTGTTCCCATTGGCTGTAGGGTCAAGAACCAGAGGACACAGATTTAAGGTGATTGGCAAAAGAACCAAAGGTGCCAAGAGGGAATGCACTGCTTGAAAGGGAGGTGGAGGCAGATTCAATCGTGGCTTTCAAAAGGGAACTGGATAAATATCTGAAGGAAAAAAATTTGCAGGTCGACAGGGAAAGGACGGGGGAGTGGGACTGGCTGAAGTGCTCTTGCAGAGAGTCGGCACGGACTCGACGGGCCGAATGGCCTCCTACTGTGCTGTAGCCATTCTATGATTCTATGAAGTGTAAGGAAAGTCTTTACCATAAAGTCAAACTACTCAGCAAAAAAAAAGCACAAAGCACCATGACTTGCATTGGCACAGCAGCTTATATCGATCTCTGGTCATCCCAAAATGCTTCACAGCCAATTAAGCACTTTACAAGCACAGTCACTGTTGTAATGTAGGGAAACACGGCAACCAATTTGGACACAGCAAGATCCCAGAGCGCAGCAGTGAAATAAATGACCAGAGGCTTTTTGGTTGAGCGGGAACTGATGCGCAGGACACTGGGAGAACACCTCTACTTTTCAAATAGTGCCATGGGATCTTTTACACCCATTTGAACATGTCATGTGAAAGATGTCATCTCAGACAGACAGTCATTACTGCAGCAAAGTACCTGCCCAGATAATATGCTAAATCCCAGAGTGGCTCTTGAATCCATGACCTTCTGACTCAGAGGTGCTATCCACTGAGTCAAGCTGAGATTTTGCAATTAATAGAGGGAACAGCCTTTAAGGATAAGTTGTCAATTGCTGGAACCAAGTGTCAAACTGACAAGTTGTACATTACGCAGTCAGCTGCACAGGGAGAGACTGAGCTGCCTTCATCATCCCATCTTAACCTGGACTCCTATGTGCCCTGTCTCTCCAGTGCAACTTACCCCGCTAAAAAATGTCAGGTGCTCCTCTACCGTCATGTTTTCAAACAGGACATCATGCTGCGGACACAGTCCCAGACTCCGACGGACCAGCGGCATGTCCTGGCAGATGCTGTAGTCGTTAATGTAGGCAGTACCACTTGTCGGAGGGTACAAGCCTAATAACCAGGAGAACAGGTTACTCATTCCAGCAGCAGCTTCGACAGAGAAATTACAAAGAGCTCAAACACAACGCTTCCAAATTTAATTCCTTAAATAGTTCAGTCTCAGAACTGAAAATACAGCCTGCTCTCCTTTCTCGCCCCTCCTCCCCGCGCTTGTCCCTCATGCTCGCCCCTCCCTCTCCTCCCCTCCCTCCGTGCTCGCCCATCCTCCGCTCATCCTTTGCACGCATGCCCTCCCCCTCAATCCCCTCCCGCCCTCCGCGCTTGCCCCTCATGCTCAGCCTCTCTCTTGTGCGTTTGCCCTCCCTCCCCTCCCGCGCTCACCCGCTCCCACCATCTTCCCCCGTGCACTCGCCCCCTCCCTCTCTCCCAAATTAAGCCGACAAGTTAAGTGGGAATTCGTTAGGGTCAAGTTGGATGAAATAAGTGACCCTGGAAGATTGGGAGACAGTCAGCCTTCAGAGGCAGACTCAGTCAGGCAGCTTCCCCGTACTGTAGGGCACTGGATGGAGAACCAGCGATTCTGGCTTATTACTGAGAGCGGCAGATCTAGCCCGCTCACTGGGAGCTGGGATTCTCCTCTCTTGTCTCCAGATAACCATGCAAGCCAGTGCTGTAACAGGTATATATGGTCTGGAGTGAACAAACAACAAGAAGCTTACTGATGCTTTGTACAGGTGTTGTGTGGTTTTGGTTGGTAAAATTCCAAAAGGCCCACATGCACATTTGAAGTTCCTTCCATCTTGGCTTTCCCCAACCTGTGCCTAAACTCGCTGGACTGGTGGTGCTTGGCCCTACAAGGGCAGATACAGCACTCCATACCAGGCAAACAGAAACCCTGCCTCTATAGATCTCTCAATAGCCTGCTTTGGAGGCTCTCGTGATGGGGTTGGGCTCCTGTGTGTCAGACATACCCAGCTGACCAAAGGAAATTGCTGAGTGTTTGTGCTTTACTATTAATGCTGTTACCCTAGAACTGACAACATTGAGCATCTATGTGAGGTCTAATTGGACAAGCCAAAGTGAGAGGGCATTGAGTGAGAACCAAATTGGTTACGTAATCGTAGGAAGTGGAGAACAATCTAATGTCCTTGAACTTACCTGTGAGAATGGACAGAGTGGTGGTCTTTCCTGCTCCATTGTGCCCCAGGAGTACCGTGATCTGCCCCTTATACAAGTTCATGGTTAGATGGGAAACGGCAATCTTCACCTGGTTTCCAAATTTAAACTCCTACAGACACAAAGACATTAATTGGAATCACAAAACGGGGCCAGCTTCATCGCAGTTCATTTCAAAATCTGGCATAAAAATCTAAATGGGGTAGAAGAGCAAAGGGATCTCGGAGTTCATACAAATCACTAAAAGTAGCGATACAGGCTAATAAGGCCATAAAAAGGCAAACCAAGCACTAGGGTTTATTTTTGGAGAGACAGAATTGAAAAGTAGAGAAATAATGCTAAACCAGTATCGAACATTGGTTAGACCACACTTGGAGTACTGCGTACTGTTCTGGTCGCCATATTATAAAAAGGATGTGGAGGCACTGGAAAGGGTGCAAAAAAGATTTACAAGGATGATACCAGAAATGCAAGGTTATACCTATCAGGAAAGGATGAACAATGTATATCCGATGTAGTTCCAAATTTCCACCACCCTTTGTGTGAAGAAGTGTATCAATGCAACTACTGCAGCTAGGCCACCAGTCAAAGCCCACACCCTTACCTTGGTTAAGTTTCTGATTCTGATGCCAGCTTCAAGACCCGTTGGATCGTCCTCAACGTATTCATTTTTTACGGCTTCGTCTGCATCCTTAACCTCTTTGCTGCCTTTGATGTAGACGGATCCTGGCTTCCCGAGCCAGTACGAGGGCTGGGCAAACACCACAAGTTAATGCACAATAACATGGGTTCCTTAAATAACGCATTCTATCAAGAACAATGAAAAGGCAGCTGCTCTCGCCAAATGACACGGGGGCAGGCCTTGCATAAGCAGTGCACTCCAAGTGTGGCCTGTCACAACATAACCCCAGCCCAAACAATCGTACCACCTCGCTCATATTCAGGAGCACTGGCAGTGCTGAAACTCACACACACCCAATACATGTTGGATGAGGCGTGAGTCACTGGCTGCCTCTGCCATGTCCCTTTGTCCACTTCCTCTGGAATTGCAGCATCAGCAGAATGGAACTCAGTGCTGGAATCTGGACTGAGCCAAGCCTGTTGTGGACTCACTTTGGAGTTACCACTTAATCCCAGGATGGGATGGCCGTGATCTTCTGTTCTTACATTACAACAGTGACTACACTCCAAAAGTACTTCATTGGCTGTAATGCGCTTTGAGACTCTCGAAAGGCACTCTATAAATGCAAGTCTTTCTATTCTTCACGTCATCCAGTGCTGCCTGCTGGGCCAATGGCACCAATTAAATTTCCCAACACACTCGGTTGGGTCTGCATGCTTCATTTGAAAACCTACTCAAATGAATCATCAGGTTTGGATTTAAATCATTTTCAAAAACGCACAAAATGAAACACTGTTATTCAAAAAGTCACAATTGGCTTCATCCAGCAAAATAAAACCAGATGGTCAAAATTCAAATAGCTTCCACAGATGTATAACCAGCATGACCTGTCACATTTGACAGGGAACTCTACTTGGTCCTATGTTTCTCTCACACATGCATACATTGTTTAAACACAATATAAACTGTATCAAAATTAACCTTTTGAAATTTGTCTTCTTGCTTTTCTATAAATATTTTCTTTTAAAAAAGTGAACAGATAAACATAAGAACATAAGAAATAGGAACAGGAGTAGGCCATGTGGCCCCTCGAGCCTGCTCTGCCATTCAATAAGATCCTGGCTGATCTGATCATGGACTCAGCTGCACTTCCCCACCTGCTCCCCATAACCCCTTATCATTTAAGAAACTGTCTATTTCTGTCTTAAATTTATTCAATGTCCCAAAAGTAGTAATCTCGGGATTGCTACCAGTGCCACGTGCTAGTCAGAGTAGGAATCGCAGGATAGCGCAGATGAATACGTGGCTTGAGCAATGGTGCAGCAGGGAGGGATTCAAATTCCTGGGGCATTGGAACCGGTTCTGGGGGAAGTGGGACCAGTACAATCCGGACGGTCTGCACCTGGGCAGGACCAGAACCAATGTCCTCGGGGGAGTGTTTGCTAGTGCTGTTGGGGAGGAGTTAAACTAATATGGCAGGGGGATGGGAACCAATGCAGGGAGATAGAGGGAAACAAAAAGGAGGCAAAAACAAAAGACAGAAAGGAGATGAGGAAAAGTGGAGGGCAGAGAAACCCAAGGCAAAGAACAAAAAGGGCCATTGTACAGCAAAATTCTAAAAGGACAGAGGGTGTTAAAAAAACAAGCCTAAAGGCTTTGTGTCTTAATGCAAGGAGTATCCGCAATAAGGTGGATGAATTAACTGTGCAAATAGATGTTAACAAATATGATGTGATTGGGATTACGGAGATGTGGCTCCAGGATGATCAGGGCTGGGAACTCAACATCCAGGGGTATTCAACATTCAGGAAGGATAGAATAAAAGGAAAAGGAGGTGGAGTAGCATTGCTGGTTAAGGAGGAGATTAAGGCAATAGTTAGGAAGGACATTAGCTTGGATGATGTGGAATCTATATGGGTAGAGCTGCAGAACACCAAAGGGCAAAAAACGTTAGTGGGAGTTGTGTACAGACCTCCAAACAGTAGTAGTGATGTTGTGGAGGGCATCAAACATGAAATTAGGGGTGCGTGCAATAAAGGTGCAGCAGTTATAATGGGTGACTTTAATATGCACATAGATTGGGCTAACCAAACTGGAAGCAATACGGTGGAGGAGGATTTTCTGGAGTGCATAAGGGATGGTTTTTTAGACCAATATGTCGAGGAACCAACTAGGGGGGAGGCCATCTTAGACTGGGTGTTATGTAATGAGAGAGGATTAATTAACAATCTCGTTGTGCGAGGCCCCTTGGGGAAGAGTGACCATAATATGGTGGAATTCTGCATTGGGATGGAGAATGAAACAGTTAATTCAGAGACCATGGTCCAGAACTTAAAGAAGGCTAACTTTGAAGGTATGAGGCGTGAATTGGCTGGGATGGATTGGCAAATGATACTTAAGGGGTTGACTGTGGATGGGCAATGGCAGACATTTAGAGACCACATGGATGAACTACAACAATTGTACATTCCTGTCTGGCATAAAAATAAAAAAGGGAAGGTGGCTCAACCGTGGCTATCAAGGGAAATCAGGGATAGTATTAAAGCCAAGGAAGTGGCATACAAATTGGCCAGAAATAGCAGCGAACCTGGGGACTGGGAGAAATTTAGAACTCAGCAGAGGAGGACAAAGGGTTTGATTAGGGCAGGGAAAATGGAGTATGAGAAGAAGCTTGCAGGGAACATTAAGACGGATTGCAAAAGTTTCTATAGATATGTAAAGAGAAAAAGGTTAGTAAAGACAAACGTAGGTCCCCTGCAGTCAGAATCAGGGGAAGTCATAACGGGGAACAAAGAAATGGCGGACCAATTGAACAAGTACTTTGGTTCGGTATTCACGAAGGAGGACACGAACAACCTTCCGGTTATTAAAGGGGTCGGGGGGTCTAGTAAGGAGGAGGAACTGAGGGAAATCCTTATTAGCCGGGAAATTGTGTTGGGGAAATTGATGGGATTGAAGGCCGATAAATCCCCAGGGCCTGATGGACTGCATCCCAGAGTACTTAAGGAAGTGGCCTTGGAAATAGTGGATGTGTTGACAGTCATTTTCCAACATTCCATTGACTCTGGATCAGTTCCTATGGAGTGGAGGGTAGCCAATGTAACCCCACTTTTTAAAAAAGGAGGGAGAGAGAAAACAGGGAATTATAGACCGGTCAGCCTGACATCGGTAGTGGGTAAAATGATGGAATCAATTATTAAGGATGTCATAGCAGTGCATTTGGAAAGAGGTGACATGATAGGTCCAAGTCAGCATGGATTTGTGATAGGGAAATCATGCTTGACAAATCTTCTGGAATTTTTTGAGGATGTTTCCAGTAGAGTGGATAAGGGAGAACCAGTTGATGTGGTATATTTGGACTTTCAGAAGGCGTTCGACAAGGTCCCACACAAGAGATTGATGTGCAAAGTTAGAGCACATGGGATTGGGGGTAGTGTACTGACATGGATTGAGAACTGGTTGTCAGACAGGAAGCAAAGAGTAGGAGTAAATGGGTACTTTTCAGAATGGCAGGCAGTGACTAGTGGGGTACCGCAAGGTTCTGTGCTGGGGCCCCAGCTGTTTACACTGTACATTAATGATTTAGATGAGGGTATTAAATGTAGTATCTCCAAATTTGCGGATGACACTAAGTTGGGTGGCAGTGTGAGCTGCGAGGAGGATGCTGTGAGGCTGCAGAGCGACTTGGATAGGTTAGGTGAGTGGGCAAATGCATGGCAGATGAAGTATAATGTGGATAAATGTGAGGTTATCCACTTTGGTGGTAAAAACAGAGAGACAGACTATTATCTGAATGGTGACAGATTAGGAAAAGGGGAGGTGCAAAGAGACCTGGGTGTCATGGTACATCAGTCATTGAAGGTTGGCATGCAGGTGCAGCAGGCGGTTAAGAAAGCAAATGGCATGTTGGCCTTCATAGCAAGGGGATTTGAGTACAGGGGCAGGGAGGTGTTGCTACAGTTGTACAGGGCATTGGTGAGGCCACACCTGGAGTATTGTGTACAGTTTTGGTCTCCTAACCTGAGGAAGGACATTCTTGCTATTGAGGGAGTGCAGCGAAGGTTCACCAGACTGATTCCCGGGATGGCGGGACTGACCTATCAAGAAAGACTGGATCAACTGGGCTTGTATTCACTGGAGTTCAGAAGAATGAGAGGGGACCTCATAGAAACGTTTAAAATTCTGACGGGGTTAGACAGATTAGATGCAGGAAGAATGTTCCCAATGTTGGGGAAGTCCAGAACCAGCGGTCACAGTCTAAGGATAAGGGGTAAGCCATTTAGGACCGAGATGTGGAGGAACTTCTTCACCCAGAGAGTGGTGAACCTGTGGAATTCTCTACCACAGAAAGTTGTTGAGGCCAATTCACTAAATATATTCAAAAAGGAGTTAGATGAGGTCCTTACTGCTAGGGGGATCAAGGGGTATGGCGAGAAAGCAGGAATGGGGTACTGAAGTTGAATGTTCAGCCATGAACTCATTGAATGGCGGTGCAGGCTAGAAGGGCCGAATGGCCTACTCCTGCACCTATTTTCTATGTTTCTATGTTTTCCACAGCTCTCTGAGGCAGTGAATTCCACAGATTTACAACCCTCTGAGAGAAGAAATTTCTCATCTCTGTTTTAAATGGGCGGCGCTTTATTCTAAGATCATGCCCTCTAGTTCTAGTCTCCCCCATCAGTGGAAACATCCTCTCTGCATCCACCTTGTCAAGCCCCCTCGTAATCTTATACGTTTCGATAGGACCACCTCTCATTCTTCTGAATTCCAATGAGTAGAAGCCCATCCTACTCAATCTTTCCTCATAAGTCAACCCCCTCATCCCCAGAATCAACCTAGTGAACCTTCTTTGAACTGCCTCATAGAAGCATAGAAAATAGGTGCAGGAGTAGGCCATTCGGTCCTTCGAGCCTGCACCACCATTCAATAAGATCATGGCTGATCATTCCCTCAGTACCCCTTTCCTGCTTTCTCTCCATACCCATTGATCCCCTTAGCCGTAAGGGCTATATCTAACTCCCTCTTGAATATATCCAATGAACTGGCATCAACAACTCTCTGCGGCAGGGAATTCCACAGGTTAACAACTCTCTGAGGTCCTAAATGGCCTTCCCCTTATCCTAAGACTGTGTCCCCTGGTTCTGGACTTCCCCAACATCGGGAACAATCTACCCGCATCTAACCTGTCCCGTCCTGTCAGAATCTTGTATGTTTCTATGAGAACCGTCTCATCCTTCTAAACTCCAATGTATAAAGGCCCAGTTGATCCAGTCTCTCCTCATATGTCAGTCCAGCCATCCCGGGAATCAGTCTGGTGAACCTTCGCTGCACTCCCTCAATAGCAAGAAAGTCCTTCCTCAGATTAGGAGACCAAAACTGAATACAATATTCCAGGTGAGGCCTCACCAAGGCCCTGTACAACTGCAGTAAGACCTCCCTGCTCCTATACTCAAATCCCCGTGTTATGAAGGCCAACATACCATTTGCCTTCTTTACCGCCAGCTATACCTGTATGCCAACTTTCAACGACTGATGAACCATGACACCCAGGTCTCGTTGCACTTCCCCTTTTCCTAATCTGCCACCATTCAGATAATATTCTGTCTTTGCGTTTTTGCCCCCAAAGTGAATAACCTTACATTTATCCACATTATACTGCATCTGCCATGCATTTGCCCACTCACCTAACTTGTCCAAGTCACCCTGCAGCCTCTTAGCGTCCCCCTCACAGCTCACACTGCCACCCAGTTTAGTGTCATCTGCAATCCTGGAGATATTACACTCAATTCCTTCATCCAAATCATTGATGTATATTGTGAAGAGCTGGGGTCCCAGCACTGAGCCCTGCGGCACCCCACTAGTCACTGTCTGCCATTCTGAAAAGGACCCGTTTATCCCGACTCTCTGCTTCCTGTCTGCCAATCAGTTCTCTATCCATGTCAGTATATTACCCCCAATACCATGTGCTTTGATTTTGCACACCAATCTCTTGTGTGGGACCTTGTCAAAAGCCTTTTGAAAGTCCAAATACACCACATCCACTGGTTCTCCCTTGTCCACTCTACTAGTTCCAAAAGATTTGTCAAGCATGGTTTCCCCTTCATAAATCCATGCTGACTTGGACCAATCCTGTCACTGCTTTCCAAATGCGCTGCTATTTCATCCTTAATAATTGATTCCAACATTTTCCCCACTACTGATGTCAGGCTAACCGGTCTATAATTACTCGCTTTCTCTCTCCCTTCTTTTTTAAAAAGAGTTGTTACATTAGCTACCCTCTAGTCCATCGGAATTGATCCAGAGTCGATAGGCTGTTGGAAAATGATCACCAATGCATCCACTATTTCTAGGGCTACTTCCTTAAGTACTCTGGGATGCAGACTATCAGGCCCCGGTGATTTATCGGCCTTCAATCCCATCAATTTCCCGAACACAATTTCCCGCCTAATTAGGATATCCTTCAGTTCCTCCTTTTCACTCGACCCTCGGTCCCCTAGTATTTCCGGAAGGTTATTTGTGTCTTCCTTCGTGAAGACAGAACCAAAGTATTTGTTCAATCGGTCTGCCATTTCCTTGTTCCCCATTATAAATTCGCCTGAATCCGACTGCAAGGGACCTACGTTTGTCTTCACTAATCTTTTTCTCTTCACATAGCTATAGAAGCTTTTGCAGTCAGTTTTTATGTTCCCGGCAAGCTTTTTCTCGTACTCTATTTTCCCCCTCTTAATTAAACCCGTTGTCCTCCTCTGCTGAATTCTAAATTTCACTCAGTCCTCAGGTTTGCTGCTTTTTCTGGCCAATTTATATGCCTCTTCCTTCGATTTAACACTGTCCTTAATTTCCCTTGTTAGCCACGGTTGTGCCACCTTCCCCGTTTTATTTTTACTCCAGACAGGGATGTACAATTGCTGAAGTTCATCCATGTGATCTTTTAATATTTGCCATTACCTATCCACCGTCAACCCTTTAAGTATCATTTGCCAGTCTATTCTAGCTAATTCATGCCTCAAACCATCGAAGTTACCTTTTCTTAAGTTCAGGACCCTAGTTTCTGAATTAACTGTGTCACTCTCCATCCTAATAAAGAATTCTACCATGTTATGGTCACTCTTCCCCAAGGGGTCTCGCACATCAAGATTACTAATTAGTCCTTTCTCATTACACATCACCCAGTCTAGGATGGCTAGCTCCCTGGTTGGTTCCTCGACATATTGGTCTAGAAAACCAACCCTCATACACTCCAGGAAATCCTCCTCCACCGCACTGCTACCAGTTTGGTTAGCCCAATCAATATGTAGATTAAAGTCACCCATGATAACTGCTGTACCTTTATTGCATGCATTCCTAATTTCTTGTTTGATGCTGTCCCCAACCTTACTTGTACTATTTGGTGGTCTGTACACAACTCCCACTAGCGTTTTCTGCTCCTTGGTATTCCGCAGCTCCACCCACACCGATTCCACATCATCGAAGCTGATGTCCTTTCTTACTATTGCATTAATTTCCTCTTTAACCAGCAATGCCACCCTGCCTCCTTTTCCTTTCTGTCTATCCTCCGAAATGTTGAATACCCCTGGATGTTGAGTTCCCAGCCTTGGTCATCCTGGAGCCATGTCTCTGTGATGCTAATTACATCATACCCGTTAACTGCTATCTGCGCAGTTAATTCGTCCACCTTATTCCGAATATTCCTTGCATTGAGGCACAGAGCCTTCAGGCTTGTCTTTCTAACACACTTTGCCCCTTTAGAATTTTGCTGTAATGTGGCCCTTTTTCCTTTTTGCCTTAGGTTTCTCTGCCCTCCACTTTTACTTTTCTTCTATCTTTTGTTTCTGCCCCCATTCTACTTCCCTCTGTCTCCCTGAATAGGTTCCCATCCCCTTGCCATATTAGTTTAACTCCTCCCCAACAGCACTGGCAAACACTCCCGCTAGGACATTGGTTCCGGTCCTGCCCAGGTGCAGACTGTCCAGTTGTACTGGCTCCACCTCCTCCAGAACCAGTTCCAATGTCCCAGGAATTTGAATCCCTCCCTACTGCACCACTCTTCAAGCTACGTATTCATCTGAGCTATCCTGCGATTCCTACTCTGACTAGCACATGGCACTGGCAGCAATCCTGAGATTACTACTTTTGAGGTCCTACTTTTTAATTTAGCTCCTAGCACCCTAAATTCAGCTTGTAGGACCTCATCACGTTTTTTACCTAAATCGTTGGTACCTATATGCACCACGGCAACTGGCTGTTCACCCTCCCTTTTCAGAATACCCTGCACCCGCTCCGAGACATCCTTGACCCTTGCACCAGGGAGGCAACATACCATCCTGGAGTCTCGGTTGTGGTCGCAGAAACGTCTATCACAATTAAATCCCCTACCACTATAGCTCTCCCACTCTTTTTCCTGCCCTCCTGTGCAGCAGAGCCACTCACAGTGCCTTGAACTTGGCTGCTGCTACCCTCCCCTGGTGAGTCATCCCCCCCAACAGTACCCAAAGCAAGTATATCCTTCTGTAAATATGGAAACCAAAACTGCACGCAGTATTCAAGATCTTGTTAACAGACATAGAAACATAGAAAATAGGTGCAGGAGTAGGCCATTCGGCCCTTCGAGCCTGCACCACCATTCAACAAGATCATGGCTGATCACCCACCCCAGCATTCCCCCCCCCCCCCACGCTCCCTACACACCCCCCGACCCCCCCCCCCAGCCGCAAGGACCACATCCAACTCCCTCCCGAACACATCCAACGAACTGGCATCAACAAGTCTCCGTGGCAGGGAACCCCACAGGCCAACAACTCCCCGAGTGAAGAAGTCTCTCCCCATCCCAGCCCCAAACAGCCCACCCCCCATCCCAAGATCGTGCCCGCCCCCCGCCGGCTCCGGACCCACCCAACACCGGGAACACTCCCCCGCACCCAACCCGCCCCGTCCCGTCAGAATCCTTCCCAAATGCCGATATAAAGACCCCAGAGAGCTGTGGAGGCTGGGCCATTGAATATATTTAAGGTGAAGGTAGACATATTTTTGAACGATAAGGGAGTCAAGAGTTATGGGGAGCAGGCAGGGAAATGGACTTGAGGCCAAGATCAGATCAGCCATGATCTTATTGAATGGCGGAGCAGGCTCGAGGGGCCAAATGGTCTACTCCTGCTCCTATTTCTTATGTTCTTATGTTCTAAGCAATGGGCTGGAAAAATGCAACTGCCGACAGTGGACAGATTGTGGGCAAAACTATCAAATCCAAGACCAGGCTTTTGGGAGAAGTTGAAGCCTTCGAATAAAAACAACAACAACTTGTATTTACATAGCGCCTTTAACGTAGTGAAATGTCCCAAGGCACGTCACAGGAGTGATAAAAATTTGACACCGAGCTGCATAAGTAGAAATTAGCGCAGGTGACCAAAAGCTTGGTCAAAGATGTACGTTTTAAGGAGCATCTTGAAGGAGGAAAGAGAGGTAGTGAGGCGGAGGTTTAGGCAGGGAGTTCCAGATCTTGGGGCCGAGGCAACAGAAGGCATGGCCACCAATGGTTGAGCGAATATAATCAGGGATGCTCAATAGGGCAGAATTAGAGGTGAGCAGACATCTCGGGAGGTTGTGGGGCTGGAGGAGATTACAGAGATAGGGAGGGGCGAGGCCATGGAGGGATTTAAAAATAAGAATGAGAATTTGGAAATCAAGGCGTTGCTTACCGGGAGCACAGAGGTGATGGGTGAGCGGGACTTGGTGCGAGTTAGGATACAGGTAGCCGAGTTTTGGATCACCTCGAGTTTACATCGGGCAGAATGTGGGAGGCTAGCCAGGAGTGCGTTGGAATAGTCAAGTCTGAGAACTCACTTTTAGAGTGGAAGCAAGTCTTCCTCGATTATGATGAGAGGTAGATAACCAAGCCGTGGATGAAGGCTTCAGCAGCGGATGAGTTGAGGCAAGGGCGGAGACGGGCGATGTTACGGAAGTGGAAATAGGCTGTCTTAGTTCTGCTGCGGATATGTGGTCGACTGCTCATTTCAGGGTCAAATATGACACCAAGGTTGCAAACAGTCTGGTTCAGCCTCAGACAGGAGTTGGGCGGAGGGATAGAGTCAGTGGCTAGGGAACGT
This sequence comes from Pristiophorus japonicus, assembly GCF_044704955.1. Classification (NCBI taxonomy): domain Eukaryota; kingdom Metazoa; phylum Chordata; class Chondrichthyes; family Pristiophoridae; genus Pristiophorus; species Pristiophorus japonicus. The sequence continues at coordinate 115,985,075 of NC_091991.1, forward strand.
AGTTTGTGGCGGGGACTGAAAACTATGGCTTCGGTCTTCCCAACATTAATGAAGTTAATTAAAGATACAATAGGCAACTTTTATAATATATAATATAAAAACAGAAAATGCTGGAAATCTCAGTGGGCCAGGTTGCATCTGTGGAGAGAAACATAGAAAATAGGTGCAGGAGTAGGCCATTTGGCCTTTCGAGCCTGCACCACCATTCGATATGATCATGGCTGATCATGCAACCTCAGTACCCCATTCCTGCTTTCTCTCCATACCCCTTGATCCCTTTAGCCATAAGGGCCACATCTAATTCCCTTTTGAATATATCTAACGAACTGGCCTCAACAACTTTCTGTGGTAGAGAATTCCACATGCTCACAACTCTCTGAGTGAAGACGTTTCTCCTCATGCAGAGTTAAAACTGGAGAGTGTTTGGAACACTGTCCAGTTCTGACGAAGAGTCATCGACCCGAAATGTTAACTCTGTTTTCTCACCACAGATGCTGCCTGGCCCGCTGAGATTTCCAGCATTTTCTGTTTTTATTCCAGATTTCTATTGATGCCAGTTCGTTAGATATATTCAAGAGGGAGTTAGATATGGCCCTTACGGCTAAAGGGATCAAGGAGTATGGAGAGAAAGCAGGAAAGGGGTACTGAGGTGAATGATCAGCATGATCTTATTGAATGGTGGTGCAGGCTCGAAGGGCCGAATGGCCTACTCCTGCACCTATTTTCTATGTTTCTATTCCAGTATCCGCAGTATTTTGCTTTTGTATCGGCAACTTCATAGTTGGCTTTAACATGTAATTTCTATGTGGCGCATAAAATTGGAGAGGTAAAGAGCACAAAATCGAATAGAAAATTACAAACGTTAAACTACTCAAGACTTGTGAAAAGAGGCAATGATGAATTGGGAGGAGGCGAATGTGGCTCAGCTGAATAATGTATGGCTGTGGAACGCACTCGAAGAGTTAATGATTAGAACAGAGACCGGGGTCAATATTTAAGAATAGGTTTGGAAGGAAGGAAGGAAGGAAAGAAGAATAAAGGGATCTGGAAACAGGGCAGGCACCTGGGAGGAGGACTCAGGGCCAAGACTAGTTGTTGTAATTTCTATGTTATTCACTGCTTGCAGCAACCTACCAAGATGAAAAAGTACCAGTGCTCTGGAATTCCATATTCCCCAGGGAACACGGCTTCCACATACCAGGTGACCAAACTATACATGGATGCATCGAATATCAGCATGATAATGACTTGAAGGAGGGTGAAATCGTCATCCAGAGAGGCTGGCAAGTTGATGTTTTCCCACTGGATACCGTTACCTTCAAACAACACACAAGGAAATCAGGAAATGAGGAAATAAACTTTCAAACGAAAATGCTCAGGCAATTAGCAGTAGCACTGAGTGTAGATAAATTGTAGCTCTTTGAATTAACTGTGCCTTTCCCCTATCACAGTCTGTGAAGGTCACAAGAAATATTATTACATTTATCTGCATTTCTCATTTTGCACATTTCCTACAACACCCCGATGATTGGCCTCTGCAAAAATCACCCTGAACCCATTATTATTTAAAACCACTGCTTGTCAAGCAATGAGAGGGGCCTGGGATGAAACAGAGCTCGGGCTGGGCTGGATTTGCAGGGGTTTTTGAGTAGAAACAGTATGTGTCTGTATATAATCAGAGAAAATTGGACACATTTCCTGTTTGGGGAGGATTTGCATTGTCTCACTGTGTCTCTGAAGATATAATTTCTCAAAATTCATTCTACATGGGCTAATAAAACACAAATGTAAGGAGGTATTTAACTCCCCGCCATGCAGATAAAACATCTGTTGCCTGAACTGTGTGTGTCTGACGGTGTGAGACGCTGCGAGAGAGCGAGGCGGAGCGCGGGAGGGCGAGGCGGAGCGCGGGAGGGCGAGGCGGAGGGTGAGACGGCGGCGCGGGAGGCGACAGAGCGTGAGGGGACGAGGCGGCACAGCACGAGGGGACAAGGCCGGTGAGGGCGAGACGGGAGAGGGCGAGGCGGAGGGAGAGGCGGGAGCACGAGGGCGAGGCGGGAGCACGAGGGGGCGAGGCGGAGGGCGAGGCAGAGGGCGAGCGAGTGGACAAGGCGAGGCGCGAGGTCGAGGGCTAGGCGAGAGAGGGCGAGGTGGAGCACGAGGCAGAGGGCAAGGTGGAGAGCGAGGCGGAGGGCGAGGCAGAGCGCGATGGGGTGAGGCGGCAAAGTGCGAGAGGGCGAGGTGGAGCGTGAGAGGGCGGTGCAGTGCTTGTCGGTGAGGCGGAGTGCAAGGGGGTGAGGCGGGCGGGAGAGGGAGAGGCGGGAGAGGGCGAGGCGGAGTGCAAGGGGGCGAAGCAGGAGGGGGCGAGGCACAAGGAGGCGAGGCGCGATGGGACGGGCGGGAATGCGAGGGGGCGCGGCGGGAGCGCAAGGGGGCGAGGCAGGAGCGCGAGGGGGCGCTGCGGTGCGTGTTTGTGAGGTGGAATTTAAGGTGAGGCGGGCGGGAGAGGGCGAGGCGGTTGAGGGCGAGAGAGCAAGGCGGCGGTCAAGGCAGAGCGCGAGGGGACTAGGCGGAGCGTGTGAGGGCGATGCAATGTGTGTTGGTGAGGCAGACATAAGAGGGCAGGGCGGGAGAGCGTGCAGGGCGAGGGGGGCGCGAGAGGGTGAGGCGGGGCGCGAGAGGGCGAGGCGGGGCGCGAGAGGGCGAGGCGGGGCGCGAGAGGGCGAGGCGGGGCGCGAGAGGGCGAGGCGGGGCGCGAGAGGGTGAGGCGGGGCGCGAGAGGGCGAGGCGGAACTCGAGAGGGCGAGACGGAGCACGAGAGGGCGAGACGGTGGGCGAGGCAGAGCGCAATGGGGTGAGGCGGCGGAGCGTGAAAGGATGAGGCGGAGGGCGATACAGTGCGTGTCAATGAGGTGGAATGCAAGGGGGGTGAGGCGTGGCGGGAGAGGGCGAGACGGGGGAGCGCGAGTGGGCGAGGCTCAAGGCGAGATGCGAGGGGGCGAGGCGGAGGGCAAGAGGGAGTGCGAGAGAGCGAGGCAGAGCGCGAGGGGGCGAGGCGGGTGCGCGAGTGGGGGCGAGGCAGAGGGCGAGGGAGCAAGGCGGAGGGGGAGGGGTCGAGGCGGAGGGTGAGGGGGTGAGGTGGAGGGCGAGGGGGTGAGGTGCAGGGCAGGGGGGCAAGGCGGAGCGTGTGTGGGCGAGGCAGGAATGTAAGGGGGTGAGGCAGGAATGCGAGGGAATGGGGCCTAGGGCAAGGGAGCGAGGCGGATTGCGAGGCATAGGGCAAGGGGCGAGATGGAGGGTGAGTGAGGGGGCGAGGCGGAGGGCAAGGGGGGTGTGCAATGGGTGAGGATGGCGCGAGGGGGGAGCAAGGGGGCGGGGCACAAGGAGGCGAGGTTCGGGGCGCGAGCGCGATAGGGGAGTGCGAGGGGGGAGGTCGAGGGGGGAGGGGGGAAGTGCGAGGGTGGAGCGCGAGAGGGTGAGGCTGTGTGTGTCCGGCCATGAGTGAGGCAGTGTCTGAGTGTGAGTGTGAAGGTGTGTACGTGTCTTGAGTGTGAGTATCCATGAATGTATGTATTTGTGTTTAATTTTGAGATAATATACATTGAGTCCCTTCTTTTAAAAAAACTTTTAACTCACAATTTACATCTGACTATCAAGTTTACGAATCGCTGAAATCAGGAGATGTTGATATATTTAATAACCAGTACAGCATGCTCATTGCTGGGTAGTTGCTAAGTGCCCTTGCTAGGAACTCATAACCTATAGTTACTTGGTCACTTTAATTCACAGTAATTGCAGAAATTTCCCCACAGCATGACACATCATTCTGTTCACAGGAAACATGCATTACATTTATGTTCTTGAAATAATTAGGCTGGAAGTGACAGCTCAGGATACAGTCAAGAGCTCTATTTTCCCCAGTTATCATTTGACCAGCTCCAATTTACTCCAATTTTTCTTAGGATGGCGTATGTGACTGCTGTGGAAAAACCTTCTGGGCAGGTAAGAAAACCAGTGCAGCAGATGCAGTTTCACAGCCGGACAGCAGCAGCAGAGAGGGGGAGAAGAGAGAGGTGAAGGCGGGGGGGGGGGGGGGGGGGAAAGAGGTCCTTCGGCCAGGGCTGGCAGCGGGCACCGGCATCGGGAGGGGGAGGCCCTTCGGCTAGGGCTAGCAGCGGCATTTGGCACCGGAAGGCCTTTAAGCCAGGGTTAGGAGCAGTACCGGGCGCCGGGGGATAGACTTTTGGCATAAACACTTTAATAATTTAATGATGGAAAGCTGCTGCAATGTGCTGGGTGCTTGTGCAGGTTGCTGTGAGTTGGCCAGAATGTGTTATATGTTTCACTTTCCAGCCTCAGCCCGCAGTATGTCCCTCATTACCCTGGCAACCCCATCTTTTTGGCACAGATCTTAAGCTCCACCCCCAAAGCTAAAGGACAGGTTCGGCAGCGCCAAAATGAATAATTCAAATGGGGAAAGTTGGATGATATTTTTTTGCGAAGTTGGACCGCCAAAAAACGGGTGTAACTCTTCAAGTACAGCAAAAAACAGCTTTGGGGAAAATTGAGCCCAATGTACAGTATTAATATCTGTGAGAATGCAGTTAACCAATTCCTGCTCACAACGGTTTACTTCCAAGAGAACTGCAAAGGGCTCATTTTCTGCCAGTGCTCCTTGACGGAAGTGCTCGATTTAAATGAATGGTCAGAAAACTAAGCGCAGCACATGGCCCAATCTTAGATAAGCCCTTCCGGGAGGAAGCATTTGGTCGGTGCAGCAAGATACAGCACAGCCAATCCCAATAATGGGAGGAGTACAGAGATAGCCAGCGCCTGGAGGGCAAGGGCAGCATGGGATAGACCCATAGGGACAGCCGGTTATCCAATGTTCCTGACTGCAGGATTGATCAGATCCTGTGGTACTTGGACAGTTTTTTAAAAAAAAGTCAAGAAAAAAGACGTGCATTTATATAGCGGCTTTCACAACCTTAGGACGTCCCAAACCTATTGAAGTTCATTTGAAGTGTAGTCACTGTTGTAACATACGAAACGTGCCAATTTGCGCACAGCAAGCTCCCACACATAGCAATGAGATAAATAACTAGTTAATTTGTTTTCGGAGGTGATGATTGAGGGATAAATGTTGGCGAGGACATCTGGGAGAACATCTCTGTTCTTCTTCAAAATAGTGCTGTGCAATGCTCCCCCTAAGGTGCCCAGCTGCGACTGCAAGATTCCACGCAGGCCACTGAAAGAGATATGGCGTATGCGTGGCCGCTGTGGCAAATTTAAAGGGGCCCATGAAGGGAAAAATAATTAAAGGGAATGTTGGGGCTGTGGAATTTTTCACGTCCACCTGAGAGAGCAGAAATTTTCCACTTCTGATGAAGGGTCACAGACCTGAAATGCTTCTCTCCACAGATGCTGCCTGACTTGTTGAGATTTCCAGCACTTTCTGTTTTTATAATAGAGCAGACGGCCTCGGTTTAACGTCTCCCTCAGTGTTGCACCGCAGTGTCAGCCCAGATCATGTACTCGTCCAGGAGTGGGGCTTGAGCCCGTAACCGGTGTCAGCTGTGGCTCAGTGGGTAGTACTGTACTCTCGCCTCTGAGTCAGAAGGTTGTGGGTTCAAGTCCCAATCTAGGCTGACACTCCAGTGCAGTGTTGAGGGAGTGCTACACTGTCGGAGGTGCCATCTTTCAGATGAGACGTTAAACTGAGGCCCCGTCTGCTCTTTCAAATGGATGTAAAAGATTCTATGGCACTATTTCGAAGAAGAGCAGGGGAGTTATCCCCGGTGTCCTGGCAAATATTTATATCTCAATCAACATAACAAAAAACAGATTATCTGGTCATTACCACATTGCTGTTTGTGGAAGCTTGCTTGTGCGCAAACTGGTTGCCGTGTTTCCCACATTACAATAGTGACTACATGCCAAAAGTACTTAATTGGCTGTAAAGTACTTTGAGACGTCCGGCGGTCATAAAAGGCGCTATATAAATCCAAGTCTTTCTTTCTTTAATCTTCACACTCAGAGGCAAGACTGCTACCACTGAGGTAAGCAGACACTTGATAAGTCACCAACAAACCAGAGAGTGTTGGAATGGAATCTTATTACTCTTACCTTTCCCTTCAAATATGCCAATCAGCTGGGCTCCCAATGCCATCCCAACATTCGAGATCAAGCATGACGCCACTTTCTGGGTGGTTGTCATCAAGCGGTAACGGGGCGCGATGAAGAAGTAAGGGATGTATGTAAAGAAGTACATGAAGCCACTAACTGCAGCTGCCACGTTGGCTGAAATGAGGGAAGAAACCAGATAACAATCAGACGGGCACCTCACGCTGCAGTGGGCAGACACATTTACCGAACATAGAAATAGGAGCAGGAGTAGGCCTGCTCTGCGATTCAATAAGATCATGGCTGATCTGATCTTGAGCTCAGCTCCACTTCCCTGCCCACTCCCCATAACCCTTTACTCCCTTATCGCTCAAATATCTATCTATCTCTGCCTTAAATATATATATTCAATGACCCAGCCTCCACAGCTCTCTGGGGCAGAGAATTCCATAGATTTACAACCCTCTGAGAAGAAATTTCTCCTCATCTCAGTTTTAAATGGGCGGCCCCTTATTCTAAGACCATGTCCCCCTAGTTTTAGTTTCCCCTGTGAGTGAAAATATCCTCTCTGCATCCACCCTGTCGAGGCGCCTCATTATCTTATAAGTTTCAATAAGATCACCTCTCATTCTTCTGAACTCCAATGTGTATAGGCCCAACCTACTCAACCTATCCCCATAAGTCAACCCCCTCCTCTCCGGAATCAACCTAGTGAACCTTCTCTGAACAGCTTCCAATGCAAGTATATCCTTCCTTAAATACGGAGACCAAAACTGTACGCAGTGCTCCAGGTGTGGCCTCACCAATACCTTGTACAGTTGTAGCAGGACTTCTCTGCTTTTATACTCTATCCCCCTTGCAATAAAGGCCAACATTTCAGTTGCCTTCCTGATTACTTGCTGTACCTGCATACTAACTTTTAGTGTTTCATGCACAAGGACCCCCAGGTCCCTCTGTACTGCAGCACTTTGCAATTTTTCTCCATTTAAATTATAATTTGCTTTTCTACTATTTTTGCCAAAGTGGATAACCTCACATTTTCTCACATTATACTCCATCTGCCAAATTTTTGCCCACTCACTTAGCCTTCTATATCCCTTTGAAGATTTTTTGTGTCCTCCTCATAATTTGTTTTCCCATCCATCTTTGTATCATCAGCAAACTTGGCTACTTTACACTCGGTCCCTTCATCCAAGTCATCAATATAGATTGTAAATAGTTGAGGACCCAGCATCGATCCCTGCGGTACCCCACTAGTCACTGTTTGCCAACCGGAAAATTACCCATTTATCCCGACTCTCTGTTTTCTGTTAGTTAGCCAATCCTCTATCCATGCTAATATATTATCCCCAACCCCGTGAGCTTTTATCTTGTGCAGTAATCTCTTATGTGGCACCTTATCGAATGCCTTCTGGAAATCCAAATACATCACAGCCACTGGTTCCCCCTTATCCACTCTGCTCATTACATCCTCAAAGAACTCCAGCAAATGTGTCAAACATGATTTCCGCTTCATAAAACCATGCTGACTCTGCTTGATTGAATCATGCTTTTTCAAATGTCATGCTGCTGCTTCCTTAATAATGGACTCCAGCATTTTGCCAACGACAGATGTCAGGCTAACTGGTCTATAGTTTCCTGCTTTTTGTCTGCCTCCTTTTTTAAATAGGGGCATTACATTTGTGGTTTTCCAATCTGCTGGGACCACCCCAGAATCGAGGGAATTTTGGAAGATTACAACCAATGTATCCACTATCTCTGCAGCCACTTCTCTTAAGACCCCAGGACCTGCTACCTGTACTGATGATTAGTACCTGTAGGAGTGACCGGTACAAGGGTGGTGTGTAACTGTACTACAACCACCTCACTCAGTACACATCCCCACTTCCTTTTATTTCCTGTTCCACTCTGCAATACCTCACCCAAGTGGCTGAAAATGCACCTGCCCAACCGGAACCAATGCCCAGTGACCACCTGGGTCATCACACAGGCACTAGGATGCTCTGGTTACCGAAGTGGCACCAACATCAGCTGGCAGTAGCCCAGGAATCAAGCCTGAATGTTTGGTTGAATTGATATCAATGTAAGGGGTTTATGAGGACTACTCCTCCAGTACCTTCTCCCCGGTTGAGCTGGTTTACTTGGATTATGGTTTGGCTGTGCTACAGTGTCGAGTGGGTTGGCAGGATTCCTTTTCAACCACTTGAGTTTCTGGTGTTGATATTATTTATTGTGGCTGGAGTGTGTTATACAAGTGAAAAGTCATTTGATGGAGGAAGGCAGGCGTCATGGGAAGGATCAGTGGCGTTGACAGAAATATCACAGCCAGCTACAGCACTGGCCAATGCTCCCAGGGGGAGGAGGGAAGGTTGGTATCTCATGCGATCAATGCGAGGTTGTCTAGAGGAGACCCAGCAATCGCCACGGAAAGGGGAGCGAGGAAATGGACGACGAGTGAACCTCAGCTTCTCTCTGGCCCATCTGCCTCATTGCTGCTGGTGCAAAATTAATCTGAGAAGTTGAGATAAAACAAGAATCAAAACACATAAACCAGTTGTCTCTTCCCATTGGCAAAAGAACCAAAGGTGATGTGAGGATTTTTTTTTACACAGCGAGTTGTGATCTGGAACGCACTGCCTGAAAGAGCAGTGGAAGCAGATTGAATAGTAACTTTCAAAAGGGGAATCGGATAAATACTTGAAGGGAAACATTTTCAGGGCTGTGGGGAAAGAGCAGAGAAGTGGAACGAATTGGATAGCTCTTTCAAAGAGCCGGCACAGGGTTCCATGGGCCGATTGGCCATCTTCTATACTTGTCATTTGCAGTTAGCTGCACAAGGATCTTTCCTCTCTCAAAGGAGGGCACCCGATGCAGTTCTATTCATCTGTATAGTCTCGTAATATCAAACGGCCAGAGAATGATCCTTAATACAGATGCCATGGGGGTATCAGATCTCATGGTTCTCCACACTGAGGAGGTACCACCATGTGGCTCAGTGTTTGGATCCGTCTCTTAACAGCCTGCGAATGGGTAAAGCACTCCTGCTCCTACCTGCCAGTCAAGAAGCTAGTCCCGAAACAAACAATAAATTACTATAATCTTCCTACCTATCTCTATGCAGTAAATTTTATTTTGCAACAACAGGCAGAAAAAAATGGAATCCAATAAATAGCAGCTGTCACGGTTTCTGCCACAGACTCAGGCAGACGTACCTTGGGAGAAGAAAACGCTGATCATGAAGCTGAATGAAATAGTGGAACATGCAAAGATCAGGAGAAACACAAATATCAGGCTCGGGTCACTGTGGTTCAGCACTGCTCCGTGACTAAATATCTGCCAAGCAACACAGGTTATAAGAACAAGTGCATGGTTCACCCACTCACTGTAACACAAATAAAACATCAGACTAAGCAACCCACCACCCAACCCCATCACTGACAGACCCTCCCTCCTCCAACCCCATCACTGATAGACCCTCACAAACCATCACTGACAGACCCTCACAACCCCATCACTGACAGACCCTCCCTCCCCCAACCCCATCACTGACAGACCCTCCCTCCCCCAACCCCATCACTGACAGACCCTCCCTCCCCCAACCCCATCACTGACAGACCCTTACAACCCCAGCACTGACAGACCCTCCCTCCCTCAACCCCATCACTGACAGACCCTCACAACCCATCACTGACAGACCCTCACAACCCCATCACTGACAGACCCTCCCAACCCCAACCCCATCACTGACAGACCCTCCCTCCCCCAACCCCATCACTGACAGACCCTCCCTCCCCCAACCCCATCACTGACAGACCCTCCCTCCCCCAACCCCATCACTGACAGATCCTCCCTCCCCCAACCCCATCACTGACAGACCCTCCCTCCCCCAACCCCATCACTGACAGACCCTCCCTCCCCCAACCCCATCACTGACAGATCCTCCCTCCCCCAACCCCATCACTGACAGACCCTCCCTCCCCCAACCCCATCACTGATAGATCCTCACAACCCATCACTGACAGACCCTCACAACCCCATCACTGACAGACCCTCCCTCCCCCAACCCCATCACTGCCAGACCCTCACAACCCCAACCCCATCACTGACAGACCCTCCCTCCCCCAACCCCATCACTGCCAGACCCTCACAACCCCAACCCCATCACTGACAGACCCTCCCTCCCCCAACCCCATCACTGCCAGACCCTCACAACCCCATCACTGACAGACCCTCACAACCCCAACCCCATCACTGATAGACCCTTCCTCCCCCAACCCCATCACTGACAGACCCTCACAACCCCAACCCCATCACTGATAGACCCTCCCTCCCCCAACCCCATCACTGACAGACCCTCACAACCCCATCACTGACAGACCCTCACAACCCATCACTGACAGACCCTCACAACCCCAACCCCATCACTGACAGACCCTCACAACCCCAGCACTGACAGACCCTCACAACCCATCACTGACAGACCCTCCCTCCCCCAACCCCATCACTGACAGACCCTCACAACTCCAACCCCATCACTGACAGACCCTCACAACCCCATCACTGAAAGACCTTCCCTCACTCAATCCCATCACTGACCCTAACCCCCCCCCACCCCCCATTCCAACCGCATCCACTTATCCCCACCCCACTCCAACCCCATCAGTACTAACATAGAAACATAGAAAATAGGTGCAGGAGTAGGCCATTCAGCCCTTCGAGCCTGCACCGCCATTCAATGAGTTCAAAGCTGAACATTCAACTTCAGTGCCCCATTCCTGCTTTCTTGCCATACCCCTTGATCCCCCTAGTAGTAAGGACTTTATCTAACTCCTTTTTGAATATATTTAGTGAATTGGCCTCAACAACATTCTGTGGTAGAGAATTCCACAGGTTCACCACTCTCTGGGTGAAGAAGTTTCTCCTCATCTCGGTCCTAAATGGCTTACCCCTTATCCTTAGACTGTGACCCCTGGTTCTGGACTTACCCAACATTGGGAACATTCTTCCTGCATCTTACCTGTCTAAACCCGTCAGAATTTTAAAGGTTTCTATGAGATCCCCTCTCATTCAAGATCTCAGTCTTAAAAGCTCCAATTGACCCCCAGCATCCACAGCCTTTCCAGATTTTCACTACCCTTTGTGTGAAAAAGTGCTTTCTGATTTTGTTCCTAAACGGCCTGGCTCTAATTTTAATTTTATGCCCCCTTGTTCTGGATTTGCCCCACCAGAGGAAATAGTTTCTCCCTATCTACCCTATCAAATTCCTTTAACATTTTAAACACCTCAATCAGATCACCCCTCAACCTTCTAGAATCAAGGGAATATAAACTTTGCGAAGTTACAATAGGATGTTGTTAAGTGAGCCAGGACCATATCTGCACCTGAACCCATGTGTAATCCTTCAGGCTTCTGGTCCCAGCCCAAGGCCTGTTCGCTCCTAGGGTGCCTGAGAATATAGTAGGTCTCCCCCACCATGCAAGATGTGCTTGGGCACTGGTGTGTCCCACTGCGTCAACGAGGCAGGCACATCAGCAAAAGAAGAAAGGAGGAAAAGAAAGACACATTTCTATCCCGTCTTTCACGCTGTCAGGATGTCCCAAAGCGCTTTACAGCCAATTTAGTACTTGAAGTGCAGTCAATATTGTAATGTCAGAAATGCAGCAGCCAATTTCCACACAGTACAATCCCACAAACAGCATTGTGTTAGTTAATCTGTTTTTTTCAGTAATGTTGATTGAGGGATAAATATTGGCTAGGGGAACTCCCCTACCTTTCTTCAAAATAGTGTCAAAGCATCTTTTACGTTCTCGGTTCAACGTCTCATCGCCTCTTCCAAAAGGCAGCACCTCTGTATAGCACTCCCTCAGTACTGCATTGGAGTGTCAGCCTAGATGTTGTGCTCAAGTCTCTAGTGTGAGACTTGAACCCGTGACCTTCTGGCTCCGAGATGAGAGCATTACCCACTGAGACATGGCTGGCAACTGCGACACGAGCAGTCCAGACACTCTCAGCTGGAGGGCAAGTGAAAATGGCCGAACCCTAAACCAAGGGCTTTAAACAACCACATACCTTTGTACAAAACAACAGAGTCATGAGGGTTACTGAAATGGTGAGGAAAAGGAAGAACTTGAAAAACCACGCCAACCAATGCAGCCAGTTGCTGAGTCCCATCATCTTCATGTACTCCTGAAAAAAAACAAAGGTATAGGCCATCAAAGCCACCCGTCTACCAGCTCACGTCAACAGTCAGCATCCTGGCTTCATTTGGTAAAGATATGGCAATTAAACGTTACAGAACAAAGAAATATCACAAAACTATTATTAAGCAGTGCTAGTTTAGTAAACATGTTACAATTCTGATAAAAATAGAAGGAAAAGAATAAATGTTGATGATCTAACCAACCGGTATGCATCATCATCATCATCATCTTAGGCAGTCCCTCGGAATCGAGGAAGACTTGCTTCCACTCTTAAAATGAGTTCTGAGGTGGCTGAACAGTCCAATACGAGAGACACAGTCCCTGTCATGGGTGGGACAGATGGTCGTTGAGGGTAAGGGAGGGTGGGACAGATTTGCCGCACGCTCGTTCCCTGCCTGTGCTTGATTTCTGCATGCTCTCGGCGATGAGACTCGAGGTGTACTTTCTCCACTTAGGGCGGTCTTTGGCCAGGGACTCCCAGGTGTCGGTGGGGATGTTGCACTTTATCAGGGAAGCTTTGAGGGTGCCCTTGTAACGTTTCCTCTGCCCGCCTTTGGCTCGTTTGCCGTGAAGGAGTTCTGAGTAGAGCGCTTGCTTTGGGAGTCTCGTGCCTGGCATGCGGACAATATGGCCTGCCCAGTGGAGCTGATCAAGTGTGGTCAGTGCTTCAATGCTGGGGATGTTGGCCTGGTCGAGGACGCTAATGTTGGTGCGTCTGTCCTCCCAAGGGATATGTAGGATCTTGCGGAGACATCATTGGTGGTATTTCTCCAGCGGTTTGAGGTGTCTACTGTACATGGTCCCTGTCTCTGAGCCATACAGGAGGGCAGCTATTACTACAGCCCTGTAGACCAGGGCTTGGTGGTAGATTTGAGGGCCTGGTCTTCAAACACTCTTTTCCTCAGGCGGAAGAAGGCTACACTGGCACACTGGAGGCGATGTTGAATCTCGTCATCAATGTCTGCTTTTGTTGATAAGAGGCTCCTGAGGTATGGGAAATGGTCCACGTTGTCCAGGGCCGCACCGTGGATCTTGACGACTGGAGATCAGTGCTGTGCGGCGAGGACAGGCTAGTGGAAGACCTTTGTCTTATGGATGTTTAGTGTAAGGCCCATGCTTTCGTACGCCTCAGTAAATACGTCAACTATGTCCTGGAGTTCAGCCTCTGTATGTGTATCTACATCTACACTGTTTGCAACGCCACCTATCTTTTTGACATGGATATGTGGCTTTCTATTCCATCATCTAAGTTGTGAAAAAATACAGTGAATAGTTGAGGCCCCAACACAGATCCATATGGGACACCACTAGTCACATCCTGCCAATTCGAGTACCTGCCCATTGTCCCTACTCTGTCTCCTGCTGCTCAGCCACTTTCCTAACCAAGTCAATAATTTGCCTTCAATTCCATGAGCTTCAACTTCAGCTAAAGTTTCTTAATTTTGGTGAATCTCCATCCTCGATTAAATCGTAAGTTTAGTTGAGATGTCTGGCACCTTATCCTTTTCTTCCACTGTAAATACTGACGCAAAGTAATTATTCAACATGTCTGCCATTTCCTTATTTTCATTTATATCACCGTTATCAGTTTTTAAGGGGCCCACATTGCTCCTGACCACCCTCTTTTTCCTAATATAATTGTTAAAGAAATGTGTTGATTTTAATATCCTTTGCAAGTGTCTCTTCATACTCCCTTTTTGTAGTTCTTACTATCTGTTTTGGCACCTTTTGTTCTTTGTATCTTCCCTATTCGCCAGGATCTGTTCTATTTTTTGCATTTTTGTATGCCTTTTCCTTGAGTTTTATGCTGTCCCTTAACTCTTTAGTCATCCAGGGCTGTTTTTTTGGCAAGTAGAGCTCTTGCCCCTCGGGGGTATAAACAGGTTCTGGATACATTCAATTATTTTTTGAACACCTTCTCCTGAACATCTGTCTTTTTACCCATTAACAGATTTGCCCAATTTACTGTGGACAGACTCTGTCTCACTGCATTGAAATCAGCCTTGCCTAAATCTAGAATTCTAGTAGCTTATTCACGTTTCTCCCTTTCAAACATTACGTTGAACTCAATCATGTTATGATCGCTATTGGAAAAATGTTCATTCACCGTTAAGCTGTTAACTAAATCTGGCACATTACTCATTACTAAATCTAACATGGCTTGTCCCCTGTTGCCTTTAGGACATATTGCTGCAGAAAATTATCCCGGACATACTCAAGAAATTCGCTACCTTTCTGATTTGTGCTAGTCTGCTTATCCCAATCTATATGAAAGTTAAAATCCTCCATTAAAACCACTCTGCTTTTACGACATGCTTGTCTATTATACATTCTAACTAATGCTTCACAGCTGCTACCAAGGGACCTATACACAACTCCACTACAGTCTTAAATCCTTATCTATTTCGTAATTCTACCTATAAAGTCACTGTCTACTTACCTCTTGTTATATCCTCTCATCATTGATGTGATTTCATCCTTAATCACTAAGGCTACACCTCCCCATTATCATTTCCCCTAACTTTCCTGTAGACCTTATACCTGGTATATTCAGTTCCCAGTCCTGACCATCTTGCAGCCATGTCTCAGTAATCGCTATCATGTCATACTCTGCATGTTGAATTTTCACCTGCAATTAATTAAATTTGTTTCTTATACTCTGTGCGTTTCTTTAAAGAACATTTATTTGGGCCACACACCCTAACCTGTCCTTCTGCTCTAATGTTTTACTCACACATATCTCATTTCTCTCTCCTGATTTCATTACTTTACATTTTTTAATTTTCCCTTTACCTGTAGTGCCTAAAGCACAATTGTTAGCTATTACTCTACTCTGTTCCCTTTCGTTTGCTTTAGAACTATTATTTATACTACTTTTCCACCTGAGCCCTCTCCCTCCATTTACGAGGTTAAAGTCTTCGTGATCACCCTTTTAATCCTTTCGGCCAGGACCCTGGTCCCAGCACAGTTCAGATAGAGCCTGTCACAACAGTACAATCCCCTACAACTACCACATTATGCTTCCCTCCTCCTCCCCAGTTTGAACAGTCTCCTGCTCCAAGGTGCCATGGTCATATTCTGGTGTCCTTCCACCAATATTTATCCTTATCCTCACAGGTAGCAAGTACATTGTGCCAGTTGGATAAGATCAGTTTTTGCGGATTGCCGTTCTTTATTTCACTTGGGAGCCCCTTACTCTGCACACCAACCCCATTCTGATCCTGCACCTCTCTACCAGGTGTAACAAAAGTCTGGAGCAAACTGTCCAGATACTCCTCCCTCTCTCTTATGTGTTGGAGTGTCTCCTACTTGCATTCCAACTCCAGAGAGATTTGTGATGGAGACATCTACTGCAGACGTGTTCGATCGGGGCTCTCTACAAACTCCCACATACTGCAGTCCACAACCTCCTTTGCCATATCTTAGTCTAGATTATTTATATCTACTTTTTAGTCCTTTGTAAGTTTTTTGTTTACATACTAACTTGCATCAAGCACTAAAATCCTGGACAAAATTTTAAATACTTACTGCCTCAAGGTTTCTCGAACCACCACAAGCATTGGAGGCAAAAAACAGCATCTCCTTCCACCTCTGCCCCGAGTTCCCACTCTCACCAAATTCCCAACTTTTACATTCTGTTTACGAAGTACTCCGTTCTGAACCAACCACAAGCATGCACATACAGGTGCCCGTTCACGCGCACACTGCATTTTACCTTCTGCTTGGTTTCCTTCTCCAGGACAATTGCTTTGGTGATATTGAGTGCTATGTAGGTGAAGCTCAGCATGATAATCAATGAAAGCTGTGTTTGGATTGCCAAAACGAAAAGGTCATCGACGTAGGGGGGGAAGGGGAACCGCAGCATTTCGAACGACAACGACGAAAGCAAGTCGACTCCTGCCTTGCTGGTATGGTAACGGATAATAGCTCTGTCTGTCGCTAGTTGTGTCGCCAGAAACCCCTCACGGTAATAGCCTTAGAAAAACCAAAGCACACGAATACAGCACATAAACTACAGTGCAAAATTGAATATCATGAAAATATTAAAGCTTTACCAGAACACAGCTATAATTCATTACATTCATATTATAATGAGGATACTCACTGTTAGGACTCATTATTGTAATACCTGTACTACAGTAGCTAATAGTTAAAGTAAATAAAAAATGAGCATTAGATATTGCCACTGGTCATGTGATCTCATAATTCATGCTTGCACAGCGGCTACGTATGAACTTTAACCATTCTGTGCGTTTATTGGTAAAATGGTAAGACGAAAAGCAGTGTGTAAGTGGTTTTTGATCCTTGTGAGTGCTTTACCTCCTTGGTTACTGAATGGTGAGAGATGTTAAGCACATATCCACATGAGATATTGTGCGAGTGTGTGGAAGGTTTTTCGACTAAAATGAGTGCATGCAGGTGTCAGCACTCTCATTTCTGAGAAAGTCGTGGGCTCAAGTCCCACTCCAGATACTTGAGCCCATAATCCAGGCCGACGCCCAAGCGCAATACTGAGAGAGTGCTGCACTGTCGGTGCCGTCTTTCAGATGAGACGTTAAACCGAGGCCATGCCTGCCTTCTCAAGTGAACCTAAAAGATCCCAGGGCACTATATGAAGAAGAGCAAGGGAGCTATCCCCGGTATTCTGGACAATATTTATCCCTCAACCAACACCAATAAAACAAATTATCTGGTCATTATCTCATTGCTGTTTGTGGGATCTTGCTGTGCGGAAATTGGATGCCGTGTTTCCCACATTACAACAGTGACTACACTTCAGAGTACTTCATTGGGCATGAAGGGGGAGCAGCGGGGGAAGTGACAGAGCTTGCTATCACTGGAGTCTGTCCTGCCAATCTCATTCTGAAATGCCAAGGCCAATTTGATGGCACCAAAAATAGTAACTGAGCTTGTCCTGGAGCATTTAACCACAAAGCTGAAACCAGAGAGAACTCAACATCTTCCTTGTTGTGGATCCAACTCTTGTCAACAGGAAGAATGATTTGCAACAGCTTGGCAAACCTCCCAAAAATAAGTGCCAGGTACAAGGCAGAACCTGCATAACAAGAGATAATCGGAGTGCCACACCCAACAAAAAATGAAGCCGACACTCCAGGTAAGTGCCGCAGTGCTGAATGAGAGTGGCACGCAGCTCACATCAAAGAATTTTAACTCCCACTGCCGAAAACCTGCGCGCACTCTTCCTAGGATGAAGAAACCTACACTTCACTCCCACCCTACCCCAAAATAAATTGCAACTGATGCCATTAGGACACGGGACAGGGTTGTCCAGATGTCAAGTTCTCTGTCCAGCTGGCTTGCTCACCTGTATGAGTGAAGCTGTAGAAGGGTCAGCACTGATAGCTCACCTGGATTGCCGCCATCATTGAAGCGCGGCTCACGAGGCCCAGGTACCGGGAACAGTGGGAAAAGGAACTGAGTGCTCCAGTCACGAATTTGGTTTGGATCGAGAGAATAGAATTGCTTAAGGGGTGCATTCTGAGGCCTATATTTAAATCGCAGTTTGTAGTTTACCTAAAAAAACAAAATCAACAATTAACAACTATATGTCCTGGCTAACATTCCTCCCTCAATCAACATCACCAAAACATACCAACGGGCTTAACTGGTCAATCTCCTCAAACGAGGTTCCCATTAATTTGAAAACAGCTGATGCTGATTTAACACCAAGCGCAATGTTCAGAACATTTCCAAACCTCCCAGCCCAGAAAATTCACACTGCACAAACCAGCAAGCAAGAAAGAAGAGCACAAGGGGACTGATTGTTCACGCTCCTGCGGCCAGGATTCCCATGGCCCATGCAGTTTGAACAGTCTGATCTAAATAAACACACACTCACACTGTGGCGACAGCAGAGAAACTATTTGGGTGATAGATTAATGGAGCGCATAGAGGTTTATATTACTGGCTTGGTGACCAAATTCCATCCCATTATATCAATTATATCCTTATACAGCGATAACCAATTGAGAACAGTGGAGGTGAGAGTAGTGTAGGTCTTCAAGTGCGGCCAGGTGCTGTCCTCCATCTGTTTGTGCTGTAACATTTTGGGTTGTCCATGTGCCCTGCAATCCAGCCAACTCCAGTTCTACCTTCCACAGCTACATACATCTGAAGTGTACCTCACACTGTGATCCCGAGGGTCACCCAATACCACCCCTGTTTCCAGAAACAGAAGTTATGCCTAGTACCATCACAAGGGATACTTTCATTCTAGCTTGAAGTTTCAGACATCCTGTTAGCAAGGAATCGAGGACAGAACAGTCCTCTGAGGAACACTGTGATCTCGGCTCCAGCTCCTGGTCCATGTGCAAGTGAACGAAGAGAAAAATAACTGAAGTTCGAACAATTTTTACTTATAACAATAACCTCAGGGGATTTCAAAAACTGGCAGACTCCAAGAGGCAGTAAAGAATGTTCCAGAGTTGTTGACGACTTCAAAGAGGTTTAAGTAAGAAAACAGGGAGCTGGCGGAGGATGTTAGAAACGTAGAAAATAGGTGCAGGAGTAGGTCATTCAGCCCTTCAAGCCTGCACCACCATTCAATATGATCTTGGCTGATCATGCAACTTCAGTACCCCATTCCTGCTTTCTCTCCATACCCCCTGATCCCTTTAGCCGTAAGGGCAACATCTAACTCCCTTTTGAATATATCTAACGAATTGGCCTCAACAACTTTCTGTGGTAGAGAATTCCACAGGTTTACAATTCTCTGAGTGAAGAAGTTTCTCCTCATCTCGGTCCTAAATGGCTTACCCCTTACCCTCAGACTGTGACCCCTGGTTCTGGATTTCGCCAACATCGGAAACATTCTTCCTGCATCTAACCTGTCCAATCCTGTCAGAATTTTGTATGTTTCTATGAGATCCCCTCTCATTCTTCCAAATTCCAGTGAATATAAACCTAGTCGATCCAGTCTTTCTTCATATGTCAGTCCTGCCATCCTGGTAATCAGTCTGGTGAACCTTCGCTGCACTCCCTCAATAGCAAGAATGTCCTTCCACAGATTAGGAGACCAAAACTGTACACAATATTCAAGGTGTGGCCTCACCAAGGCCCTGTACAACTGTAGTAAGACCTCCCTGTTCCTATACTCAAATCCTCTTGCTATGAAGGCCAACATGCCATTTGCCTTCTTCACCGCCTGCTGTACCTGCTTGCCAACTTTCAATGACTGATATACCATGACACCCAGGTCTCGTTGCAGCTCTCCTTTTCCTAATCTGTCACCATTCAGATAATATTCTGCTTTGTGTTTTTGCCACCGAAGTGGATAACCTCACATTTATCTAAATTATATAGCATCTGCCATGCATTTGCCCACTCATCTAACATGTCCAAGTCACCCTGCAGCCTCTTAGCGTCCCCCTCACAGCGCCACCCAGCTTAGTGTCATCTGCAAACTTGGAGATATTACATTCAATTCCTTTGTCTAAATCATTAATGTATATTGTAAATAGCTGGGGTCCCAGCACTGAACTTTGCGACACCCCACTAGTCACTGCCTGCCATTGTGAAAAGGACCCCTTTATTCCGACTCTTTGCTTCCTGCCTGCCAACCAGTTCTCTATCCACGTCAATACATTACCCCCAATACCATGTGCTTTACTTTTGCACACTAATCTCATGTGTGGGACCTTGTCAAAAGTCTTTTGAAAGTCCAAATACACCACATCCACTGGTTCTCCCTTGTCCACTCTACTAGTTACATCCTCAAAAAATTCTGGAAGATTTGTCAAGCATGATTTCCCTTTCATAAATCCATGCTGACTAGGACTGATCCGTCACTGCTTTCCAAATGTGTTGCTATTACATCTTTAATAATTGATTCCAACATTTTCTCCACTACCGATGTCAGGCTAACTGGTCTATAATTCCCTGTTTTCTCTCTCCCTCCTTTTTTAAAAAGTGGGGTTACATTAGCTACCCTCCAATCCATAGGAACCGATTCAGAGTCTATAGAATGTTGGGAAATCATTATCAATGCATCAACTATTTCTAGGGCCTCTTCGTAAGTACTCTGGGATGCAGACGATCAGGCCCTGGGGATTTATTGGCCTTCAATCCCATCAATATCCCGAACACAATTTCCTGAATAATAAGGATTTCCTTCAGTTCCTCCTTCTCGCCAGACCCTCGGTCCCGTAGTATTTCCGGAAGCATATTTGTGTCTTCCTTAGTGAAGACAGAACCAAAGTATTTGTTCAATTGGCTGCCATTTCTTTGTTCCCCATTATAAATTCATCCGATTCTGACTGCAAGGGACTTACATTTGTCTTCACTAATCTTTTTTTCTTCACATATCTGTAGAAGCTTTTGCAGTCAGTTTTTATGTTCCCTGCAAGCTTACTCTCATACTCTATTTTCCCCCTCCTAATTAGAAACATAGAAAATAGGTGCAGGAGTAGGCCATTCAGCCCTTTGAGCCTGCACCACCATTCAATAAGATCATGGCTGATTATTCTCTCAGTACTCCTTTCCTGCTTTCTCTCCATACTCCTTGATCCCCTTAGCCGTAAGGGCCATATCTAACTCTCTCTTGAATATATCCAATGAACTAGCATCAACAACTCTCTGCGGCAGGGAATTCCACAGGTTAACAACTCTCTGAGTGAAGAAGTTTCTCCTCATCTCAGTCCTAAATGGCCTACCCCTAATTCTAAGACTATGTCCCCTGGTTCTGGACCTCCACAACATCGGGAATATTCTTCCCGCATCTAACTGTCCAGTCCCGTCAGAATCTTATACGTTTCTATGAAATCCCCTTTCATCCTTCTAAACTCCAATGTATAAAGGCCCAGTTGATCCAGTCTCTCCTCATATGACAGTCCAGCCATCCCTGGAATTAGTCTGGTGAACCTTCGCTGCACTCCCTCAATAGCAAGAACGTTCTTCCTCAAATTAGGAGACCAAAACTGAACACAATATTCCAGGTGAGGCCTCACAAAGGCCCTGTACAACTGCAGTAAGACCTCCCTGCTCCTATACTCAAATCCCCTAGCTATGAAGGCCAACATACCATTTGCCTTCTTCACCGCCTGTTGTACCTGCATGCCAACCTTCAATGACTGATGAACCGTGACACCCAGGTCTCGTTGCACTTCCCCTTTTCCTAATCTGCCGCCATTCAAATATTCTGCCTTCGTGTTTTTGCCCCCAAAATGGATAACCTCACATTTATCCACATTATACTGCATCTGCCATGCTTTTGCCCACTCACCTAACCTGTCCAAGTCACCCTGCAGCCTCTTAGCGTCCTCCTCACAGCTCACACCGCCACCCAGTTTAGTGTCATCTGCAAACTTGGAGATATTACACTCAATTCCTTCATCCAAATCGTTAATGTATATTGTAAAGAGCTGGGGTCCCAGCACTGAGCCCTGCGGCACTCCACTAGTCACTGCCTGCCATTCTGAAAAGGACCCGTTTATCCCGACTTTCTGCTTCCCGTCTGCCAACCAGTTCTCTATCCACGTCAGTACATTACCCCCAATACCATGCGCTTTGACTTTGCACACCAATCTCTTGTGCGGGACCTTGTCAAAAGCCTTTTGAAAGTCCAAATACACCACATCCACTGGTTCTCCCTTGTCCACTCTGCTGGTTACATTCTCAAAAAATTCCAGAAGATTCGTCAAGCATGATTTCCCTTTCATAAATCCATGCTGACTTGGACCGATCCTGTCACTGCTTTCCAAATGCACTGCTATTTCATCCTTAATGATTGATTCCAACATTTCCCCCACTACCGATGTCAGGCTAACCGGTCTATATTTACCTGTTTTCTCTCTCCCTCCTTTTTTAAAAAGTGGTGTTACATTAGCTACCCTCCAGTCCATAGGAACTGATCCAGAGTCGATAGACTGTTGGAAAATGATCACCAATGCATCCACTATTTCTAGGGCCACTTCCTTAAGTACTCTGGGATGCAGACTATCAGGCCCCGAGGATTTATCAGCCTTCAATTCCATCAATTTCCCTAACACAATTTCCTGCCTAATAAGGATATCCTTCAGTTCCTCCTTCTCACTAGACCCACTGTCCCCTAGTACATTCGGAAGGTTATTTGTGTCTTCCTTCGTAAAGACAGAAGTATTTGTTCAATTGGTCTGCCATTTCTTTGTTCCACATTATACATTCACCTGAATCCTACATTTGTCTTCACTAATCTTTTTCTCTTCACATATTTATAGAAGCTTTTGCAGTCAGTTTTTATGTTCCCTGCAAGCTTCCTCTCGTACTCTATTTCCGCCCACTTAATTAAACACTTTGTCCTCCTCTGCTGAATTCTAAATTTCTCCCAGTCCTTGGGTTTGCTGCTTTTTCTGGCCAATTTATATGCCTCTTCCTTGGATTTAACACTATCCCTAATTTCCCTTGTTAGCCACGGTTGAGCCACCTTCCCCGTTTTATTTTTACGCCAGGCAGGGATGTACAATTATTGAAGTTCATCCATGTGATCTTTAAATGTCTGCCATTGCCTATCCACCGTCAACCCTTTAAGTATCATTCGCCAGTCTATCCTAGCCAATTCATGTCTCATACCATCGAAGTTATCTTTCTTTATGTTCAGGACCCTAGACTCTGAATTAACTGTGTCACTCTCCACCTTAATGAAAATTCTACATATTATGGTCACTCTTCCCCAAGGGGCCTCGCACAACAAGATTGCCACTTAATTCTCTCTCATTACACAACACCCAGCTCGGTTGGCCAGCTCTCTAGCTGGTTCCTCGACATATTGGTCTAGAAAACCATCCCTTATATACTCCAGGAAACCACTATTAGTTGGCGTTCCTATTCAGCAAGGCCACCAGTGTTGTGAGCTACAGCTCGACAGGGCTCACTGTAACATACGTGGCTGCATCTATTTGTACTAACTGAAAGGCAGCCGTTTTTCTGATTGGCTCTCCATTTTCACATAACCTATTGCTGATTGGTCCCCTTGGAGGATAAGCCACACCCTGAAGTTCCTCTGGAATGTGCAACTGGAACCGCCCAGCACAAGTTCTGACTGACTTTCTGTTGTGTATGCAATAATTGTTAGACTGAGTACTGTTTAACTCCAAGAGGTATGATCTTGGCTCCGCTTTATTAAGACTCAAAGTGACTAATATACAAAATGGCTGGCCTTTTATACTTGGCCTCCAACAGTGATGCCATCTAGTGGCTAGTGATCCCAAAAGTACATACATGACAATATCCCCCTCTGAGATATTAACACAGTCTTTTACAAATTGAGGCGGTCCGGTGTTTTACGCTTCCGGGTTGACCATCTCAGTTCAACTCCAGCCTTGGGTGAGTGTTCAGAGTCTGTTGTGACTGGTGGCTGACCTGGTGGGTGTGGCAATGGCCATGTCAGTGATTGAAAGTCC
Organism: Pristiophorus japonicus; assembly: GCF_044704955.1. Lineage (NCBI taxonomy): Eukaryota > Metazoa > Chordata > Chondrichthyes > Pristiophoridae > Pristiophorus > Pristiophorus japonicus. The sequence continues at coordinate 116,008,794 of NC_091991.1, forward strand.
ATTTTCATTGAACATGTCAGTGACTGAAAGTCCCGATTCACTAATGACCACTGAGTCCTCTGATGACTGGGGGTAGGTTGGTTGGTCGTCGATTGTCTCTTCCTCCGACTGTTCCGGTTCGTCTGTGTGCCGCAGCTTTGTTTGATCCATATGTTTCCTGCATGTTTGCCTGTTTTTGAGCTTGACAATACTCTGTTGCCCTCCTTGGCCATGACAGTACCAGCGATCCACTTGGGATCCTGACCATAGTTCAGAACATATACAGGATCATTTACAGAAATATTGCGTGACACAGCTGCGCGATCGTGATACCCTTGCTGACTTTGTCTTTTATATTCAACATGATTATTCAAGTCGGGGTGTACAAGAGATAGCTTGGTCTTAAGACCTCTTCATCATTAGTTCAGCAGGCGAGACCTCGGTAAGCTTGTGTGGTCTTGTCCTGGAACTGAGCAGTATGCATGACAGGCGGGTCTGCAGTGACCCTTGGGTTACTTGTTTCATACTCTGCTTTAAGATTTGGACAGCACGTTCTGCTTACCCATTGGATGCAGGTTTGAACGGTGCTGGCCTTACATGTTTGATACCATTGAGTTTCACGAACTCTTGAAACTCCTGACCAGTGAAGCACGATCCGTTGTCGCTGACAACATAGAAAATAGGTGCAGGAGTAGGCCATCCGGCCCTTCGAGCCTGCACCACCATTCAATAAGATCATGGCTGGTCATTGCTTCAGTACCCTGTTCCTGCTTTCTCTCCATACCCCTTGAACCCTTTAGCCGCAAGGACCATATCTAACCCCTTCTTGAATATATCCAATGATGTCAGGCAGTCCATGTGTCGCGATCATGACACTGAGATTCTCAATGGTAGCTGTGGATATGCTGGATGACATGATTATACAACTCTATCCACTTCGAATATGCATCCGCCACAACTAGAAACATCTTCCCCAGGAAGAGACCTGCAAAGTCTATGTGGAACCTGGACCATGGTTTGGACGGCCACGACCACAGACTCAGCGTTGATTTCGCTGGTGCTTTGCTGAGCTGCATGCAAGTGTTGCACTGATGCACACATGATTCCAGCTCAGAGTCAATTCCTGGCCACCATACATGAGACCTGGCGATGGCTTTCATCATTACAATGCCGGGATGTGTGCTATGTAGCTCACATACAAATTTCTCTCTCTCTTTTTTGAGCATAACACGATTGCCCCACAGTATACAATTCAACTGAATAAATAGTTCGTCTTTGCGACGAATGTAAGGTTTGGTCTCCTCGCACATTTGCTTGGGTATGGCAGACCAATCACCTTTGAGGATGCAACTCTTCACCACCGATAAAATCGGGTCCTGGCTGGTCCAGGTCTTAACTTGTTGAGCCGTGACAGGGGTTCCTTCACTCTCAAAAGCATCCATAACTAACAATAGGTCCGTCGGTTGTGGCGTTTCCACCTCCGGTGTGGGCAACGGCAGACGTCTCAAAGCATCGGCATAATTCTCAGTGCCAGGTCTATGGCGAATGACAATCATAAGCGGATAATGTCAGCGCCCACCTCCGGATGCGGGATGAAGCATTGGTATTAATACCTTTGTTTTCAGAGAACAGTGAAATGAGCGGCTTGTGATCTGTCTCCAGTTCAAACCGAAGACCAATCAGGTACTGATGCATCTTTTTAACCCCATACACACAGGCTAGTGCTTCTTTCTCTACCATGCTGTAGGCTCTTTCCGCTTTAGACAAATCTTTTGAAGCATACACGACTGGTTGAAGTTTACCCGACTCATTAGCTTGTTGGAGTATGCAACCAATTCCATATGACGCAGCATCACAGGCCAATACTAAACGTTTACATGGGTCATAATGTACCAGCAGCTTGTTAGAGCGAAGCAGATTAGTGGCTTTCTCAAAAGCTCTGTCTGAGACGCACCCCACACCCAGTTGTCGTCTTTTCTTAGCAGCATGTGCAGTGGTTCTAATAAGGTGCTCAATTTAGGTAGGAAGTTACCAAAGTATTGAGTAGACCCAGGAATGAACGCAGCTCCATCACATTCTGCGGTTTGGGTGCATTCTTGATGGCCTTGGTTTTTGCGTCCGTGGGCCGATTGCCGTCAGCAGCAATTTTCCTCTCCAGGAATTCGCCCTCTGGTGCCATGAAGGACGCACTTCGAGCATTTCAGTCTGAGTCCCACTTTGTCCAGACGATGTAGAACCTCTTCCAGGTTGTTCAGATGTTCCTCGGAGTTATGACCTGTGATCAGGATGTCATCTTGGAACACGAAGATTCTGGGAACGGACTTCAGTAGACTCTCCATGTTCCTCTGAAATATTGCTGCAGCTGAGCGAATTCCAAAAGGGCACCTGTAATAAATCAATAGTCCTTTATGTGTGTTAATGCACATAAGTCTCTTCGACATCACGACCAGCTCCTGTGTCATGTAGGCTGACGTCAAGTCCAGTTTGGTGAACGACTTCCCCCCAGCTAGCGCTGCAAACAAGTCATCAGCCTTCGGTAATGGGTGCTGATCCTGTTTCGAAACTCTGTTGATCGTAGCCTTGTAGTCTCCACAGATCCTGACTGTGCCATCACTTTGCAGCACAGGAACAATGGGGCTGGCCCATTCATTAAATTCAACCGGTGATATGATCCCTTCACGCTGGAGTGTCCAGTTCAATTTCATCATATACGGCACTGCCCGAGCTTTATGATGGACGGGTCTTGCATCCGAGTCCACGTGGATCTGCACCTTGGCTCCTGTGAAGTTGCCGATGCCTGGTTCGAACAGCGAGGGGAACTTGCTCAGTACTTGGGCACATGTATCTTTCTCCGACGACGACGCCTTGATGTCATTCCAATTGCATCTGATTTTTTTTAAGCCAGTTCCTGCCGAACAGAGCCATTGCCTGGGACAATCCATAGCGGCAACTCGGGAACTGCACCGTCATATGACACTTTAATTGTGGCACTGCCAATCACTGTCATGAGTTCTTTGGTGTACGTGCGCAACTTGGCATTGACTGGACTCAGCCTGGGCCTCACAGCCTTGGTATCCCACAGCTTGTCGAATGCCCCCTGGCTCATTATCGATTGACTCGCCCCCATGTTCAGTTCCATCGATACCAGCACCACATTAAATTTCACGTTGATCATTATCGGTTTGCTCTTAGTTAGGAACGAGTACAGTCCATACACTTCCTCCTCTGGTATCTCGGATTGCGTATCCGGATCTGCGCTAGTCTGACCATCATCCTCAATGCGGTGTGTCGTAGCACGCTTGCTCATCTGCGACACTTGCGCTGGAGATGCCCCACTCTCAGACAGCCTTTGCAACTATATTGCTTAAATCAGCACTGCTGGTGCCGGTGATTTCCCCCACAACGCCAACAGAGAAATCGGATGCATTCCCACTGGCGGACTTTGGGCAGCCACAGGTTTCGCGTACGCAGTCGGGTAGGCCCTGCCATGTGCCACTCTGCCGAATCAATCATATTTACAGTACTTGCCAAGTTTCAATTTTTCACTGACATCTACTTTAGACTTCTATCCGTCGTCATGCATGACTGAGCGATCGTGATAGCCCTGTTCAAGTCCAACGTCTCCACCGCCAGTAGTTTATGCAGGATCACCTCATGGTTGATGCCGATTACAAAGACGTCCCGCAGCATGTCTGCCAACACAGTCCCGAACTTACACGGTCCTGCTAGGCGTCTCAGGTCGGCAACGAATTCCGCCGCATTTTGGCCCTCTGAGCGAACTTGCGTGTAAAATCTGTATCTCGAGATGATGGTGCCTGCGTCTGGCTTAAGGTGGTCCTGTACCAGTGTACATAATTCTTCATACGTCTTCTCTGTTGGACTCATAGGCAGGAGTGGATTCTTTATCAGACCATAAATTTTTGGACCGCAAACTTTGAGGAACACCGCTCGGCTCCGATCTGTGTCGCCGACCTCCTCCATTTTGTTGGCCATGAAGAACTGGCTCAAATGGCTCACAAAGTCTGCCCAATCTTCTCCTTCCACAAATCGCACCAACAATCCCATTGTGCTCATTTTTGCATGCAAAGGTTCTTGTTGCCTCGTCGCCAAATGTTGTGTATTCAATAACTGTTAGACTGAGTACTGTTTAACTCCAAGAGGTATGACCTTGGCTCTGCTTTATTAAGGCCCAAGGTGACTAATATACAAAATGGCTGGTTTTTTATACTTGGACTGCACACACGTGCGTGCAGCCCAATGGCCTCCAACAGTGACACCATCTAGAGGTTGGTGATCCCAAAAGTACATACATGATACTTTCCAATTTGTAATTCGATCCATTTTGACTTCAGAAGCCAGAGGATAGATCTCCCCAAAAACCACCAAGTTCCAGCCAAAGTCCCTTATCCCAGCACATGTGCTGCTTCCCCCAACCAAGTTCCAGCTGAAGTCCCTTACCTCAGCGCAAGTGCAATCCTCCCCCAGTTGAAGTACCTTATACGAGCGCAAGTGCTGCCTCCGCCAGCTGAATACCTTACCCCAGCACATGTACTACTTCACACAGCCGAAGTCCTTTACCCAAGCGCAAGACCTCCCCCCCCCCGCCCCCCCACCATAGATGGAGCATTGTGTGCGGATTGTTAACAGGTTTATTGGGTACGAAGTGAAGACTTATGTCTTTCACCCACCCCAACGATGTCCCTTGTAACACACGCACCGAACTTACATGCAGCAAGGAGTTGGAAGAACGTGATCCGTCTTCTCTGAGTTCCCTCTCTCCACTCCGATCCTCTCCGTTTCTCTCTCTCCCCACACCGCCCCCCCCTCCCTCCCACAAGATCTCTCTCTCTCTCTCTCACCCCCACCCCACCCCGGCTCTCTTTCTCTCCCTCAGGCTCTCTCCCTCTCCCCCCCCCCCTTCCAGGCTCTCTCTCCCCCCACCCCAAGTTTGCTCTCTCTCTCCCCCCCGCCCCCCAAGCTCGCTCGCTCTCCCGCCCCCAAGCTCTCTCTCCCCCCCCCCCCAAGCTCGCTCGCTCTCCCACCCCCAAGCTCTCTCCCCCCCCCACAAGCTCGCTCGCTCTCTCCCCCCCCAAGCTCGCGCTCTCTCTCTCTCTCCCCCCCAAGCTCGCTCTCTCTCTCTCTCTCTCTCCCCCCCAAGCTCGCTCTCTCTCTCTCTCTCTCTCCCCCCCAAGCTCGCTCTCTCTCTCTCCCCCCCCCAAACTCACTCTCTCTCTCCCCCCAAGCTCACTCTCTCTCTCTCCCCAAGCTCACTCTCTCTCTCTCTCCCCCCCAAGCTCGCTCTCTCCCTCCCCCCCCCCAGCTCACTCTCTCCCTCCCCCCCCCCCAGCTCACTCTCTCTCCCTCTCTCACCCCCAAGCTCACTCTCTCTCCCCCCCAAGCTCACTCTCTCTCTTCCCAAGCTCACTCTCTCTCTCTCTCCCCCCCAAGCTCGCTCTCTCCCTCCCCCCCCCCAGCTCACTCTCTCCCTCCCCCCCCCCAGCTCACTCTCTCTCCCTCTCCCCCCCCCAAGCTCTCTCTCTCTCCCCCCCAAGCTCACTCTCTCTCCCCCCCAAGCTCACTCTCTCTCTCCCCCCGCAAGCTCTGCCCCCAAAGCTCGCTCTCTCCCCCCGCCCCAAGCTCTCTCTCCCTCTCCCACCCCCAAGCTCGCTCGCTCTCTCTCCCACCCCCAAGCTCGCTCGCTCTCTCTCCCACCCCCAAGCTCGCTCGCTCTCTCTCTCTCTCTCCCCCCCCCAAGCTCTCTCTCTCTCCCCCCCCCAAGCTCACTCTCTCTCTCTCTCTCCCCCCCCCAAGCTCTCACTCTCTCCCACCCCCCCCCGCCAAGCTCACTCTCTCTCTCTTCCCCCCCCCCCAAGCTCTCTCTCCCACCCCCCAGCCAAGCTCACTCTCTCTCCCCCCCAAGCTCTTGCTCTCTCTCCACACCCCCCCCACGCTCTCTCTGTCTGCCCGCCCCCCAAGCTCTCTCTCTCCACCCCATCAAGCTTGCTCGCTCTCTCCACCCCCCCTAGCTCGCTCTCAATCTCTCTCTCCCCCGCCCCCCAAGCTCGCTCGCTCCCCCGCCCCCAAGCTCTCTCTCTCCCCCCCCCCAAGCTCGCTCGCTCTCTCCCCCCCCAAGCTCGCGCTCGCTCTCTCTCTCTCCCCCCCCCAAGCTCACTCTCTCTCTCTCTTCCCCCCCCCCAAGCTCACTCTCTCTCTCTCCCCCCCAAGCTCACTATCTCTCTCTCTCCCCCCCCCCCCAAGCTCGCTCTCTCTCCCCCCCCCCCAAGCTCGCTCTCTCTCCCCCCCCCAAGCTCGCTCTCTCTCCACCCCCCCCAAGCTCGCTCTCTCTCCACCCCCCCCAAGCTCGCTCTCTCTCTCTCTCCCCCCCCAAGCTCGCTCTCTCTCTCTCTCTCCCCCCCCAAGCTCGCTCTCTCTCTCTCTCCCCCCCCCCAAGCTCGCTCTCTCTCTCTCTCCCCCCCCCAAGCTCGCTCTCTCTCCCCCCCCCCCAAGCTCGCTCTCTCTCTCTCTCCCCCCCCCAAGCTTGCTCTCCCCCCCCCCAAGCTCACTCTCTCTCCCCCCCCAAAGCTCGCTCTCTCCCACCCCCCGCCAAGTTCACTCTCTCTCTCCCCCCCCAAGCTCACTCTCTCCACACCCAAGCTCGCTCTTCTTTCTCTCTCCCCCCCAGCTTGCTCTCTCTCTCTCGCCCCAAGCTCGCTCTCTCTCTTCCCCCCCCAAGCTCGCTCTCTCTCTCTCCCCCCCACCCAAGCTCGCTCTCTCTCCGCCACCCGCCCCAAGCTCGCTTTCTCTCCACCACCCCCCCCCCCCCGCAAGCTCGCTCTCTCTCTCTCCTCCCCCCCCCAAGCTCTCTCTCTCCCCACCCCAAGCTTGCTCTCTCTCCCCCCAAGTTCACTCTTTCTCTCCCCCCTCCCCACCCAAGCTCGCTCGCTCTCTCCCCCCCCCCCCCCGCAGAAGCTCGCTCTCTCTCTCTCCCCCCCACCCAAGCTCGCTCTCATCCCCCTCCCAAGCTCGCTCTCTCTCTCTCCCCTCCCCAATCTCGTCTCTCTCCCCCCACCCCAAGCTCGCTCTCTTCTCCTCCCCCCCCCCCCTTCAAGGGAGCTCGCTCTCTCTCTCTCTCTCTCTCCTCCCCCCCGAAGCTCGCTCGCTCGCTCTCTCTCTCTCCTCCACCAGCTCTTTCCCCGCTTCTCGCTCTCCCCCCCCCAAACTCACTCTCTCTCTCCCCCCCAAGCTCACTCTCTCTCTCTCCCCAAGCTCACTCTCTCTCTCTCTCCCCCCCAAGCTCGCTCTCTCCCTCCCCCCCCCAGCTCACTCTCTCCCTCCCCCCCCCAGCTCACTCTCTCTCCCTCTCCCCCCCCCAAGCTCTCTCTCTCTCCCCCCCAAGCTCACTCTCTCTCCCCCCCAAGCTCACTCTCTCTCTCCCCCCGCAAGCTCTGCCCCCAAAGCTCGCTCTCTCCCCCCGCCCCAAGCTCTCTCTCCCTCTCCCACCCCCAAGCTCGCTCGCTCTCTCTCCCACCCCCAAGCTCGCTCGCTCTCTCTCCCACCCCCAAGCTCGCTCGCTCTCTCTCTCTCTCTCCCCCCCCCAAGCTCTCTCTCTCTCCCCCCCCCAAGCTCACTCTCTCTCTCTCTCTCCCCCCCCCAAGCTCTCACTCTCTCCCACCCCCCCCGCCAAGCTCACTCTCTCTCTCTTCCCCCCCCCCAAGCTCTCTCTCCCACCCCCCAGCCAAGCTCACTCTCTCTCCCCCCCAAGCTCTTGCTCTCTCTCCACACCCCCCCCACGCTCTCTCTGTCTGCCCGCCCCCCAAGCTCTCTCTCTCCACCCCATCAAGCTTGCTCGCTCTCTCCACCCCCCCTAGCTCGCTCTCAATCTCTCTCTCCCCCGCCCCCCAAGCTCGCTCGCTCCCCCGCCCCCAAGCTCTCTCTCTCCCCCCCCCCAAGCTCGCTCGCTCTCTCCCCCCCCAAGCTCGCGCTCGCTCTCTCTCTCTCCCCCCCCCAAGCTCACTCTCTCTCTCTCTTCCCCCCCCCCCAAGCTCACTCTCTCTCTCTCCCCCCCAAGCTCACTATCTCTCTCTCTCCCCCCCCCCCCAAGCTCGCTCTCTCTCCCCCCCCCAAGCTCGCTCTCTCTCCCCCCCCAAGCTCGCTCTCTCTCCACCCCCCCCAAGCTCGCTCTCTCTCCACCCCCCCCAAGCTCGCTCTCTCTCTCTCTCCCCCCCAAGCTCGCTCTCTCTCTCTCTCTCCCCCCCCAAGCTCGCTCTCTCTCTCTCTCCCCCCCCCCCAAGCTCGCTCTCTCTCTCTCTCCCCCCCCCAAGCTCGCTCTCTCTCCCCCCCCCCCAAGCTCGCTCTCTCTCTCTCTCCCCCCCCCAAGCTTGCTCTCCCCCCCCCAAGCTCACTCTCTCTCCCCCCCCAAAGCTCGCTCTCTCCCACCCCCCGCCAAGTTCACTCTCTCTCTCCCCCCCCAAGCTCACTCTCTCCACACCCAAGCTCGCTCTTCTTTCTCTCTCCCCCCAAGCTTGCTCTCTCTCTCTCGCCCCAAGCTCGCTCTCTCTCTTCCCCCCCCCCAAGCTCGCTCTCTCTCTCTCCCCCCCACCCAAGCTCGCTCTCTCTCCGCCACCCGCCCCAAGCTCGCTTTCTCTCCACCACCACCCCCCCCCCGCAAGCTCGCTCTCTCTCTCTCCTCCCCCCCCCCAAGCTCTCTCTCTCCCCACCCCAAGCTTGCTCTCTCTCCCCCCAAGTTCACTCTTTCTCTCCCCCCTCCCCACCCAAGCTCGCTCGCTCTCTCCCCCCCCCCCGCAGAAGCTCGCTCTCTCTCTCTCCCCCCCACCCAAGCTCGCTCTCATCCCCCTCCCAAGCTCGCTCTCTCTCTCTCCCCTCCCCAATCTCGTCTCTCTCCCCCCGCCCCAAGCTCGCTCTCTTCTCCTCCCCCCCCCCCCTTCAAGGGAGCTCGCTCTCTCTCTCTCTCTCTCTCCTCCCCCCCGAAGCTCGCTCGCTCGCTCTCTCTCTCTCCTCCACCAGCTCTTTCCCCGCTTCTCGCTCTCCCTGGTGCTGTGGGAGGGCCGCAGCCCGCTCGGGGCCCGGCGCTGCGGGAGGCTCTGGGCATGCTCAGGACTCGGCGCTGTAGCATGCTCGGGGCTCGGCGCTGCGAGAGGCTCAGGGCATGCTCGGGCTCGGCGCTGCGGGAGGCTCGGGGCCTGCTTGGGACACCTCGGAAGATGCGCTCGGCTGCTCGGGCCTCCTGCTGAATGCATCGGAGGCAACGTGGTGTTGGCCGCATACGCAGAAAAGGGTTAGTAGGAATTGCACTGGGTAGCGGGGCGGAGTCGGTGATATTTGTCCTAACTTTTGTTTCTGCGCACGCGTCGGCAGACACATGTGCAGAAGGGAGACTTAGTACAGTTACTCCGAGCATACGTACGGTAGTGTGCCTTCCCCCACAGTGACATGAACTGTAGCAATTCACGGAGAATGCTGGTCCCACTCTCCAGGATTTAATCACCCCACACCCGACACCAACTCCTTTTACAAACCAGAGTGCAAGAGGTCACGGAACAGCATCTCGTTCCTGAGGCAGGAGAGTTTCACGCTCAAGTCTGAACATCTGCTGCAGGAACTCAAAGGGTGAATGTGAGCTCCTTCTGCAATAAATCCTACTTACATCAAAATAAAACACAACATGCTCACTAAATATTTAGCGATTAAAGAAAACCTTCCAATATATGTGTAAAGTCCTTACTCAATGGCACAAAACCCACACGAGGCACATTCTATGGACAAGGTCACTCTATGACCTGAATCTTTATTCACAGGACCAAGGAGTGATGACCCTGCGTGGGACCTCCCTTTATATACCTGGATGACCAGGTAAGGAGTGTCTCCCACAAGTTCACCCGCTGTGGTCAAGATGTGCATTGCTTAAGTACATACAGTATTGAAGTGGTGTTACTTAGAGGTCACATACATGACATCATCTCCCCCCCCAAAGTCTTATTGGGATCATAGGTTAAGTATTTTAGGTGGTCTACGCTCCCTCGTGGAGTGCCTCAGTTGGGGTTCTGGTTGTTGAGCCTTGGCGTGAGTGTCTGTCACCTGTGGTGATTCCGGCCTGTCCGGGCTGACCGCCGGGACTGCATGCTGCTGAAGGTTCTTGTTGCTCGTTCGCTGGTGGTGGTGTGAGCACCATCTCATGACCTTCCTCGGGTTCCTCAGTGTCTATGCTGAACCTTTGTTTTTACTTGGTCCAGATGCTTACGGCATATCTGTCCATTGTTAAGTTTAACCACAATGACCCTGTTCCCCTCTTTGTCTATTGCAGTACCCTCAAGCCATTTGGGCCCCACGGCGTGATTGAGGACAAATACGGGGTCATTTATTTCCATACATCTCCCCCTTGAGTTTCGGTCATGGTACTCGTTTTGGGACTGGCGCTTGCCCTCAACTATGTCGGTCAGGACTGGGTGAATGAGGGACAACCGAGTTTTGAGTGTTCGTTTCATAAGTAGCTCAGCAGGCGGGACCCCCGTGAGCGAGTGCGGTCGGGACCTATAGGCCAGCAGGAGGCGTGGTAGGCGGCATTGAAGGGAGGATCTTTGAATCCTGAGTATGCCTTGTTTAATGATTTGGACCGCACGTTCCGCCTGGCCATTTGAACCGGCTTGAACGGTGCTGTCCTGACATGGTTGATGCCATTGCCCGACATGAACTCCCGGAATTCGTAGCTCGTGAAACATGGGCCATTATCGCTAACAAGGATGTCCGGCAAGCCGTGGGTTGCAAAGACCGCACGTAGACTCTCCACAATGGTGGATGTCGTGCACGAATTCAAAATGATGCACTCGATCCATTTCGAGTACGCATCTACTACAATGAGAAACATTTTTCCCATGAATGCGCCCACGTAGTCTACATGAATACGTGACCATGGCCTGGAGGGCCAGGGCCACAGGCTGAGCGGGGCCTCCCTGGGGGCATTACTCAGCTGGGCACACAGTGTTCCAGGTCTGAATCAATTCCCGGCCACCAAACATGTGACCGGGCAACGGCCTTCATCAGAACGATGCCTGAATGCTCACTGTGGAGTTCCCTGATGAATGCCTCCCTGGCCCTCTGGGGCATGACTACCCGGCTGCCCCATAGTAGGCAGTCAGCTTGGATGGAGAGCTCATCCATCCGCCTGTGAAACGGTCTGACCTCCTCAGGGCATGCTCCGCGTGCGGGCGCCCAATCCCCAGTCAGGACACATTTCTTAATCAGAGATAGGAGGGGATCGCTGTTTGTTCAGATTGCAACATGCACCCGACCCCATAGGACGATGCATCACATGTTAGAACCAATTTCTTACAGGGGTCGTACAGGGTCAATAAATTATTGAAACAAAGTAAGTTCCGCGTCCGATTGAAAGCCCGTTCTTGACAGTCCCCCCAAAACCAATCACAACCCTTACGCAGGAGCACGTGAAGCGGCTCCAACAACATGCTTAAGTTCGGCAGAATGTTCCCGAAATAGTTCAAGAGTCCCAGAAATGAACGCAACTCCGATGTGTTGCCGAGCCTGGGCGCTTGTCGAATCGCCCCTGTTTTGGATTCGGTGGGCCGAATCCCATCTGCAGCAACCCTCCTGCCCAGGAACTCAACCGTAGGAGCCAAAAACACACATTTAGACTTCTTGAGTCGCAGGCCTAGCTGGTCCAGTCGGTGTAGCACCTCCTCCAGGTTGTGGAGGTGTTCCTCGGTGTCTCGACCCGGGATGAGGATGTCGTCCTGAAATACGATTGTTCCAGGAATGGATTTAAGCAGGCTTTCCATGTTTCTTTGAAAAATCGCGGCCGCTGATCGAATGCCAAACGGTCACCTGTTGTAAACGAACAGTCCCTTGTGCGTGGTGATGGTGGTCCGTAGCTTAGATTCGTCAGCCAGTTCTTGGGTTATGTAGGCTGAAGTGAGATCCAACTTGGTAAACAGCTTGCCGCCTGCCAGCATGGCAAAACGATCCTCTGCTCTCGGGAGCGGGTATTGGTCTTGTAGGGACACCCAATTGATAGTGGCCTTGTAGTCGCCAGAGATCCTGACAGAACCACCCGCTTTTAGGATGGGAACGATGGGGCTCGCCCAGTCGCTGAATTCAATGGGCGAGATGATGCCCTCGCTCAGCAAACGGTCCAATCCGCTCTCAATTTTCTCCCGCATCACATACGGCACCGCTCTGGCTTTGTGGTGCACTGGTCTGGCATCTGGGGTGATGCGTAACACTACTTTGATACCTTTGAACGTCCCGACACCAGGTTGGAATAGTGACTCAAATTGTTGTAGGACTTGTGAGCACGAACTTCGCTCCACAGATGACATTGCGTGCACATCTCCCCATTTCCAGTTCATCTCAGCTAACCAGCTCCTTCCCAACAGTGCGGGACCATTGCCCGGGACAATCCAGAGCGGCAGCCGGTTCACTGATCCATTGTGTGTGACCGCCAACATTGTACTGCCTAGTACTGGAATGATTTCTTTGGTATACGTCCGTAGTTGTGTCTCAATGCGTTCTAGTTTGGGTCTACTGGCTTTGTGTGGCCATAGCTTTTCGAATTGTTGAACGCTCATGAGTGACTGGCTGGCCCCCGTGTCCAGCTCCATGCGTACAGGGATGCCGTTTAATAAAACCTTCATCATCATTGGTGGAGTTTTGGTATATTAACTGTAAATGTTTGCCACATGAATCCGCTGAACTTCAGCGTCCATTGATTTGTCCAAAGAGTCATCCTGCATCACAGACCCCGCACTTAAATTAGCCTGGTTACAGGCTTCCTGCACATTCGAGCTAAATGGCCACTGAGGTTGCAATTTCTGCAAACGAATTGTTGAAACCTGCAAGACCTAGCAGAGTGTTTGCCCCCACACCTCCAGCATGAGCTGAGATTCCCATTGTTGTGAACAAAGGAGCTATGACCTGGCATTCCTCGCTGATTATCTCTTTGACTGCCCTTGAGTACCCTGTTAGTGGGTGTCAATGGCCCCATCCTGGACCGCATTGTGTGTAAATGTCCGTTCAGCCTGTCATTGCCTCTGTTGAAAACCTGCTCTCGGGTCTATTGCTGCCGCGGGTGTGTCGAACTGCCCATGGCTGCCTGTGGGACTCTGAGTCGCGTTGATGGCTCAGACTTTCTGATATTGACTCCCTGATCCCGCCGCGTTGGAGGCAGAATTGCGCGCGTATATTATTTTGGTTTCCTCTTCCCCTGCCATGAAAGTCTGAGCCATCAACGCCGCCACTTCCAAAGTCAAGTCCTTGGTATCAATTAACTTTTGGAAAATCCCTGCATGACCGATGCCCTCAATAAAGAAATCCCTTAACATCTCCCCCCTGCAGGAGTCTGTGAACTTACAGAGGCTGGCCAAACGGCGGAGGTCCGCAACGAAGTCCGGTATGCTCTGTCCTTCACGATGTCAGTGGGTATCGAATCTGTGTCGGGCCATGTGTATGCTGCTCGCCGGTTTCAGGTGATCACCGATTAGTTTGCTGAACTCTTCAAAGGTTATGTCCGCCGGCTTTTCGGGTGCCAGTAGGTCCTTCATGAGCGCATAAGTCTTAGGTCCGCAGCTGGTCAGCAGATGTGCCCTTCGTTTGTCGGCCGCTGCATCTCCCAGCCATTCTTTCGTGACAAAGCTTTGCTGGAGCCTCTCAATGAAATCGTCCCAGTCCTCACCAACACAGTACCGTTCCTCTGTGCTACCAGTGGCCATTCTTGTGGGTCGCTGATTCCCGTTTCTCATCACCAATGTAAAGTCCTTATTCAATGGCACAAAACCCACACGAGGCACATTCTATGGACAAGGTCACTCTATGACCTGAACCTTTATTCACAGGACCAAGGAGTGATGACCCTGCGTGGGACCTCCCGTTATATACCTGGATGACCAGGTAAGGAGTGTCTCCCACAAGTTCACCCCCTGTGGCCAAGGTGTGCATTGCCTAAATATATACAGTATTGCAGTGGTGTTACATAGAGGTTACATACATGACAATATGGGGCATAAAATCAGAGCGTGAGAGAGTGGAAGATTCTACACTAACACTTGGCAAACCTCACCTATGCACCTCCAGTCAAACTCATTATATTGCATGTACATACAGCAGTAACGACTCACTATATAGCACGTACCTGCAGCGGTAAAGGATCGTCAGGATGCTTAAAGTCATGGATGATTACGAGAGCTGCCAGTACATTCCTTGCCAAATCGTTTTCCGATCTTACAAATTCATTGAACTGATCTTCTGATTGAAAACCTACAACTGCAAAGAAAGAAGGCCTCTTTAATCCATGGTTCAGGTTACATAGGGTTAAATGGAATCTTGGTGGTTTGGATGACATAGGGTATTTTAGATTTGTATCGTAGTCCGGCACAAATGGGTATTGTAGCCTGGTACAAATGGGAATAGCAGACTAGCACTAATAGGTATTGAAGACTGGTACTGCTGCGTATCATAGCCTGGTACCAATGGGTATTAAAGCCTGGGACGAATCGATATTGTAGCCTGGTACTAATGGTTATTGTAGCCTAGTACTAATGAGTATTGTAGACTGGAACTAAAGGGTATCATGGCCTGGTACCAATGGGTATTATAGCCTGGTACTGATGGGCATAATAACCTAGTACTAATCGGTATTGCAGATTGGTACTAATGGTTAATGTAGACTAGTACTAATGGGTATTGCAGCCTGCTATTAATGGGTATTGTAGCCTGATAATAATGGGAATTGCAGCCAGGTACTAATGGGTATTGCCAACTGGTAATAATGGGTATTGCCAACTGGTAATAATGGGTATGCTAGAGTGGAGCTAGAGGATATTGTAGCCTGGTACTAATGGGCATTGTAGTCTGGTACTAATGGGTATTGTAGTTTAGTACTAATGAGTATTGTAGACTGGAACTAAAGGGTATCATGGCCTGGTACCAATGGGTATTATAGCCTGATACTGATGGGCATTGTAGTCTGGTAGTAATCAGTATTGCAGATTAGTACTAATGGGTATTGTGGCCTGGTACTAATGGGTATTGTAGACTGGTACTAATGAGTACTGTAGATCGGTACTAATGGGTATTGTTGCCTGGTACCAATGGGGATCGTAGCCTGGTACTAATGGGTATTGTAGACTGGTACTAATGGGCATTGCAGCATGGTACAATTGGGTATTGTAGACTGATACTAATGGGGATTTTAGACAGGTACTAATGGGTTTTGTAGATTAGTACTAAAGTGTATTGCAGCCAGGTATTAATGGGTATCGAAGGCTAGTACTAAAGGGCATTGTAACCAGATACTAATGGGTAGTGTAGACAGATACTAATGGGTATTGTAGCCTGGTACTAAGGGGTACTGTAGCCTGGTACTAATGGGTATTGTAGCCTGGTACTAATGGGTATTGTAGACTGGTACTAATGGGTATTGTAGACTGGTATTTATGGGTATCGTAGACTGGTACTTACAGGTATCGTAGACTGGTACTTATGGGTATCGTAGACTGGTACTTATGGGTATTACAGCCAGGTACTAATGGGTATTGTTGCCTGGTACTAATGGGCATTTTAGAAGTGCATTAATGCATATTGGGGCTTGGTACTATTGGGTATTGTGGACTGGCACTAATAGGCATTGCAACCAGGTACTAATGGGTAATGTAGCCTTGTACTAATCAGTAATGTAGACTGATACTAATGGACATTGTGGCCTGGTACTAATGGGGATTGTAGCCTGGTACTAATGGGGATTGTAGTCTGGTACTAATGGGGAATGTATGGTACTAATGGGTATCCTAGACAGGTACTAATGGGCATTGTAGTCAGGTAGTAATGGGTATGGTAAACTGGTACTAATGGGTATCGGAATTTGGTACGAATGGGCATTGTAGTCAGGTATTAATGGGCATCATGGCCAGATACTAATGGGTATTGTAGATTGATTTTAATGGGTACTGTAGGCTGGTACTAATGGGTACTGTAGACTGGTACTAATGGGTATTGTAGATTGGTACAAATGGGTATTGTAGACTGGTACTAATGGGTATCCTAGACAGGATCTAATGGGTATTACAGCCAGGTACTAATGGGTATTGTAGCCCAATACTAATGGGAATTGCAGGCTGGTACGAATGGGTTTTGTATACTGGAGCTAATGCGTATTGTAGCTTGGAACCTTTGGGTATTGTAGACTGGAACTAATGGATATTGTAGGCTGGAACTAATGAATATTGTAGCCTAGTACTAATGGGTATTGTAGATTGGTACTAAAGGGTATCATAGCCTGGTACCAATAGATATTACAGCCTGGTACTGATGGGCATTATAGCCTGGTACTAATGGTTATTGCAAACTAGTACTAATGGGTAATGTAGTCTGGTTCTAAACGATTTTGTGGCCTGGTACTAATGCATATTGAGACTGGTAGCAGTGGGTATCGTAGCCTGGTAGTAATGGGTATTATAGTGAGGTTCAAATGGGCATTGTAGACTAGTACTACTGGGTATCATGTCCTGGTACTAATGGGTATTGTAGCCTGGTACTAATGGGCACAATAGCTTGATACTAATGGGCATCAGAGACTGGTACTAATGCTATTATAGCCTACATAGAAACATAGAAAATAGGTGCAGGAGTAGGCCATTTGGCCCTTCGAGCTTTCACCACCATTCGATAAGATCATGGCTGATCATTCCCTCAGTACCCCTTTCCTGCTTTCTCTCCATACCCCTTGATCCCTTTAGCCGTAACGGCCATATCTAACTCCCTCTTGAATATATCCAATGAACTGGCATCAACAACTCTCTGCAGCAGGGAATTCCACAGGTTAACAACTCTCTGAGTGAAGAAGTTTCTCCTCATCTCAGTCCTAAATGGCCTACCCCTTATCCTAAGACTGTGTCCCCTGGTTCTGGACTTCCCCAACATCGGGAACAATCAACCCGCATCTAACTTGTCCCGTCCTGTCAGAATCTTGTATGTTTCTATGAGATCCCCTCTCATCCTTCTAAATTCCAATGTATAAAGGCCCAGTTGATCCAGTCTCTCCTCAGGTGTCAGTCCGGCCATCCCAGGAATCAGTCTGGTGAACCTTCGCTGCACTCCCTCAATTGCAAGAACATCCTTCCTCAGATTAGGAGACCAAAATTGAACACAATGTTCCAGGTGAGGCCTCACCAAGGCCCTGTACAACTGCAGTAAGACCTCCCTGCTCCTATACTCAAATCCCCTAGCTATGAAGGCCAATGTACCATTTGCCTTCTTTACCGCCTACTGCACCTGTATGCCAACTTTCAACGACTGATGAACCTTTACATCCAGGTCTCCCCTTTTCCTAATCTGCCACCATTCAGATAATATTCTGTCTTCGTGTTTTTGCCTCCAAAGTGGATAACCTCACATTTATCCACATTATACTGCATCTGCCATGCATTTGCCCACTCACCTATCCTGTCTAAGTCACCCTGCAGCCTCTTAGCATCCCCCTCACAGCTCACACAATCACCCGGTTTAGTGTCATCTGCAAACTTGGAGATATTACACTCAATTCCTTCATCCAAATCATTGATGTATATTGTAAAGAGCTGGGGTCCCAGGACTGAGCCCTGCGGCACTCCACTAGTCACTGCCTGCCATTCTGAAAAGGACCCGTTTATCCCGACACTCTGCTTCTTGTCTGCCAACCAGTTCTCTATCCACGTCAGTATATTACCCCCAATACCATGTGCTTTGATTTTGCACACCAATCTATTGTGTGGGACCTTGTCAAAAGCCTTTTGAAAGTCCAAATACACCATATCCACTCGTTCTCCCATGTCCACTCTACTAGTTACATCCTCAAAAAATTCCAGAAGATTTGTCAAGCATGATTTCCCCTTCATAAATCCATGCCGACTTGGACCGATCCTGTCACTGCTTTCCAAATGCGCTGCTATTTCATCCTTAATAAATTGATTCCAACATTTTCCCCACCACTGATGTCAGGCTAACCGGTCTATAATTACCCGCTTTCTCTCTCCCTCCCTTTTTAAAAAGTGGTGTTACATTAGCAACCCTCCAATCTATAGGAACTGATCCAGAGTCGATAGACTGTTGGAAAATGATCACCAATGCATCCACTATTTCTAGGGCCACTTCCTTAAGTATTCTGGGATGCAGACTATCAGGCCCCGGGGATTTATCGGCCTTCAATCCCATCAATTTCCCTAACACAATTTCCCGCCTAATGGGTATTGTGGACTGGGATTAATGAATATTGTAGCCTGGCACTAATGGGTATTGGAACCTGGTACCAATGGGTATTGTACCCAGGTAGTAATGGGTATTGTGGACTGGTACTAATGGGCATTGTCACCTGATACTAATGGGTACCTTAACCTGGTACTAATGAGCATTGTAGCTTGGTACTAATGTGCACTGTAGCCAGGTACAACGGGGCATTGTAGCCTCGTATTAATGGGCATTGTAGCCTGGTATTAAAGGACAGTGCAGCCGAATACTAATAGGGATCCTAGCCTGCTACTAATTGGTATTGTAGCCTTCTACTATTGAAAACTGGTACTTATGGGCATTGTAGACTGGTACTTATGGGTAGCGTAGACTGGTACTTATGGGTATCGTAGACTGGTACTTATGGGTATTACAGTCAGGTAGTAATGGGTATTACAGCCAGGTACTAATGGGTATTACAGCCAGGTACTAACGTGTATTGTAGCCTGGAACTAATAGATATTGTAGGCTGGAACTAATGAATAGTGTAGCCTAGTACTAATGGGTATTGTAGATTGGTACTAAAGGGTATCATAGCCTGGTACCAATAGGTATTACAGCCTGGTACTGATGGGCATTATAGCCTGGTACTAATGGTTATTGCAAACTAGTACTAATGGGTAATGTAGCCTGGTACTAAAGGATACTGTAGCCTGGTATTAATGAATATTGAGACTGGTATCAGTGGGTATCATAGCCTGGTAGTAATGGGTATTATAGCGAGGTTCAAATGGGCATTGTAGACTGGTACTACTGGGTATCATGTCCTGCTACTAATGGGTATTGTAGCCTGGTACTAATGGGCACGATAGCCTGATACTAATGGGTATCACAGACTGTACTAATGCTATTATAGCTTGGTACAAATGGTAATTGTTATGTGGTACTAATGGGTATTGTAGAGTGTTACTAATGGGTATCCTAGCCTGGAACTAATGGACATTATAGCATGGTACTAATAGATCATAGCCTAGTAGCAATGGGTATCATAGATTGGTACTAATAGGTATTGTAGCCTGGTACAAATGGGAATAATAGACTGGTACTAATGGGTATTGAAGATTAGTAGTAATGGGTGTCATAGCCTGGTACTAATGCATATTGTAGCAAGGATCTAATGGGCATTGTAGCATGGGACTAAAGGGTATTGTAGACTAGAATCAATGGATATCGTAGCCTGGAACTAATGGGTATAGAAAACTGGTACTAATGGTTATGGTAGCCTGGTACTAATGGATAATGTAGCCTGGTACTAATGGGTATTGTGGACTGGTACTAATAGGTATCCTGGACTGGTACTAATGGGCATCGTAGACTGGAACTAATGGGTATCGTGGCCTGCTACTAATGGGTATTGTAGCCTGGCACTAATGGGTATTGTGGACTGGGATTAATGGATATTGTAGCCTGGTACTAATGGGTATTGTAGCCTGGTACTAATGGGTATTGTGGACTGGGATTAATGGATATTGTAACCTGACACTAATGAGTATTGGAACCTGGTACTAATGGGTATTGTAGCCAGGTACTAATGGGTATTGTGGACTGGTACTAATGAGCATTGTCACCTGATACTATTGGGTATCATAACCTGGTACTAATGAGCATTGAAGCCTGGTACTAATGTGTACTGTAGCCAGGTACAACGGGGTATTGTAGTCACGTATTGATGGGCATTGTAGCCTGGTAGTAATGGGTATTCTAGCCTGGTATCATAGACTGGACTTACGGGTATCGTAGACTGGTAGTTATGAGTATTACAGTCAGGTACTAATAGGTAGTGTTGCCTGGTACTATTGCGCATTTTAGGAGGGCATTAATGCATATTGTGGCTTGGTACTAATGGGTATTCTAGCCTGGTACTAATGGGTATTGTAGCCAGGTAATAATGGGTATTGTGGACTGGTACTAAAGGGCATTGTCGCCTGATACTAAGGGTATCCTAGCTTGGTACTAATGTACACTGTACCCAGGTACAGCGGGGTATTGTAGCCTCATATTAATGGGCATTGTAGCCTGGTACTAATGAGCAGTGCAGCGTAGTATTAATAGGGATTCTTGCCTGCTACTAATTGGTAGTGTAGCCTTCTACTATTGAAAACTGGTACTAATGGGCATTGTAGCCTGGTACTAATGGGTTATGCCGACTGGCACTAATGGGAATTGTAGCCAGGTACTACTGCGTATTGTGGACTGGTACCAATGGGCATGATAGCCTGGTATTGATGAGCATTGTGGCCTGGTAGTAATCGGTATTGCAGATTGGTACTAATGGGTATTGTCGCCTGGTACTAATGGGAATTGTAGCCTGGTACTACTGGGAATTGAAGACTGGTACTAATGGTTATGGTAGCCTGGTATTACTGGGTAATGTAGTGTGGTACTAATGGGTATTGCAGATTGGTACTAACGGGTATTGTGGCCTGGTACTAATGGGAATTGTAGCCTGGTACTACTGGGAATTGAAGACTGGTACTAATGGTTATGGTAGCCTGGTATTACTGGGTAATGTAGTGTGGTACTAATTGGTATTGTGGACTGGTACTAATGGGTATTGTGGACTGGACCTGATGGGTATTGTGGACTGGGACTAATGGGTATAGTAATCTGTGCTAATGGGTATAGCAGCCTGGTACTAATGGGCAGTGTAGCATGGTAGTAATAGGGATTCTAGCCTGTTACTAATTGGTATTGTAGCCTGCTACTAATGGGTATTGTAGCCAGGTACTAATACTTATTGCGGACTGGTAATAATATGCATCCTAGAGTGGTGCGAGAGGGTATCATAGCCTGGTACTAATGGGCGTTGTAGCCTGATACTAATAGGTATTGTATTCTGGTAAAATGGGAATTTTAGATTGGTACTAATGGGATTCATAGCCTGGTACCAATGGGTATTATAGCTTGGTACTGATGGGCGTTGTAGTCTGGGAGATATCGGTATTGCAGATTGGTACTAATGGGTATTGTGGCCTGGTACTAATGTGTATTGTAGACTGGTACTAACAGGCA
Organism: Pristiophorus japonicus; assembly: GCF_044704955.1. Lineage (NCBI taxonomy): Eukaryota > Metazoa > Chordata > Chondrichthyes > Pristiophoridae > Pristiophorus > Pristiophorus japonicus. The sequence goes on from NC_091991.1 coordinate 116,030,070, forward strand.
TTGTAGCATGGCACAATTGGGTATTGTAGCCTGGTACTAATGGGGCTTTTAAAATGGTACTAATAGGTATTGTAGCCTGGTACTAATGGGTATTGCAGCCAAGAACTAATGGGTATGGTAGCTGGTTCTATTAAGCATTGCAGTCAGGTACCAATGGGTATTGTAGCCTGATACTAATGGGTATTGAGATTGGTATCAATGGGTATCGTAGCCTGGTACAAAAGGATGTTATAGCATGGTACTAATGGGCATTATAGCATGGTACTAATGGATATTGTAGCCTAGTACTAATGGATATTGTAGCCTGGTACTAATGGATATTGTAGCCTGGTAGTAATGGATATTGTAGCCTGGTAGTAATGGATATTGTAGACTGCTACTAATGGATATTTAGGCTGTTACTAATGAGTAATGAAGACTGATACTAATGGGTATGGTACACTGGTACTGGTGTGTATCCTAGCCTGGTATAATCGGCATTATAGCCACCTAGCAATGGGTTTTATAGCCTGGTACTAATGGGTATTGTAGCCTGATATTAATGGGTATTTCAGTCTGGTACTAATGGGTATTGTCGCCTGGGACAAGTGAGTATTGTAGCTTGGTACTAATGGGTATTGTAACCTGGTATTAATGGGCAGTGTAGCCTGGTACTAATATGGATCCTAGCCAGCTACTAATTGGTACTGTAGTCTACTACTAATGGGTATTGCAGGCCAGTACTAATGCATATTGTAGCCTGCCTATCAATGGGTATTGTAGCCTGGTACTTATGGGTATTGCCAACTGGCACTAACGGGAATTGCAGCCAGGTACTAATGGGTATTGCGAACTGGTACTAATGGGTATCCTAGAGTGGTGCTAGAGGGTATCGCAGCCTGTTACTAATGGGCATTGTAGCCTGCTACTAATGGGGTATTGTAGTCTAGTACAAATGGGTATTGTAGATTGGTACTAATGGGTATCATAGCCTGGTACCAATAGGTATTATAGCTTGGTACTGATAGGCATTGTAGTCTGGTAGAAATCGGTATTGCAGATTGGTACTAATGGGTATTGTGTCATGGTACTAATGTGTATTGTAGACTAGTACTAACGGGCATTGTAGCATGGTACAATTCAGTATTGCAGATTGGTATTAATGGGGATTGCAGCCAGGTACGAATGGATTTCGAAGGCTGGTACTAATGGGCTTTGTAACCAGGAACTAATGGGTAGTGTAGGCTAATACTAATGGGTATTGTAGACTGGTACTAATGGATATTTAGACTGGTACTAATGGGTATGGTATACTGGTACTGATGTGTATCCTAGCCTGGTAGTAATCGGCATTGTAGCCACATACCAATGGGTTTTGTTGCCTGGTACTAATGAGTATTGTAGCCTGATACTAAGGGGTATCCTAGACTAGTACTACTGGGTATCGTAGTTTGGGACTAATGGGTATTGTAGACTGATACTAATGGGTATTGTAGTCAGGTACAAATGGATATTGTAGACTGGTACTAATGGGTATTGTAGCCAGGTACAAATGGGTATTGTAGCCAGGTACAAATGGGTATTGTGGACTCGTACTAATAGGTATTCCAGACTGATACTAGTGGATAGCGTAGCCTGGTACTAATGGGTATCAGAGACTGGCACTAATGGGTACTGTAATCTGGTACTAATGGGTATTGTGCAATCGTACTAATGGGTATCCTAGACTAGAACTAATGGGTATCGTAGCTTGTTACGTGGGTATTGTAGCTGATACCAATGGGCACTGCAGTCTGGTACAAATGGGTATTGTAGACTGGTACCAATGGGTATCCTAGACGTGTACTAAAGGAGATTACAGTAAGGTAATGATGGGTATTGTAGCCTGCTACTAATGGGTATCCTAGATGGGTCCTAAAGGATATAACAGCCAGGTACTAATGGGTATTGAAGACTGGTACCAATGGGTAATAAAGACTGGTACTAACGTGTATTGTAGCCTGGTACTAAAGCATATTACAGCCAGGTACTAATGGGTATTGTAGACTGATACCAATGAGTATTGTAGACTGGGACTAATAAGTATGCAAGCCTGGTACTAATTGGCATTGTAGCCTGGTACTAATTGGTATCGTAGCCTGGTAATTAATGGGATTTGTAGACTGGTACTAATGGGTATTGTAGACTGGTACTAATGGGTATTGTGGACTGGTACAAATGGGTATTGTAGACTGGTACAAATGGGTATTGTAGACTGGTACTAATAGGTATCGATGCCTGGTACTAATGGGTATTGTGGACTGAGACTAATGTGTATTGCTGCCTGGTATCAATGGGTATTGTAGCCAGGTACTAATGGGTATTGTGGACTGGTACTAAAGGGCATTGTCGCCTGATACTAAGGGTATCCTAGCTTGGTACTAATGTACACTGTACCCAGGTACAGCGGGGTATTGTAGCCTCATATTAATGGGCATTGTAGCCTGGTACTAATGAGCAGTGCAGCATAGTACTGATAGGGATCCTTGTCTGCTACTAATTGGTAGTGTAGCCTTCTACTATTGAAAACTGGTACTAATGGGCATTGTAGCCTGGTACTAATGGATATGGAAGACTGGTGATAATGGGTTATGTAGCCTGGTACTAATGTGTATTGCTGCCTGGTACTAATGGGTTCTGCCGACTGGGACTAATGGGAATTGTAGCCAGGTACTAATGCGTATTGTGGACTGGTACTAATGGGTATTATAGCTTGGTACCAATGGGCATGATATCCTGGTAATGATGGGCATTGTGGCCTGGTAGTAATCGGTATTGCAGATTGGTACTAATGGGTATTGTGGGCTGGTACTAATGGGAATTGTAGCCTGGTACTACTGGGTATTGAAGACTTGTACTTATGGTTATGATAGCCTGGTATTACTGGGTAATGTAGTGTGGTACTAATGGGTATTGTGGACTGGTACTAATGGGTATTGTGGGCTGGACCTAATGGGTATTGTGGACTGGGACTAATCGGTATAGTAGCCTGTGCTAATGGGTATAGCAGCCTGGTACTAATGGGCAGTGTAGCATGGTACTAATAGGGATTCTAGCCTGTTCCTAATTGGTATTGTAGCCTGCTGCTAATGGGTATTGTAGCCAGATACTTATAGGTATTGCGGACTGGTAATAATGTGCAACATGGAGTGGTGCTGGAGGGTATCATAGCCTGGTACTAATGGGCGTTGTAGCCTGATACTAATAGGTATTGTATTCTAGTAAAATGGGAATTTTAGATTGGTACTAATGGGATTCATAGCCTGGTACCAATGGGTATTATAGCTTGGTACTGATGGGCATTGTAGTCTGGGAGATATGGGTATTGCAGATTGGTACTAATGGGTATTGTGGCCTGGTACTAATGGGTATTGTGGCCTGGTACTAATGTGTATTGTAGACTGGTACTAACAGGCATTGTAGCATGGCACAATTGGGTATTATAGCCTGGTACTAATGGGGCTTTTAAAATGGCACTAATAGGTATTGTAGCCTGGTACTAATGGGTTTTGCAGCCAAGAATTAATGGGTATGGTAGCTGGTTCTATTAAGCATTGCAGTCAGGTACCAATGGGTATTGTAGCCTGGTACTAATGGGTATTGAAGACTGGTAATAATGGGTATTGTTGCCTAGTACCAATGGGGGTCATAGCCTGGTGCTAATGGGTATTGTAGCGAGGTGCTAATGGTTATTGTTGCATGGTACTAATGGATATTGTAGACTGGTACTAATTGGTATTGTAGCCTGATACTAATGGGTATTGAGACTGGTATCAATGGGTATCATAGCCTTGTACAAATGGGTGTTATAGTAAGGTACTAATGGGCATTATAGCATGGTACTAATGGATATTGAAGACTGGTACCAATGAGTAATAAAGACTGGTACTAACGTGTATTGTAGCCTGGTACTAATGTATATTGTAGCCTGGTACTAATGGATATTTAGACTGTTACTAATGAGCATTGAAGACTAATACTAATGGGTATGGTATACTGGTACTGATGTGTATCCTAGCCTGGTAGTAATTGGCATTGTAGCCACCTAGCAATGGGTATTGTTGCCTGGTACTAATCGGTATTGTAGCCTGATACTAATGGGTATCGTATGCTGGTACTAATGGGTATTGTGGCATGGTACTAATGGGTATTGTAGCCTGATACTAATGGGTATTGTAGCCTGGTATTAATGGGTTTTGTAGCCTGGTACAAATGGGTTTTGTAGCCTGATACTAATGGGTATCGTAGGCTGGTACTAATGGGTATTGTGGCATGGTACTAATGGGTATAGCAGCTTGGTACTAATGGGTATTGTAACCTGGTATTAATGGGCCGTGTAGCCTGGTACTAATATGGATCCTATCCTGCTACTAATTGGTACTGTAGCCTACTACTAATGGGTTTTGCAGGCCGGTACTAATGCGTATTGTAGCCTGCCTATCAATGGGTATTGTAGCCTGGTACTTATAGGTATTGCCAACTGGCACTAACGGGAATTGCAGCCAGGTACTAATGAGTATTGCGGACTGGTACTAATGGGTATCCTAGAGTGGTGCTAGAGGGTATCGCAGCCTGTTACTAATGGGCATTGTAGCCTGCTACTAATGAGATATTGTAGTCTAGTACAAATGGGTATTGTAGATTGGTACTGATGGGCATTGTACTCTTGTAGAAATCGGTATTGCAGATTGGTACTAATGGGTATTGTGTCATGGTACTAATGTGTATTGTAGACTGGTACTAACGGGCATTGTAGCATGGTACAATTCGGTATTGCAGATTGGTATTAATGGGGATTGCAGCCAGGTACGAATGGATTTCGAAGGCTGGTACTAATGGGCTTTGTAACCAGGTACTAATGGGTAGTGTAGGCTAATACTAATGGGTATTGTAGACTGGTACTAATGGGTATTTAGACTGGTACTAATGGGTATGGTATACTGCTACTGATGTGTATCCTAGCCTGGTAGTAATCGGCATTGTAGCCACATACCAATGGGTTTTGTTGCCTGGTACTAATGAGTATTGTAGCCTGATACTAAGGGGTATCCTAGACTAGTACTACTGAGTAACGTAATTTGGGACTAATGGGTATTGTAGCCAGGTACAAATGGATATTGTAGACTGGTACTAATGGGTATTGTAGCCAGGTACAAATGGGTATTGTAGCCAGGTACAAATGGGTATTGTGGACTCGTACTAATGGGTATCCCAGACTGATACTAGTGGGTATCGTAGCCTAGTACTAATGGGTATCGGAGACTGGCACTAATGGGTACTGTAATCTGGTACTAATGAGTATTGTGCAATCATACTAATGGGTATCCTAGACTAGAACTAATGGGTATCGTAGCTTGTTACGTGGGTATTGTAGCTGATACCAATGAGCACTGTAGTCTGGTACAAATGGGTATTGTAGACTGGTACCAATGGGTATCCTAGACATGTACTAAAGGGTATTACAGCCAAGTAATAATGGGTATTGTAGCCTGCTACTAATGGGTATTGTAGCCTGATACTAATGCGTATCCTAGACGGGTCCTAAAGGGTATAACAGCCAGGTACTAATGGGTATTGAAGACTGGTACCAATGAGTAATAAAGACTGGTACTAACGTGTATTGTAGCCTGGTACTAAAGGGTATTACAGCCAGGTACTAATGGTTATTGTCGACTGATACCAATGAGTATTGTAGACTGGGACTAATGAGTATGCAAGCTTGGTACTAATTGGCATTGTAGCCTGGTACTGATTGGTATCGTAGCCTGGTAATTAATGGGATTTGTAGACTGGTACTAATGGGTATTGTAGACTGGTACTAATGGGTATCGTAGCCAGGTACTAATGGGTATTGTGGACTGGTACTAAAGGGCATTGTCGCCTGATACTAAGGGTATCCTAGCTTGGTACTAATGTACACTGTACCCAGGTACAGTGGGGTCTTGTAGCCTCATTTTAATGGGCAATGTAGCCTGGTACTAATGAGCAGTACAGCATAGTAGTAATAGGGATCCTTGCCTGCTACTAATTGGTAGTGTAGCCTTCTACTATTGAAAACTCATAATAATAGGCATTGTAGCCTGGTACTAATGGGTATGGAAGACTGGTGATAATGGGTAATGTAGCCTGGTACTAATGTGTATTGCAGCTTGGTACTAATGGGTTATGCCGACTGGCACTAATGGGAATTGTAGCCAGTACTAATGCGTATTGTGGACTGGTACTAATGGGTACTATAGCTTGGTACCAATGGGCATGATAGCCTGGTTTTGATGGGCATTGTGGCCTGGTAGTAATCGGTATTGCAGATTGGTACTAATGGGTATTGTGGCCTGGTACTAATGGGAATTGTAGCCTGGTACTACTGGGTATTGAAGACTGGTACTAATGGTTATGGTAGCCTGGTATTACTGGGTAATGTAGTGTGGTACTAATGGGTATTGTGGACTGGAACTCGTGGGTATTGTGGTCTGGGCCTAATGGGTATTGTGGACAGGGACTAATGGGTATAGTAGCTTGTGCTAATGGGTATAGCAGCCTAGTGCTAATGGGCAGTGTAGCATGGTACTAATAGGGATTCTAGCCTGTTACTAATTGATATTGTAGCCTGCTACTAATGGGTATTGTAGCCAGGTACTCATAGGTATTGCGGACTGGTAATAATGTGCATCCTAGAGTGGTGCTAGAGGGTATCATAGCCTGGTACTAATGGGCGTTGTAGCCTGATACTAATAGGTATTGTATTCTAGTAAAATGGGAATTTTAGATTGGTACTAATGGAATTCATAGCCTGGTACCAATGGGTATTATAGCTTGGTACTAATGTGCATTGTGGTCTGGGAGATATGGGTATTGCAGATTGGTACTAATGGGTATTGTGGCCTGGTACTAATGTGTATTGTAGACTGGTACTAACAGGCATTGTAGCCTGGCACAATTGGGTATTGTAGCCTGGTACTAATGGGGCTTTTAAAATGGTACTAATAGGTATTGTAGCCTGGTACTAATGGGTATTGAAGACTGGTAATAATGGGTATTGTTGCCTCGTACCAATGGGGGTCATAGCCTGGTGCTAATGGGTATTGTAGCGAGGTGCTAATGGGTATTTAGACTGGTATCAATGGGTATCATAGCCTCGTACAAATGGGTGTTATAGCATGGTACTAATGGGCATTATAGCATGGTACTAATGGATATTGTAGCCTGGTACTAATGGATATTGTAGCCTGTTACTAATGGATATTTAGACTGTTACTAATGAGCATTTAAGACTGATACTAATGCGTATGGTATACTGGCACTGATGTGTAGCATAGCCTGGTAGTAATCGGAATTGTGGCCACCTAGCAATGGGTATTGTTGCCTGGTACTAATCGGTATTGTAGACTGATACTAATGGGTATCGTAGGCTGGTACTAATGGGTATCGTAGGCTGGTACTAATGGGTATTGTGGCATGGTACTAATGGGTATTGTAGCCTGATGCTAATGGTTATTGTAGCCTGGTATTAATGGGTTTTGTAGACTGGTACTAATGGGTATTGTAGCCTGATATTAATGGGTATTTTAGTCTGGTACTAATGGGTATTGTCGCCTGGGACAAGTGAGTATTGTAGCTTGGTACTAATGGATATAGCAGCCTGGTACTAATGGATATTGTAACTTGGTATTAATGGGCAGTGTAGCCTGGTACTAATATGGATCCTAGCCTGCTACTAATTGGTACTGTAGTCTACTACTAATGGATATTGCAGGCCAGTACTAATGCATATTGTAGCCTGCCTATCAATGGGTATTGTAGCCTGGTACTTATGGGTATTGCCAACTGGCACTAACGGGAATTGCAGCCAGGTACTAATGGGTATTGCGGACTGGTACTAATGGGTATCCTAGAGTGGTGCTAGAGGGTATCGCAGCCTGTTACTAATGGGCATTGTAGCCTGCTACTAATGGGGCATTGTAGTCTAGTACAAATGGGTATTAAAGATTGGTACTAATGGGTATCATAGCCTGGTACCAATAGGTATTATAGCTTGGTACTGATGGGCATTGTAGTCTGGTAGAAATCGGTATTGCAGATTGGTACTAATGGGTATTGTGTCATGGTACTAATGTGTATTGTAGACTGGTATTAACGGGCATTGTAGCATGGTACAATTCAGTATTGTAGACTGGTATTAATGGGGATTGCAGCCAGGTACGAATGGATTTCGAAGGCTGGTACTAATGGGCTTTGTAACCAGGTACTAATGGGTAGTGTAGGCTAATACTAATGGGTATTGTAGACTGGTACTAATGGGTATTTAGACTGGTACTAATGGGTATGGTATACTGCTACTGATGTGTATCCTAGCCTGGTAGTAATAGGCATTGTATCCACATTAATGGGTTTTGTTGCCTGGTACTAATGAGTATTGTAGCCTGATACTAAGGGGTATCCTAGACTAGTACTACTGGGTATCGTAGTTTGGGACTAACGGGTATTGTCGACTGATACTAATGGGTATTGTAGCCTGGTCCTAATGGATATTGTAGACTGGTACTAATGGGTATTGTAGCCAGGTACAAATGGGTATTGTGGACTCGTACTAATGGGTATCCCAGACTGATACTAGTGGGTATCGTAGCCTAGTACTAATGGGTATCGGAGACTGGCACTAATGGGTACTGTAATCTAGTACTAATGGGTATCCTAGACTAGAACTAATGGGTATCGTAGCTTGTTACGTGGGTATTGTAGCTGATACCAATGAGCACTGTAGTCTGGTACAAATGGGTATTGTAGACTGGTACCAATGGGTATCCTAGACGTGAACTAAAGGGTATTACAGCCAGGTAATAATGGGTATTGTAGCCTGCTACTAATGGGTATTGTAGCCTGATACTAATGAGTATCCTAGACGGGTCGTAAAGGGTATAACAGCCAGGTACTAATGGGTATTGAAGACTGGTACCAATGGGTAATAAAGACTGGTATTAACGTGTATTGTAGCCTGGTACTAAAGCGTATTACAGCCAGGTACTAATGAGTATTGTAGACTGATACCAATGAGTATTGTAGACTGGGACTCATGAGTATGTAAGCCTGGTACTAATTGGCATTGTAGCCTGGTACTAATTGGTATCGTAGCCTGGTATTAATGGAATTTGTAGACTGGTACTGATGGGTATTGTAGACTGGTACTAATGGGTATTGTAGCCTGGTACTAATGGATATTGTCGAAGGTACTAATGGGTATCGTGGACTGGTACTAATAGGTATCGTAGCCTGGTACTAATGGGTATTGTGGACTGAGACTAATGTGTATTGCAGCCTGATACCAATGGTTATCATAGCCAGGTACTAATGGGTATTGTGGACTGGTACTAATGGGCATTGTCGCCTGATACTAAGGGTATCCTAGCTTGGTACTAATGTACACTGTACCCAGGTACAGCGGGGTATTGTAGCCTCATATTAATGGGCCTTGTAGCCTGGTACTAATGAGCAGTGCAGTGTAGTACTAATAGGGATCCTTGCCTTCTACTAATGAAAACTGGTACTAATGGGTATTGTAGCCTGGTACTAATGTGTATTGCAGCCTGGTACTAATGGGTAATGCCGACTGGCACTAATGGGAATTGTGGCCAGGTACTAATGCGTATTGTGGACTGGTACTAATGGGTATTATAGCTTGGTACCAATGGGTATGATAGCCTGGTATTGATGGGCATTGTGGCCCGGTAGTAATCGGTATTGCAGATTGGTACTAATGGGTATTGTGGCTTGGTGCTAATGGGAATTGTAGCCTGATACTATTGGGTGTTGAAGACTGGTACTAATGGTTATGGTAGCCTGGTATTACTGGGTAATGTAGTGTGGTACTAATGGGTATTGTGGACTGGTACTAATGGGTATTGTAGACTGGTACTAATGGGTATTGTAGCCAGGTACTAATGGCTATTGTGGACTGGTACTAAAGGGCATTGTCATCTGATACTAAGGGTATCCTAGCTTGGTACTAATGTACACTGTACCCAGGTACAGCAGGGTATTGTAGCCTCATATTAATGGGCATTGTAGCCTAGTACTAATGAGCAGTGCAGTGTAGTATTAATAGGGATTCTTGCCTGCTACTAATTGGTAGTGTGGCCTTCTACTATTGAAAACTGGTACTAATGGGCATTGTAGCCTGGTACTAATGGGTAATGTAGCCTGGTAATAATGTGTATTGCAGCCTGGTACTAATGGGTTCTGCCGACTGGCACTAATGGGAATTGTAGCCAGGTACTAATGCGTATTGTGGACTGGTACTAATGGGTATTATAGATTGGTACCAATGGGCATGATAGCCTGGTATTGATGGGCATTGTGTCCTAGTAGTAATCGGTATTGCAGATTGGTACTAATGGGTATTGTGGCCTGGTACTAATGGGAATTGTAGCCTGATATTATTGGGTATTGAAGACTGGTACTAATGGTTATGGTAACCTGGTATTACTGGGTAATGTAGTGTGGTACTAATGGGTATTGTGGGCTGGGCCTAATGGGTATTGTGGACTGGGACTAATGGGTATTGTAGCCTGTGCTAATGGGTATAGCAGCCTGGTACTAATGGGCAGTGTAGCATGGTAGTAATAGGGATTCTAGCCTGTTACTAATTGGTATTGGAGCCTGCTACTAATGGGTATTGTAGCCAGGTACTCATAGGTATTGCAGACTGGTAATAATGTGCATCCTCGAGTGGTGCTGGAGGGTATCATAGCCTGGTACTAATGGGCGTTGTAGCCTGATTCTAATAGGTATTGTATTCTAGTAAAATGGGAATTTGATTGGTACTAATGGGATTCATAGCCTGGTAGCAATGGGTATTATAGCTTGGTACTGATGGGCGTTGTAGTCTGGGAGATATGGGTATTGCAGATTGGTACTAATGGGTATTGTGGCCTGGTACTAATGTGTATTGTAGACTGGTACTAACAGGCATTGTAGCCTGGCACAATTGGGTATTGTAGCCTGGTACTAATGAGGCTTTTAAAATGGTACTAATAGGTATTGTAGCCTGGTACTAATGGGTATTGAAGACTGGTAATAATGGGTTATGTTGCCTAGTACCAATGGGGGTCATAGCCTGGTGCTAATGGGTACTGTAGTGAGGTGCTAATGGGTATTGTAGCATGGTACTAATGGATATTGTACACTGGTACTAATTGGTATTGTAGCCTGATACTAATGGGTATTTAGACTGGTATCAATGGGTATCGTAGCCTGGTACAAATGGATGTTATAGCATGGTACTAATGGGCATTATAGCATGGTACTAATGGATATTATAGCCTGGTACTAATGGATATTGTAGACTGCTACTAATGGATATTTAGACTGTTACTAATGAGCATTGAAGACTGATACTAATGGGTATGGTATACTGGTACTGATGTGTATCCTAGCCTGGTAGTAATCGGCATTGTAGCCACCTAGCAATGGGTATCGTTGCCTGGTACTAATCAGTATCGTAGGCTGGTACTAATGGGTATTGTAGCCTGATACTAATGGGTATCCTAGACGGGTCCTAAACGGTATATTAGCCAGGTACTAATGAGTATTGAAGACTGGTACCAATGGATAATAATGACTGGTACTTACGTGTATTGTAGCCTGGTACTAAAGGGTATTGCAGCCAGGTACTAATGGGTATTGTAGACTGATACCAATGAATATTGTAGACTGGGACTAATGAGTATGCAAGCCTGGTACTAATTGGCATTGTAGCCTGGTACTAATTGGTATCGTAGCCTGGTAATTAATGGGATTTGTCTCCTGGTACTAATCGGTATTGTAGACTAATAATCATTGAAGATTGATACTAATGGGTGTGGTATACTAGCACTGATATTTATCCTAGTCTGGTAGTAATCGGCGTTGTGGCCAGCTACCAATGGGTATTGTAGCCTGGTATTAATGGGCATTGTAGCCTGGCATTAATGGGTATTGTCACCTGGTACCAATGGGTTTCATAGCCAGGTTCTAATGGTGGACTGGTACTAATAGGTAACCTAGATTGGTACTAATGGGTATCGTGGCCTGGTACTAATGGGTATTGTAGACTGGGAGTAATGGGTTTTGTAGCCTGGTACTAATGCGTATTGTAGCCTGGCACTAATGGGTAATGTAGCCTGGTACTTATGGATATTGTAGACTGGGATTAATGGGCATTGTAGCCTGGTACTAATGTGTATTGTGGACAGGGATTAATGGGTATTGTAGCCTGGTACTAATGGGCATTGTAGCCTGTCACTAATGGGTATTGTAACCTGGTACCAATGGGTATCATAGCCAGGTACTAATGGGTATTGTGGACTGGTACTAAAGAACATTGTTGCCTGATACTAATGGGTATCCTAGCCTGGTACTAACGTGCACTGTAGCCAGGTACAATGGGGTATTGTAGCCTGGTATTAATGGGCGCTGTAGACTGGTACTAATAAGTGATGAAGACTGGTAATAATGGGTAATGTAGCCTGGTTCTAATGGGTATCGTGGACCGAGACTAATAGTTGCTGAAAATTGATACTAATGGGCATTGTAGCTTGGTACTAATGGTTATTGTAGCTCGTTACTAATGTGTAATGTAGTCTGGTACTAAATGGTATTGCGGACAGCAAATAATGGGTATTGTGGACTGGGACTAATGGGTATTGTGGACTGCGACTAATGGGCATTGTAGCCTGGTACTAATGTGTTTTGTGGACTGGGATTAATGGGTATTGTAGACTGGTACTAATGGGCGTTGTAGCCTGGCACTAATGGGTATTGTAACCTGGTACCAATTGGTATCATAGCCAGGTACTAATGGGTATTGTGGACTGGTACTAAAGAGCATTGTCTCCTGATACTAATGGGTATCCTAGCCTTGTACTAATGGGTAATGTAGCCTGGTTCTAATGGGTATTGTGGACCAAGACTAATGGTTGATGAAAACTAATACTAATGGGCATTGTAGCATGGTAGAAATGGTTATTGTAGCTCGGTACTAATGTGTAATGTAACCTGGTACTAAATGGTATTGCAGACTGCGACTAATGGGTAGTGTGGACTGCGACTAATGGGTATTGTGGACTGTGACTAATGGATATTGTGGTCTGCGACTAATTGGTATTGTGGACTGTGACGAATGGGTATTGTGGACTGCGACTAATGGCTATTGTAGCCTGGTACCAGTGGGTATCGTATCCAGGTAATAATGGCTTTGATAGGCAGGTACTAATAGGTATTGTAGAATTGAACTAATGGGTACTGTAGCCAGGTAAAAAGGGTTAGTTGTGGCCTGGTTCTAATGGGTATTGTAGCCTGGTACTAATGGGCAGTGTAGCCAGGTACTAATGAGTACCCAGAGTGGTACTAATGGGTATTGTAGCCGGGTACTAATGAGTATTGTGGGCTGGTACTAATGGGTATCATAGAGTGGTGCTAATGAGTATTGTAGCCTGGTACCAATGAGTAATAAGGACAGGTACTAATGGGTATTTTAGCCTGGTACTAATGGGTATTGTAGCTTGGTACTAATGGGTTTCGTAGCCTGGTACTAATGGGTATTGTAGGCTGGAACTAATGGGTATTGTAGACTAGTACTAATGGGCATTGTAGCCTGGTACTAATGGGTATCCTAGCCTGGTACCAGTGGGCATCATAGCCAGATACTAATGGCTTTTGTAGCCTGATACTAATGGGTATTGTAGAATCTTACTGATCGGTATCCTAGCCTAGTACTAATGGGCACTGTAGCCAGGTAAACAGGGTTATTGTGGCCTGGTTCTAATGGGCATCCTAGCCTGGTACTAATGGGAAGTGTAGCCAGGTATTAATGGATATTGTGGCCTGGTATGAATGGGTATTGTAGCCTGGTTCTAATGGGTATTGTAGGCTGGTACTAATGGGTATTGTAGGCTGGTACTAATGGGTATCCTAGGCTGGTACTAATGGGCATTGTAGATTGGTATTAATAGGTATTGAAAACTAGTACTAATGGATATTGAAGACTGGTAATAATGGATATTGAAGACTGGTAGAATGGGTAATGTAGCCTGGTACTAATAGTTGCTGAAAACTGGTTTAATGAGCATTGTAGCCTGGTACTAATCGTTATAGTAGACTGGTACTAATGAGAATTCCTAGACTGGTACTAGAGTATCGTAGCCTGGTACTAATGGTTATTGTAGCTTGGTACTAATGTATAATGTAGCCTGGGACTAATGAGTATCCTAGACTGGTACTGGAGTATCATAGCCTGGGACTAAAGGGCATTGTGGACTGGGACTAATGGGTTTGTGGACTGGGACTAATGGGTATTGTGGATTGGTATCAGTGGGTGTTGTGGACTGGTATCAGTGGGTATCGTAGCCTGGCACTAATGGGTATTGTAACTTGGTACCAATGAGTATCGTAGCCTGGTACCAATGGGCATTGTATGCAGGTACTAATGGAAAGGCAGGTACTAATAGGCATTGTAGAATAGTACTAATGGGCACTGTAGCCAGACAAAAAGGAGTAGTTGTGACCTGGTTCTAATGGGTATTCTAGCCTGGTACTAACATGCAGTTTAGCCAGGTACTAATGGGTATTGTGGACTCTTACAAATGAGTATGCCAGAGTGGTACTAATGGGTATTGTAGCTTGGTATTAATGCGTATTGCCGAGTGGTACTAATGGGTATTGTAGCCTGGTACTAATGAGTATTGTGGGCTGGTACTAAAGAGTATCGTAGAGTGGCGCGAAAGGGTATTGTAGCGTGGTACCAGTGGGTAATAAAGCCTGGTACTAATAGGTTTTGTAGCATGGTACTAATGGGTATTGTAGCTTGGTACTAATGGGTATCCTAGCCTGGTATCAGTGGGTATCATAGCCTGGTACCAGTGGGCATCATAGCCAGGTACTAATGGCTTTTGTAGCCTGATACTAATGGGTATTGTAGAATCTTACTGATGGGTATTCTAGCCTAGTACTAATGGGCATTGTAGACTGGTAGTAATGTATATTGCAGCCCGGTACTAATGGGTACTGTAGCCTGGTACTAATGGGTATTGTAGACTGGTACTAATGGGTATTGTAGACTGGTACTAATGGGTATTGTGGACTGAGACTAATGTGTATTGCAGCCTGGTACTAATGGTTATTGTAGCTTGGTACTAATGTGTAATGTAACCTGGTATCAGTGGGTATCGTAGCCTGCTACCAGTGGGTATTGTAGCCTGGTACTAATGGGTATTGTGGACTGGGACTAATGGGTATCCTTGCCTGGTGCTAGAGTATCGTAGCCTGGTACTAATGGTTATTGTAGCTTGGTACTAATGTGTAATGTAGCCTGGTATCAGTGGGTATCGTAGCCTACTACCAGTGGGCATTGTAGCCAGGTACTAATGGGTATTGTAGAATCTTACTAATGGGTATTGTAGCCTGGTATTAATGGGTATTGTAGCCTGGGACTAATGGGTATGGTGGACTGGGACTAATGGGTATCGTAGCCTGAGACTAATGGGTATCGTAGCCTGGTACCAATGGGTATTGTAACCCAGTATTAATGGGCATTGTAGCCTGGTACTAATGAGTATCGTAGCCTGGAACTAATGTGCATTGCAGCTCGGTACTAATGGGTATTGTAGATTAGTACTAATGGATACTGAAGACTGGTACTAATGGATACTGTAGCCTGGTACTAATGGGTACTGTAGCCTGGTACTAATGTATAATGTAGCCTGAGAGTAATGGGTATTGCGGACTGGGAGTAATGGGTGTTGCGGACTGGGAGTAATGGGTATTGCGGACTGGGACTAATGGGTATTGTGGATTGGGACTAATGGGTATTGTGGACTGGGAGTAATGGGTATTGTAAGCTGGTACCAGTGGGCATCATAGCCTGGTACCAGTGGGCATTGTAGCCTGGTACTAACGGCTTTTGCAGGCTAGTACTAATGGGTATTGTAGAATCTTACTAATAGGTACCCTAGCCTGGTACTAAAGGGCATTGTAGACTGGTAGCAATGAGCACTGTAGCCAGGTAAATAGGGTTACTGTAGCCTGGTTCTAATGGGTATCCTAGCCTGGTACTAATGGGTAGTGTAGCCCGGTACTAATGGGTATTGTGGCCTGGTACTAATGGGTATTGTAGTCTGGTACGAGTGGGTATAGAAGACTGGTAATAATGGGTATTGTAGTCTGGTACGAATGGGCATTGTAGCCTGGTATTAATGGTTGCTGAAAACTGGTATTAATGGGCATTGTAGCCTAGTATTAATGGCTATCCTAAACTGGTATTAGAGTATCGTAGCCTGGTACTAATGGGTACTGTGGACTGGAACTAATGGGTATTGTGGACTGGGACTAATGGGTATTATAAACTGGGGCTAATGGTATTGTAGCTTGGTACCAGTGGGTATCGTAGCCTGGTACCAATGGGCGTTGTAGCTAGGCACTAATGGGCATTGTAACCTGGTACCAATGGACATCGTAGCCAGGCACTAATTGCTTTGGTAGCCTAGTACTAATGGGCACTGTAGCCAGCTAAAAAGGGTTAGTGTGGACTGGTTCTAATGGCTATCCTAGCCTGGTACTAATGGGTATTGTGGACTCGTACGAATGGGTATCGTAGCCTGCTACTAATGGATATTGTAGACCGGTCCTCATGCGTATTGTAGCCTGGTATTAAAGCGTATTGCTGACTGGTACTAATGAGTATTGTAGCCTGGTTCTAATGTGTATTGCAGCCAAGTATTAATGGGTATTGTAGCCAGATATGAAACAATATTGTAGTGTGGTACTAATGCGTATCGTAGCCTGGTACTTATGGGTATTGTAGCCTGGTACAAATGGCCATTGTAGCCTGGTACAAATGGGTATTGTAGCCTGGTACTAATGGATATTGTGGACTGGTACTAAAGAGCATCATCGCCTGGTACTAATGGGCATTGTAGCCTGGTACTAACGTGCACTTTAGCCAGGTGCAATGGGGTATTGTAGCCTGGTACTAATGGGCATTGTAGCCTGGTACTAGAGTATCATAGCCTGGGACCAATGGGTATCGTAGCTTGGGACCAATAGGCATCGTAGCCGGGGACCAACGGGCATCGTAGCCTGGGACTAATGGGTATCGTATGCTGGGACTAATGGGCATCGTAGCCTGGTACCAATGGGTATCGTAACCTGGTATTAATGGACATTGTAACCTGGTACTGGGTATCGTAGCCTGGAACTAATGTGTATTGCAGCTTGGTACTAATGGGTGTTGTAGATTAGTACTAATGGGCATTGAAGACTGGTACTGATGGGTATTGTGGACTGAGACTATTGTGTATTGTAACCTGGTACTAATGGTTGTTGAAAACTGGTGCCCGTTATGTATGTAAACCTGTAATCACCATGTCTAACCACCAGAGGGCTTAGCCCCTGGAGTCCCAAGGGATCCCACAATCCCTTAGGGGCACCTGTATATAAGGAGGCCTCACAGGCTGGAGAGGCACTCTGAGATCTGCAATAAAAGGACTACAGTCACACTTACTTTGAGCTTGCAGTATCTAGTCAGACTCTTTATTCAAGACATAACAGTACTAATGGGCATTGTAGCCTGGTACTAATGTGTAATGTAGACCGGGACTAATGGGTATTGTGGACCGGGACTAATGGATATTGTGGACCGGGACTGTGGTGTCCCTGCACCGTATTACAAACTCACACGAGGCATGTACTGCAGACACAGTCACTACGTGACCTTAACCTTTATTCCCAGGACCAAGGAGTGCTGACCTTGGGTCGGACCTCCCCTTTTATACCTGGAAACCCAGGTGAGGAGTGTCTCCCACAAGTTCACCCCCTGTGGTCAGGGTGTGCATTTCTAGGGTATAAGTAGTGTACAGGAGTTGCATGAAGGTTACAGTTACATGAAGATTACCGTTGCATGATGGTTACATACATGACATCACCTCCCCCCTTACGTCTTTTTGTGTCAAAGGTTAAGTCTTTCAGGTGGTCGACGCTCTCTCGTGGAGCGCCGCAGTTGTGGCTCTGGTGGCTGAGCCTCGGCATGCGTCTCTGTCACCTGAGGTGATTCCGGCCTATCCTGGCTGGCCGCAGGGACTGTGCATGCTGTGGATTGTCCTCGTTGCTCGTCCACTGGCAGTGGTGTGGGTGACATCTCATGCTCTTCTTCAGGTTCCTCCGTGTCTTTGCTGAACCTTTTCCTTACTTGGTCCAAGTGTTTTCGGTATAGCTGCCCATTGTTTAGTCTGACCACTATGACCCTATTCCCTTCTTTGCCAATTACTGTGCCCTCAAGCCACTTGGGTCCCAAAACATGGTTAAGAACAAATACCGGGTCATTCATTTCTATACACCTCCCCCTTGAGTTTCGATCATGGAACTTGGTTTGGGACTGGCGCTTGCCCTCAACAATGTCTGCCAGGGCTGGGTGAATGAGGGACAGCCGCATTTTAAGCGTGCGTTTCATGAGGAGTTCCGCTGGCGGGACTCCTGTGACTGAGTGCGGGCGGGACCTGTAGGCCAGCAGGAGGCGCAATAGGCGCTACTGAAGGGAGGGTCCTTGGATGCGTAGCATGCCCTGTTTTATGACTTGGACCGCATATTCCGCCTGGCCATTGGAAGCCGGCTTGAACGACGCTGTCCGGACGTGTTTGATACCATTGCCCGACATAAACTCCTGGAATTCATGGCTGGTGAAACACGGGCCATTATTGCTGACCAGGATGTCCGGCAAGCCGTGGGTCGCGAAAACCGTACGCAGACTCTCCACGGTGATGGATGTCATGCACGAGTTTAATATGATGCACTCGATCCACAACGATCAGGAACATTTTCCCCATGCCTGGATAGTCTACGTGAATACGTGACCATGGCCTGGTGGGCCAGGGCCACAGCTGAGTGGGGCCTCCCTGGGGGCATTGCCCAGCTAGGCACATGTCATGCACCTGCGAACCCAGTGTTCCAGATCTGAGTCAATCCCCGGCCACCATACATGTGACCAGGCAATGGCCTTCATTAACACGATGCCTGGGTGCTCACTGTGGAGTTCCTTGATGAACGCTTCCCTGCCTTTCTGGGGCATGACTATCTGGCTGCCCCATAGTAGGCAGTCGGCTTGGATGGAGAGCTCATCCATCCGTCTCTGAAACAGTCTGACCTCCTCGGGCACGCCCTGAGTGCGGGCGCCCGATCCCCAGTCGGGACACATTTCTTTATCATGGATTGGAGGGGGTCTCTGTTGGTCCAGAGTTTGATCTGGCAGGCTGTGATGGGGGAGCTTGCGGTGTAAAAAGCCTCAACGGCCATGACCATCTCAGTGCTTTGCTCCACTGCCCCCTCGGTGGTGGCCAGTGGGAGCCTGCTGAGCGCGTCTGCGCAATTTTCGGTGCCTGGCCAGTGCCGTATGGTGTAGTCATACGCAGCCAGCGTGAGAGCCCATCGCTGTATGCGAGCTGACGCATTGGCATTGACAGCCTTGCTGTCGGACAACAGGGATGTTAACGGCTAGTGGTCCGTCTCTAGCTCGAACCGTCTACTGAAAAGGTAGTGGTGCATCTTTTTCACACCGTAAACACAAGCGAGTGCTTCCTTTTCGACCATGCCGTATCCACGCTCTGCCTGGGAGAGTGACCTGGAGGCATAAGCCATCGGTTGGAGTCGGCCGTCGTCATTACCCTGCTGCAACACACCCAACCCCATAGGATGATGCATCGCACATTAAAACCAGTTTTTTACAGGGGTCATACTAAGTCAACAGTTTGTTAGAACACAGCAGGTTCCTCGCCTTATTGAAAGCCCGTTCTTGACAGTTCCCCCAAAGCCATTCACAACCTTTATGCAGGAGCATGTGTAACGGCTCCAACAATGTGCTTAAGTTTGCCAGAAAGTTCCCGAAATAGTTCAAAAGTCCCAGGAATGATCGCAACTCCGACGTGTTGCCGGGCCTGGGTGCCCGGCGGATCGCCTCCGTTTTTGATTCAGTGGGCCGGATCCCGTCTGCAGCAACCCTCCTGCCCAAAAACTCGACCTCTGGGGCCAAAAACACACACTTGGCCTTTTTCAGCCGCAAGCCTACCCGGTCCAGTCGGCGTAGCACCTCCTCCAGGTTGTGGAGGTGTTCCTCGATGTCTCGACCCGTTATAAGGATGTCGTCTTGGAATACGATTGTTCCAGGAATGGATTTGAGCAAGCTTTCCATGTTCCGCTGAAAGATAGCTGCCGCTGAACGAATGCCAAACGGACACCTGTTGTAGATAAATAATCCCTTGTGCGTCGTGATGGTGGTCAGAAGCTTGGATTCTTCAGCCAGTTCCTGAGTCATGTAGGCCGAAGTGAGGTCCAGCTTCGTGAACAGCTTGCCACCTGCCAGCGTGGCAAAAAGGTCCTCCGCTCTCGGGAGTGGGTATTGGTCTTGCAGCGACACTCGGTTGATGGTGGCTTTGTAGTCGCCACAAATCCTGACCGAGCCATTTGCTTTAAGGACAGGAACGATGGGACTTGCCCAGTCGCTGAATTCAACGGCCGAAATTATGCCCTCTCTGAGCAGCCTGTCCAATTCACTTTCAATTTTCTCATGCATCACATACGGCACCACTCTGGCTTTGTGGTACACTGGTCTGGCGTCCAGAGTGATGCGTATCACTACTTTAGTGCCCTTGAATGTTCTGACACCGGGTTGAACAGTGACCCGAACTTTTGTAGGACCTGTGAGCATGAACTTCGTTCCTCAGATGAAATGGCGTGCACATCCCCCCCCATTTCCAATTCATCTCGGCGAGCCAACTCCGCCCCAAGAGCGCGGGGCCACTTCCCGGGATGATCCAGAGTGGTAGCCGGTTCTGTGATCCATTATGTGTTACCACCAATTTTGCACGGCCTAGCACTGGGATGATCTCTTTGGTGTACATCCGTAGCTGCGTGTCAATGCGTTCCAGTTTGGGCCTGCTAGCTTTGTGTGGCCATAGTCTCTCAAATTGTTGGCCGCTCATAAGTGATTGGCTAGCTCCCGTATCCAGCTCCATGCGCACCGGGATGCCATTCAATAAAACTTTCATCGTCGTGGGTGGCGTTTTAGTGTATGAGCTGTGGACGTCAGCCACGTGAACCCGCTGAACTTCAGCATCCATGGCTTTTCCCCAGGCATCATCCTGCATTGCAGACCCCTCGTCTGCTTCCTCTGTCTCGCAGATTAGCCTCGCCACAGCCTTTTTGCACATCCTGGCCAAGTGTCCACTGATGTTACAAATCCTACAGGTATATTGCTGGAACCTGCAGCTTTTCGCAGTATGTCTACCCCTGCACCTCCAGAATGAGCTGAGATTGTTGTTAACAAAGGGACTGTTACCAGGCATTCCTCTCTGATTGCCCATTTGGGTGTTTCTAAGCACTCTGATGGCGGGACGCATTGTTCCTCGTGATGGTGTGAATTGCTGAACCCCTTTCCATTGTCCCTGTTGCGGTCCCACCCTAGAGTCTGTTGCTGCCTGGGCGGTGTCGAATTGCCCATGCCTGCCTGCAGGGTCCCTAGCCGCGTTCACAATGTTAACTCCCTGGTCCATCGCCATGTTGGGACCAGGGCTGCGCGTGTAAATTAGCTTGGTCTCCTCTTCCCCTGCCATGAAGGTCTGAGCTATCAACGCCGCCCCTTCTAAAGTCAAGTCCTTGGCCTCTACGAGCTTCCTGAAAATCCCGGCATGATTAATGCCCTCAATGAAAAAGTCCCTTAACATCTCCCCCCTGCAGGCATCTGTGAACTTAGAGACTGGCCAAGCGCCACAGGTCCGCAACGAAGTCCGTGATGTATTGTCTCTCCCGATGCCGGTGTGTGTAGAACTGGTGCCGGGCCATGAGTACGCTACTTGCCAGCTTGAGATGCTCACTGATCAGTTGGCTGAGCTCTTCAAAGGACTTGTCCGCTGGCTTTTGGGGTGCGAGCAGGTCTTTCATCAGCGCATACGTCTGTGGTCCGCAGCTGGTCAGTAGATGCGCCCTCCGCTTGTCAGCCGCTGTCGCTCCCAGCCAGTCCTTCGTGACAAAGCTCTGCTGGAGTCTTTCCACGAAGTCGTCCCAGTCCTCACCCACACAGTAACATTCCTCTGTGCTATCGGTGGCCATCCTCGTGGTTCGGTGATTCCCGTTTCTCGTCGCCAAATGTGGTGTCCCTGCAGCTTACTACAAAATCACACGAGGCATGTACTGCAGACACAGTCACTACGTGACTTTAACCTTTATTCCCAGGACCAAGGAGTGCTGACCCTGGGTGGGACCTCCCCCTTTATACCTGGAAACCCAGGTGAGGAGTGTCTCCCACAAGTTCACCCCCTGTGGTCAGGGTGTGCATTTCTCGGGTATAAGTACAGTGCACAGGAGTTGCATGAAGGTTACAGTTACATGAAGATTACCGTTGCATGATGGTTACATACATGACAGGGACTAATGGGTACTGTGGACTGGGACTAATGGGTACTGTGGACTGGGACTAATGGGTATTGTAAGCTGGTATCAGTGGGCATTGTAGCCTGGCACTAATGGCTTTTGCAGGCTGGTACTAATAGGTATTGTAGAATCTTACTAATAGGTATCCTAGCCTGGTACTAATGGGCATTGTAGACTGGTAGTAATGGGCACTGTAGCCAGGTAAATAAGGTTACTGTGGCCTGGTTCTAATGGGTATCGTAGCCAGGTATTAGTGGGTATTGTAGCCAGGTACAAAGCGGTATTGTAGCGTAGTACTAATGCGTATCATAGCCTCGTACTAATGGGTATTGTAGCCTGGTACGAATGGGTAATGTAGCCTGGTACTAATGAGCATCCTAGACTGGTACTAGAGTATCGTAGCCTGGTACTAATGGGTACTGTGGACTGGGATTAATGGGTATCGTAGCCTGGCACTAATGGGCATTGAAGCCTCGCACCAATGGGCATTATAGCCTGGCACCAATGGGCATCGTAGTCAGGTACTAATGGGCATTGTAGTAAGGCACTAATAGGTATTGTAGAATGGTACTAATGGGTATTGTAGCCAGATAAAAAGGGTTAGTGCGGCTTGGTTCTACTGGGTATCCTAGCCTGGTACTAATGGGCAGTGTAGCCAGGTACTAATGGGTATTGTGGACTCGTACGAAGGGGCATCCCAGAGTGGTACTAATAGGTAACATAGCCTGTTACTAATGGATATTGTAGACCGGCCCTCATGCGTACTGTAGCCTGGTACTAAAGCGTATTGCCGATTGGTACTAATGGGTATTGTCAACTGGTACCAATGGGTAAAGTAGCCAAGTACTAATGAGTATTGTAGCCTGGTACTAATGGGTATCCTAGAGTGGTGCTAATGGGTATTGTAGCGTGGTAATAACGCGTATTGTAGCCAGGTACTAGTGGGTATTTGTAGCCTGGTACTAATGGGTATCCTAGTCCGGTACCAATGGGTAATAAAGACTGGTACTAATGGGTATTGCAGCCAGGTACTAGTGGGTACTCTAGCCAGATACAAAGCAATATTAGAGCATGGTACTAATGCGTATCCTAGCCTGGTACTAATGGGCAATGTAGCCAGGTACTAATGCGTATTTCCGACTGGCACTAATGAGTACTGTAGCCTAGTACTATGAGTATTGTGGACTGGTACTAATGGGTATCGTAGCCTGGTGTTAATGGGTATAGGAGCCTGGTATTAATGGGTATCCTAGCCTGGTACCAATGGCTAGTAAAGATTGGTACTAATGGGTGTTGTAGCCTGGTATTAATGGGTATTGTGGACTGGGAGTAATGAGTATTGTGGACTGGGACTAATGGGTATTGTAAGCTGGTACCAGTGAGTATCCTAGCCTGGTACTAATGGGCAGTGTAGCCAGGTACTAATGCGTATTTCCGACTGGCACTAATGAGTACTGTAGCCTAGTACTATGAGTATTGTGAACTGGTACTAATGGGTATCGTAGCCTGGTACTAATGGGTATCATAGCCTGGTTCTAATGGATATTGTAGGCTGGTACTAATGATTCTGGGCCAGCAACCAAGAGATTGCGAGTTCAAAATCCACAATACCAAGTTTTAAAATAATTCACTAATTTTCACGTCAGCACAAAAGAATGATTAAAGCTGCGAGATGGTCATCCATGAATTTTACTTCCCAACCATTTCAGACCAGAGAATAAACTTGAATTGCATCACCATAGTGAGAAAGAAAAAATTGACCCCAGTAAAAGGATAGTGACATAAAACGCTAAGACACTTACTTTTATCTATTCCCTCTAGATTCTCGTTCACCATCTCTGCGATCGACTTCACTGCAGTAACGTTGGAGGGGATGTAAGCCAACCTAAATTTGACATCAGGGTATTGGGGGAATTTTGGAATATCATAAATGTAAAAGGGGGAATAAATAGTCGCATTCGGATATGACACGGAGCTAACTCGTTGTCTCAGAATTATAAGAATTGCAGCAAATAAAAGTGGCAGGCATATTTCAATGATGGTAACCAACACCAGACGTTTCTGCATTGAAACAAAAGTAAGATTGATAAAGGGAACAGGTTTCTCTTGCAGTGGTTTATCAGCAAAGACAGGTACACTAAACACAACACACCACGTGCGCAACATCACAAATTCAAGATTCCCGCCAGCCAGGGATCCAATTTCAGCTTTCCTGCCAGTTGCGATGGGGAAAATTATCCCAAACTGATGGGTCTCGCACGCCAGGGTCACGCACTACAGGGACCTACGCATCGGGGTCACGCGGTCCGGGGCCTGTGCCCCGGGGTCACGCACTCCGGGGGCCTGTGCGCCGCTGGGGTCACGTGCTCCGGGGGCTCGCGCGCCGCCGGGGTCACGTGCTCCGGGGGCTCGCGCTGCTGGGGTCACGCGCTCAGGGGGGGGGGGCCCGTGCGCCAGGGTCACGCTCTTGGGGGGGGGGGGGGGCCTGCGCGCCGGTGTCACGTGCTCCGGGGTCTCGCGCTCCGGGGGGCCTGCGTACCGGGGTCACGCGCTCCAGGGGGCCTGCGCGCCGGTGTCACGCGCTCCGGGAGGCCTGCGCACCGGGGTCACGCGCTCCGGGGGGGCCTGCTCTCAGAGGGCCACGTTCCACACCAACACTCCGTGGTGCAGACGGATAAAGGACATGCCAGTTCCTCCGACTTGAAGCAACGGATCCAGGGCAGGACAGCAGCCAGTCACGGTGACAGCCTGAAGCCAGCTGGATTCAATTGAGGCTGCTCACAGAGGTGGACAGGAGCAGGGCTGGAGAGTACGCGTTATTAGAATGGAAGTTTAAACGCACATCCTGCAGGTGCTGGATATTTGAAAGGCCTGGAGATAAACATCACAAACACATAACAGCACTGCAGCAGGCATTCACACGATTACACACAGACCGTCCTCCTCACCATTAGTTGTAAGGTTCCACTTACTTGCAACACATAGTTCTTCCAGAGAAGCAGACCAAACTGCTGCAGCTTGGCCATGCTGAGCTCAGGAGCACCCCCAAACTGCTTCACTGCTCAGTTTGGAACAGGGGAATAATAGATTCAGCTAGTTCTAAGCTGCAGCAGTGATGCGAATCACTCTGAACGGAGTTGCTATGTAGCAGTTTGAACACGATGTTCCAGTTCCCCCATTAGCCGAGACAGCGGGCCTCTAAGAAAGAAAGAAAACCTTGTATTAGAACATAAGAAATAAGAGCAGGAGCAGGTCATTTGGCCCCTCGAGTCTGCTCTGCCATTCAATAAGATCATGGCTGTTCTGATCCTGGCCTCAATTCCACTTCCCCGCCCGCTTCCCATGACCTTGACTCCCTTATCTTTCAAAAATCTGTCTATCTCCACCTTAAATATATTCAATGACCCAGATTCCACAGCTCTCTGGGGTAGAGAACTCCAAAGATTCACAACCCTCTCAGAACAAATTCCTCCTCATCTCCGTTTTAAATGGGCGACCCCTTATTCTGAAACTGTGCCCCCGAGTTCTAGATTCCCCCACGAGGGGAATCATCCTCTCAGCATCTACCCTATCGAGCCCCCTCAGAATCTTATACATTTCACTAAGATCACCTCTCATTCTTCTGAACTCTTAATGAGTAAGACCCAACCTACTCAACCTTTCTTCATGACAACCCCTTCATCTCAGGAATCAATCTTGTGAACCTTCTCTGAACTGCCTCCAATGAAAGTATATCCCTCAAATAAGGAGACCAAAACTGTTCGCAGTATTCCAGGTGTGGTCTTACCAACGTCCTGTACAGTTGAAGCAGGACTTCCCTACTTTTACACAGGTGCAGCGTCAAAAATCCGGAGTTCTGGAATCCGAACCGATCGGTGGCAGGATTGTCTGAAATCCGTAAAATCTTCCAGAATCCGGACCCACTGACCCTGCTGCCTCGGGGCCCCATCGTGGGCCTCATCTCCACTCGCCTCGCTCGCCGCTGCTGCCCTTACCTCACCGGCCCACCTCAACAACTCCTCGGGCAACGGGGCCGGCCGGACCGAACCCCTCCTCGGTCGGCGGGGCCCCGACCCTCTCTCCTCGGCGGGCCCTCCCCCATTTTCTGACGTCCCGATATCTGGAAATACCCGAACCAGGGCTTGGGTGTTTCCGGATTCGTGGCATCAGAAAGATAATTGAAAGTCCGGAAATGCCTGAAATCCGGAATGGCCTTGGTCCAGAGGGTTCTGGATTCTCGACGTTGCACCTGTACTCTACCCCCCTTGCAATAAAGGCCAGCGTTCCATTTGCCTTCCTGATTAAAAGTTAGTATGCAGATACGGCAAGTAGTGTTTCATGCACAAGGACCCCCAGATCCCCCTGTACCGCAGCATTTTGTAAACTTTCTCCATTTAAATAATAATTTGCTATTTTATTTTTCCTACCAAAGTGGATAACCTCACACTTTCCCACATTATACTCCACCTGCCAAATTTTTGCCCACTCACTTAGCCTGTCTGTAATCCCTTTGCAGATTCTTTGCGTCCTCCTCACAACTTGCTTTCCCACCTATCTTTGTATTATCAGCAAACTTGGTTACACTGCACTCGGTCCCTTCATCCAAGTCATTAATATAAATTGTAAATAGTTGAAGCCCCAGCACTGATCCCTGTGGCACCCACTAGTTACAGTTTGTCAAACTGAAAATGACCCATGTATCCCGACTCTCTGTTTCTGTTAGCTAATCCTCTATCCACGCTAACAACCCCGTGAGCTCTTATCTTGTGCAGTAACCTTTTGTGTGGCAGTTTATCGAATGCTTTCTGGAAATCCAAATATGTGACATCAACTGGTTCTCCTTTATCCACTCTGCTCGTTACATCTTCAAAGCACTCTAGCAGATTTGTCAAACACAATTTCTTTTTCACAAAACCATGCTGACTCTGCTTGACTGCATTATGATTTTCTAAGTGTCCTGCTACTACTTCCTTAATGATGGACTCCAGCATTTTCCCAATGACAGATGTTAGGCTAACTGGTCTATAGTTTCCTGCTTTCTGTCTCCCTCCTTTCTTACATAGGGGCGTTCCAGTTTTCCAGTCCGCTGGGACCTCTCCAGAATCCAGGGACTTTTGGTAGATTACAATGTTGTGTATCTGTAAAGCATGCACGCCCATGTTCCTCCAACAGGGAGTGCATCCCCTGAAGTCCCAAGGGATCCCAGCATCCCCCTTGGGAGCACTGTATATAAGCCGGCCCCTAAGGCCTGTTCCTCACTCTGGAGTGTCTTAATAAAGACTGAGGTCACAGTTACTTTAACCTCCCTGTGTGCAGTCTCGTCTGTGTTAGGAACACAATACAACCAATGCATCCACTATCTCAGCAGCCACTTTTAAGATCCTAGGATGCAGGCCATCGGGTCCAGGGGATTTGTCCACCTTTAGTCCATTAGTTTGTCTTGTACTTTTTCTCTAGTGATAGTAATTGTTTTAAGTCCCCCCCCCCCCCCCCACTCCCCAATAGCCCATTGATTATCAATTATTGGGATGCTTCTTCTACCGTGAAAACCGATACAAAATATTTGTTCAAAGTCTCCGTATTTCTGTTTCCCATTATTAATTCCCCAGTCTCATCCTCTCAGGACCAATGTTTACTTTAGTTACTCGCTTCCTTTTTATGTACCTGAAGAAGCTCTTACTGTCTGTTTTTATATTTCTTGGTAATTTATTCTCATAAACTATCTTCTCTATAATTTTTTTAGTCATCCTTTGCCGGTTTCTAAAACTGTCCCAATCCTCTGGCTTTCCACTATTCTTCGCAACATTGTATGCCTTCGTTTTCAATTTGATACCATCCTTTACTTCCTTAGTTAGCCACGGATGGTTCATCCTTCTCTTAAAGAGTCTTTCTTATTCACTGCTCACAGTGACTTTCACAACCTCACGATGTGCCATTGCGCTTTACAGTTAATTAAGTACTTTTGAATTGTAGTCACTGTTGTAATGTATGAATCTATTGAAATTCAAATCTATTATTCCAGCTACTGTATCGATGGTTGTGAATGGAATAACTAACTGCAACTGTACGGGGGTATGGGCATAGAAGTTATGTTACTAGTAATCCAGAGGCCAGGACTTTCAATCTGGAGACATGAGTTCAAATCCCACCACGGAAGCTGGGGAATTTAAATTCAGTTAAATAAATCTGGAATTTAAAAGAAAGGCTAGTACCAGTAATGGTGACCATGAAACTACCGGATTGTTGTAAAAACCCATCTGTCTTTTATACTAATGTCTTTTAGAGAAGGAACTCTGCAGTCGTTACCCATTCTGGCCTATCTGTGACTCCAGACCCACAGCAATGTGGTTGAATCTTAACTGCCCTCTGAAATGGCAGCTCACCACCACCTTCTCAAGGCCAATTAGTGATGGGCAATAACTGCTGGCTTTGCCGACAACGCCAACATCCCGTGAATGAATTTAAAAAAAAGCATTACTCCAGGACTTCAGTGAAGTTTATCAGTGACTGAGACTAAACGATTTGAGCCGTGAAAACCCACTCCTCTCCCACATACAATTATCGATTCTGCCCTTCCAGACCGCTGCGCCCACTGAAACTATTTGACGTATGCGTACTGGGAGAATTCACTGCTGATAATAAGCCACTCCCCACTTGCCCAGGCGCTCCCCAGCTCACCCAGCCAAGCTGCGCCCCACTCACCCAGCTCACTCCTCCCGCAGCCGCTCCCTCCTCCCCCAGCCGCTCTGGTCAGCTCAAATCTACAACCTTTTCAAAACTCAAGAGAGAGAGAGACAGGGAAAAAGTGAGAGACACACACACAGACAGCAAGAGAGACACAGAGGGAAGGTGTGAGAGAGTAAGTGAGAGAGCGAGAGAGTAAGTGAGAGAGCGAGAGAGTGAGAGAGCGAGAGAGTAAGTGAGAGAGCGAGAGAGTAAGTGAGAGAGCGAGAGAGTAAGTGAGAGAGCGAGAGAGTAAGTGAGAGAGCGAGAGTGTAAGTGAGAGAGCGAGAGAGTAAGTGAGAGAGCGAGAGAGTAAGTGAGAGAGCGAGAGAGTAAGTGAGAGAGCGAGAGTAAGTGAGAGAGCGAGAGAGTAAGTGAGAGAGCGAGAGTAAGTGAGAGAGCGAGAGAGTAAGTGAGAGAGCGAGAGTGTAAGTGAGAGAGCGAGAGAGTAAGTGAGAGAGCGAGAGAGTAAGTGAGAGAGCGAGAGTAAGTGAGAGAGCGAGAGTGTAAGTGAGAGAGCGAGAGTGTAAGTGAGAGAGCGAGAGTGTAAGTGAGAGAGGGAGCAAGTGTGAGAGAGAGCAAGTGTAAGAGAGAGCAAGTGAGAGAGAGATGGGTCGAAATTCGGTACCGCCATTTTTGAAGCGTTGTCACCTGCTGAGAAAATATTTTAACGCCAGTCGTGGATGCCAAATGCGAAATTCAGTTTTGCCGCCTAAAGATTGGATAGCAGCATTTAATCATGACATTGCACAATTACCTGGAGGGGGTAAGCAGTGCTAAGTGGGCCGTTAAGCAGGGCCTCAACATCCGGGCGTTGGGCAGTATTTGGAGCCAGTGGCGCCACATGGATTTAATTGAGACGTTGATTGGGCGCCTCAATGCTTCGTGGGTATATTCGCTTCCGACGCACTCACTCAGAAGGTGAGCATGGCAGACCCAGCAACAGCAGCTCGTCAGCGTGCCCACCGGTTCTCCGACGCTGCCCTGGATGCTCTCCTTAATGCACGGGAGAGGCGGCGGCAGGTTCTCAGCAGAGGCTGGGAGACCACAACCCCAAAAGTACCGAATGCTATGAAGGGAAATAGCAGAGTGCGTGTCTGCGAGTGACACCGTGCAATGTAGAAAAAAGTGGAACAACCTGACGCGGATAGTGAGGGTATCTTTAATTTCAAACTTCAACATGCTATGTTATGTTATCATGGGCAACTTTAATCTACATATAGACTGGGCTAACCAAACTGGTAGCAATACGGTGAAGGAGGATTTCCTGGAGTGTCTTAGGGATGGTTTTCGAGACCAATATGTCGAGGAACCAACTAGAAAGCTGGCCATCCAAGACTGGGTGATGTGTAATGAAAAAGGACCAATTGGCAATCTTGTTGTGCGAGGCCCCTTGGGGAAGAATGACCATAATATGGTAGAATTCTTTATTAAGATGGAGAGTGACACAGTTAATTCAGAGACTAGGGTCCTGAACTTATGGAAAGGTAACTTCGATGGTATGAGACGTGAATTGGCTAGAATTGACTGGTAAATGATACTTAAAGGGTTGACGGTGGATAGGCAATGGCAAACATTTAAAGATCACATGGATGAACATTCCTTTCTGGAGTAAAAATAAAAAGGGGAAGGTGGCTCAACCGTGGCTAACAAGGGAAATTAAGGATAGTGTTAAATCCAAGGAAGAGGCATATAAATTGGCCAGAAAAAGCAGCAAACCTGAGGACTGGGAGAAATTTAGAATTCAGCAGAGGAGGACGAAGGGTTAAATTAGGAGGGGGAAAATAGAGTATGAAAGGAAGTTAGCCGGGAAAATAAAAACTGACTGCAAAAGCTTCTATAGATATGTGAAGAGAAAAAGATTAGTGAAGACAAACGTAGGTCCCTTGCAGTCAGATTCAGGTGAATTTATAATGGGGGAACAAAGAAATGGCAGATCAATTGAACAAATACTATGGTTCTGTCTTCATGAAGGAAGACACAAATAACCTTCCAGAAGTACTAGGGGTCCGAGGGTCTAGTGAGGAGGAGGAACTGAAGGATATCCTTATTAGGCAGGAAATTGTGTTAGGGAAATTGATGGGATTGAAAGCAGATAAATCCCCAGGTCCCGATAGTCTGCATCCCAGAGTACTTAAGGAAGTGGCCCTAGAAATAGTGGATGCATTGGTGATCATTTTCCAACAGTCTATCGACTCTGGATCAGTTCCTATGGACTGGAGGGTAGCTAATGTAACACCACTTTTTTTAAAAAGGAGGGAGAGATAAAACGGGTAATTATAGACCGATTAGCCTGATATCAATAATGGGGAAAATGTTGGAATCAATTATTAAAGATGAAATAGCAGCGCATTTGGAAAGCAGTGACCGGATCGGTCCAAGTCAGCATGGATTTATGAAAGGGAAATCATGCTTGACAAATCTTCTGGAATTTTTTGAGGCTGTAACTAGTAGAGTGGACAAGGGAGAACCAGTGGATGTGGTGTATTTGGACTTTCAAAAGGCTTTTGACAAGGTCCCACACAAGAGATTGGTGTGCAAAATTAAAGCGCATGGTATTGGGGGTAATGTACTGACGTGGATAGAGAACTGGTTGGCAGACAGGAAGCAGAGAGTCGGGATAAACGGGTCCTTTTCAGAATGGCAGGCAGTGACTAGTGGGGTGCCGCAGGGCTCAGTGCTGGGACCCCAGCTCTTTACAATATACATTAATGATTTAGATGAAGGAATTAAGTGTAATATCTCCAAGTTTGCAGATGACACTAAACTGGGTGGCGGTGTGAGCTGTGAGGAGGACGTTAAGAGGCTACAGGGTGACTTAGACAGGTTAGGTGAGTGGGCAAATGCATGGCAGATGCAGTATAATGTGGATAAATGTGAGGTTATCCACTTTGGGGGCAAAAACACGAAGGCAGAATATTATCTGAATGGCAGCAGATTAGGAAAAGGGGAAAGGGGAGGTGCAACGAGTCCTGGTGTCACGGATCATCAGTCATTGAAAGTTGGCATGCAGGTACAGCAGGCGGTGAATAAGGCAAATGGTATATTGCCCTTCATAGCTAGGGGATTTGAGTATAGGAGCAGGGAGGTCTTACTGCAGTTGTACAGGGCCTTGGTGAGGCCTCACCTGGAATATTATGTTCAGTTTTGGTCCCCTAATCTGAGGAAGGACATTCTTGCTATTGAGGGAGTGCAGCGAAGGTTCACCAGACCGATTCCCGAGATGGCCGGACTGACATATGAGGAGAGACTGGATCGACTGGGCCTTTATACACTCGAGTTTAGAAGTATGAGAGGGGATCTCATAGAAACATATAAGATTCTGATGGGACTGGACAGGTTAGATGCAGGAAGAATGTGTTCCCGATGTTGGGGAAGTCCAGAACCAGGGGACACAGTCTAAGGATAAGGAGTCGGCCATTTAGGACTGAGATGAGGAGAAACTTCTTCACTCAGAGAGTTGTTAACCTGTGGAATTCCCTAACGCAGAGAGTTGTTGATGCCAGTTCATTGGATATAGTCAAGAGGGAGTTAGATATGGCCCTTACGGCTAAAGGGATCAAGGGGTATGGAGAGAAAACAGGAAAGGAGTACTGAGGGAATAATCAGCCATGATCTTATTGAATGGGTGGTGCAGGCTCGAAGGGCCGATTTGCCTACTCCTGCACCTATTTTCTATGTTTCTATGACCTCAATGTGCACTCTCTGTTCAATGTAGTGTCTCGGAATCCATGCTGAGTGGGTGAGGCCAGTCCAAGTTGGTGCGATGGCGTTGGGTGCAGCCGATCACCCCCCCCCTCCCCTCGGGACAGTGGCGGTACGTTGAGTTCCTTTGCAGAGAATTGCAGGACACTTGGCCCTCACACCATCATCGTGTCGCTCTTTCGATGAGACTGGCCTTCACGAATACCTTTCCCGTTCCTGGCTCCCTCCCATGCAGGTAACCGCTCTTCTGTGTTTGTGCTTTCAGATGATCAATCAGATCCACCGGGCCTTCTCGGACGTCTTTCACGGGTGCAGATGGTGGCGAGGCCAAAGAGGAGGAGGAGCAGGAGGATGACACTTCGTTCGACCTCAGGCAGGAGGGTGCACGGTCTCAGAGCCGAGGGTTTGCTGTCTGAGAGTGGGGCCAGCAGCACTGTTGACGAAAGGGTGGTTGGGGAGGTAGAGGTGGGTGATGCTCCAGGACCCAGTGACCTCCAGCAATGCCACAGGGGAGGGGAAGACCGGGAGCCAGCTGCCTGGATGGTGAGTGCATGCCGGAGTGATGCTCAGCAGCACTTTGATGATGAGCCCGACCTAGAGGTTGTTGCATGACAATCCCTGCAGTTGCACAGCGGTCTGCTGGGTGTAATAGCAAGGGTGCCCCAGAGTCTCGATGCACTAGCTGTGAGGATGGAGGAGTTTGTCTCAACTATTGCTCATGCCTCTCAGCAGCCCATCGAGTCCATCCTTGGTAGATACCAACGGATGCTGGATGCAATGACCATGGGATCCCAGACATGATTGCCACGGACTATGGCTGACGTTGCAGTGGCCACTGAGTACCAGACCGATGCAATTGTATGCCTGTATACTTAAATGTCATCAGTGCGTGATGTTCTGAGTCAGCTCTCTGGTGTACTGCAGTCGCAGTCACTCTTAATGCAGAGGCAAATAGATTCAACGGATGCACTTACCACTGCCATCTAGTCTGGAGACCCCTCAGTTCAACGGGGACCTAACCTTGCCAAAACAGGGCAGCAATCTGACCTCACCCACCTTGCTGCAGATGATGATACTCTGCCCCGGGGGAGTAGCAGCTTGTTGGACCATGATGTTGTTTCTCAGGACATCATTCCACCTTCGCTGCAACCCATCCACAACAGAGTGCTGCCGCCCATGCTGAGGTTATGCAGTCCACAGCCTGGTCTTCCAGGGCCCGAGCTGCTCGGCGACATCCTGCTAGGCTATCATGTGTGGCTGCGGCTCCAAGTCAGCAACTGACTACCAGCCTTGCTGAAGGCCCTGAGACCCCATTGTGGAGGAGCAGTAGGTGTGGGAGGGGGGAGAAGGGAAGGGGTGGTAATGCGCTCAAGACAAAATAAAGACCTGTGGGAAGGTGGCCACAAATGCTGACCTTAAGATATGAGCTTATATAACTAGTTGCACTTGTATGACGCACCAAACACTTGCTTGATAGTCAACAGAGATGGGTAACTTGTTGGAATGTGAGCTCATGTAAATTGTTGCACTTGGATGAACAATGAAACAATTGTTTGCTAGTCACCAGAGATGGCTACCTTGCTAGAAAAGGAACTGATGTCAATAGTTGCACTTGGATGTCTGAGAATGTTTGAAGGGGTTTTGCGGGCATGTTGACGTGTTGGGGATGAAGTTGTTACCTTGTGCTTGTTTTCAGCTCACATGATTTATGTTTGCAATAAACCAAGTTTGGATTGTTCACATGATTATGCAGTGATTATTAAAGATGGAGGGCTGCTGGGTGGGTAGCAATGTGTTTAGTTGATGCCCAGGTGTATAGACTGGGCCATTGGGCATGTCAAGAATCATTCACTGGAATCGATGAGCGATGAGTCTCTGACAAGCAGCTCTTCCAGCTGCAACAATGTCATGCTGCCTCCTCCTTGGCTGAGGCTCCTCCTCATCGTCCTCCTCCTCCTGAAGTAGATCATCCAGCCCTGGTAGTAAAGGCTGGGCACTCATAATGGCCAGATTGTGCAGCATGCAGCAGACAACGGTAATCATGGAGTCTATCAGGTGAGTACTGGAATGCCCCTCCAGAGGAGTCAAGGCAGCGGAAACGCTGCTTCAGAACCCCGATAGTTTGCTCAATAATATCTCGGGTTGTGGTATGGCTGCTGTTGTAGCGCTGCTCGGCAGGGGTAGTGGGATTGCGGAGGGGTGTCATCAGCCAGGTGGCCACACCATATCCTTTGTCGCCCAGGAGCCAGCCACAGACTTCATGCGGTGGCTGGAAGAGTTTCGCAAGATGAAGGCAGCTGCCAGGATAGCGGGCATTGACGAGGATCATCTGCATGTGATCGCAGACCAGCTGTACGTTGCGGGAATGGAATCTCTTGCGATTCCGAAAGAACTCTCCATTGTGCAGTGGAGCCCTCAATGCCACATGCGTACAATCAATGGCTCCCTGAACCCTGGGGAAGTCCGCTATCCTGGCAAAGCTATGGGTGCGCTCATCCTGGTCTTCCCTGGACATGCTGAACTTGATGAAATCCATTCATTTGCAGTAGAGCGCATCGGTCACCTGGTGAACGCAGCAATGTACTTCAAACTGTGATAAGAGTAATGCGCACGGATAAACCCTGCAGCCTCCTGCCTCGCCTTCAAGGGCCTCTCCTCTGGGAAGGATCCACATTCTCCCTAATCTGTCCCTACAGCCGACACCTTTCAAGTCATCGCTGCAGGATGACGTGGTGTGTGATCACTGTCCCCATAACTTTTTCCGATATCAAACCCAACAATGTCTCTGAAATACGAGTACTGAATCTGACGTGTCAACAGCAGTGCGAGCATCAAACGCAGCTCTGACCGAGACCTCTGAGCCCGGGATGCAACTCCCTTTAAATAACGCCCCAAATTCGTTTCTCCTTGTGCAATCCAATTTTTTCAGGGGTCATCGACACCAGCCATTAAGTGAGACGACAAAAGTGAATGTGACGAGAAGGGCGCCAAGGAGGCGTTGTACATGTACTGACGACATGATTTCCATGGCATTAGCAGGCGGTACATTCATTTTTTAACGCGCTTAAAAAATGAACACCGAATTTCGCGACAGGCATCAACAGCAGCCAAGCCCAGTTTACATGTACCACCAGCGTTATCAGCAGACGTGAACAACCCCGAGTGTGAGAGAGCAAGTGTGAGAGGGCGTGAGAGAAAAGAGAGAAAGAGAGAGATGCAGAGACAGAGAAAGAGCGATGTGAGAGAGAAACAGAAAGAGTGAGAGAGAAACAGAAAGAGTGAGTGAGTGAGTGAGTGTGTGAGTGAGAGAAGAACGCGAGCAGGAGAGCGGGGGACGGCGAGGGCGAGGGCGGGGGACGGCGAGAGAGCGGGCGCGGGCGGGGGACAGCGAGCGCGGGCGGGGGACAGCGAGCGAGAGAACGCGGGCGGGGTCGAGAGAGCGAGAGAACGCGAGCGGGGGAGAGGGCGTGCGGTCGGGGGCGAGCGGGAGAGGGGGGGCGAGCGGGAGAAGGGGAGCGAGGGGTCGAGGGCGCGAGAGCACGCGAGCGGGGTCGAGGGAGCGAGAGCACGCGAGCGGGGTCGAGGGAGCGAGAGCACGCGAGCGGGGTCGAGGGAGCGAGAGAACGCGAGCGGGGTCGAGGGAGCGAGAGAACGCGAGCGGGGTCGAGGGAGCGAGAGAACGCGAGCGGGGTCGAGGGAGCGAGAGAACGCGAGCGGGGTCGAGAGAGCGAGAGAACGCGAGCGGGGTCGAGGGCGTGCGGGGGTGGTGGGCGAGCGGGAGGGAGGGAGGGGGCGGGGGCGAGGGCGAGCGGGAGGGGTCGGGGGCGAGGGCGAGCAGGCGAGGGGGGGAGAGAGGGGTCGAGGGCGAGCGGGGGAGAGGGGTCGAGAGAGCGAGAGAACGCGAGCGGGGTCGAGAGAGCGAGAGAACGCGAGCGGGGGAGAGGGCGTGCGGGGGTGGTGGGCGAGCGGGAGGGGTCGGGGTCGAGGGCGGGCGAGCGGGAGAGAGGGCGCGAGGGAGAGCGGGAGAGAGGGAGAGAGCCGGAGCGAGGGCGAGCGGGAGACGAGGGCGAGCGGGAGACGGGAGGCGAGGGCGAGCGGGAGAGAGGGGGCGAGGGCGAGCGGGAGAGAGGGGGCGAGGGCGAGCGGGAGAGAGGGGGCGAGGGCGAGCGGGAGAGAGGGGGCGAGGGCGAGCGGGAGAGAGGGGGCGAGGGCGAGCGTGAGAGAGGGGGCGAGGGCGAGGGGGGGCGAGGGCGAGCGGGAGAGAGGGGGCGAGGGCGAGCGGGAGAGAGGGGGCGAGGGCGAGCGGGAGAGAGGGGGCGAGGGCGAGCGGGAGAGAGGGGGCGAGGGCGAGCGGGAGAGAGGGGGCGAGGGCGAGCGGGAGAGAGGGGGCGAGGGCGAGCGGGAGAGAGGGGGCGAGGGCGAGCGGGAGAGAGGGGGCGAGGGCGAGCGGGAGAGAGGGGGCGAGGGCGAGCGGGAGAGAGGGGGCGAGGGCGAGCGGGAGAGAGGGGGCGAGGGCGAGCGGGAGAGAGGGGGCGAGGGCGAGCGGGAGAGAGGGGGCGAGGGCGAGCGGGAGAGAGGGGGCGAGGGCGAGCGGGAGAGAGGGGGCGAGGGCGAGCGGGAGAGAGGGGGCGAGGGCGAGCGGGAGAGAGGGGGCGAGGGCGAGCGGGAGAGAGGGGGCGAGGGCGAGCGGGAGAGAGGGGGCGAGGGCGAGCGGGAGAGAGGGGGCGAGGGCGAGCGGGAGAGAGGGGGCGAGGGCGAGCGGGAGAGAGGGGGCGAGGGCGAGCGGGAGAGAGGGGGCGAGGGCGAGCGGGAGAGAGGAGGCGAGGGCGAGCGGGAGAGAGGGGGCGAGGGCGAGCGGGAGAGAGGGGGCGAGGGCGAGGGGGGGCGAGGGCGAGCGGGAGAGAGGGGGCGAGGGCGAGCGGGATCGAGGGCGGGAGCGAGGGAGAGAGAGTGAGCGCGCGCACCGGAGAGGGAGAGAGAGAGAGCGCGCGAATGCCCCGGAGAGAGAGAGAGAGAGAGAGCGCGCGCGCGCCGGAGAGAGAGAGAGCGCGCGCGCGCGCCGGAGAGAGAGAGAGAGAGCGCGCGCGCGCCGGAGAGAGAGAGAGCGCGCGCCGGAGAGAGAGAGAGAGAGAAATAGCGCGCGCCGGAGAGAGAGAGAGAGAGAGAGCGAGAGAGTCGGAAAGAGAGAAAGAGCGCGCCGGAGAGAGAGAGAGAGAGAGAGAGAGAGCGCGCGCGCCGGAGAGAAAGAGCGCGTGCGCGAGCGGGAGAGAGAGAAAGAGCGCGCGCGCGAGAGAGAGAGAAAGAGCGCGCGCGCGAGCGGGAGAGAGAGACAGACAGCGAGAGAGATGAGCCAGTCAGTTCTGATATAAGGTCATCGGGCTGAACTGCTAAACCCTCTCTCCATAGATGCTGCCTGACCTGCTGACTGTTTTCAGCATCTTTCAATTCAGATTTCCGGCACCCGCAGGATTTCGCTTTTTGTTTTAAATGTAAATGGAGCGTTATAACGCTAGACACAGCTGGGTGGTGGGCTCAATAATCGTTAGTCCTATTAGTTACATGGTAATGTTACTTTAAATTGGTGAAACATTCACCTCTTTCTCTGTTCCATTGATCTGTGCCAGTTCCTGCTCTCATCCTCAGCTGGAGAATCTGATTAAGGATGCTTCCATTTGCCTCCCCTCCCGTACCATTACCTGCTACGTCTCCTTATCTTCCCCTCCCTGGACTTCTCTAGCTCAGGTTTTGCAGTGACTCCCTCAACTGCATCGATTACACTTCTTTCCACCCGCTTCCTGCGAGGACTCCATTCCTTTCTCCCGGGTTCTCCATCCCATCTGTTCGGACGATGCCACCGTCCACACCAGAGCTTTCGAAATGTCCTAATTGCTCAGACGTGGTGTCACCATTTAGAATCAGCAGTACTCACCAACAGGTACACTATTACTTTGCAATATAAAAGGGGATTATTTGCTGTACCGTTTCCTCCAATCTTTAACTTCCATCACTTCCCCATTGCTCGTTAATCAACATAATGACAGCACAGTGACTCATGAACCCAGGTACATCTATTTGTGAAATGTGTTAAGTGAGTGAATGTTCCAGATGTTTGCGCTCTCTCGGGGCAGGGCGGTCACATTCTCAGCAGAATTTCAATTTGAGATGAGCAGCTTTGTTTAATATCAGCAGGCTGCTACTGTGGGAGACCAGTGAACCGCTCCTCGCTGCGGGAATCTAGAACTAGGGGGCATAGAGTAAGGGGTCGCCCATATAAAAGAGAGAGGAGGAATTTCTTCTCTGAGGGTCATGAATCTGCAATTCTCTACCCCAGAGAGCTATGGAGGTTGGGTCATTGAATATATTTAAGGTGGCGATAAGACAGATTTTTGAACGATAAGAGAGGGTTATGGGGAGCGGGCAGAGAAGTAGAGTTAAGTCCAAGATCAAGGGGCCAAATTACAGCAGTGAGATTTGCACCATCCAGGTCAAAGCAGTCCACTTGATCGGCTTTCTATCCACCACCTCAAACATTCACTCCCTCCACCACCGGCGTACCGTGGCTGCAGAGTGCAACATCAACAAGATGTACTGCAGCAACTTGGCATGGCTATTTTGGCAGCAACTCCAAAACCCACAGCCTCTACCCCCTAAAAAGACAAGAGCAGTAGGTGCACGAGAACACCATCACCTCCAAGTTACACACCATCCTGATTTGGAAATATATCGCAGTTCCTTCTTCGTTACTGGGGCAAAATCCTGGAACTCCCTATCCAACAGCACTTTGGGAGCTGCTTCACTACATGGACTGCAGCGGTTCAAGAAGGCACCACCTTCTCAAGGGCAATTAGGGATGGGCAATAAATGCCAGCTTGCCCGCGACAACAAATCCCATGAATGAATAAAAATAAGTTGTCTTTGTTATAAATGGCTGGATACTGTGCCAGAAAGCCACATGATAGGCTCTGATTCCATTAGAAAAGTTATTGAGGGCAACGTCATCACAACATGTCTGTTTCTACATTCATCACAGGCAGTCCCTCGAAATCGAGGAAGACTTGCTTCCACTCTACAAGTGAGTTCTTAGGTGACTGA
Organism: Pristiophorus japonicus; assembly: GCF_044704955.1. NCBI lineage: Eukaryota > Metazoa > Chordata > Chondrichthyes > Pristiophoridae > Pristiophorus > Pristiophorus japonicus. The sequence continues at coordinate 116,070,051 of NC_091991.1, forward strand.
ACAGTCCAATACGGAAATTACAGTCTCTGTCACAGGTGGGCCAGTCAGTCGTTGAAGGAAAGGGTGGGTGGGACTGGTTTGCCGCACACTCCTTCCGCTGCCTGGGCCCGTTTTCTGCATGCTCTCGGCGACGAGACTCGAGGTGCTCAGCGCCCTCCCGGATGCACCTCCTCCACCTAGGGCAGTCTTTAGCCAAGGATGCCCAGGTGGCGGTGGGGATGTTGCATTTTATCAAGGAGGGCATTTCCTCTGCCCACCTTGGGCTTGCTTGCCGTGTAGACCGCTTGCTTTGGGAGTTTTGTGTTAGGCATGTGAACAATGTGGCCCCCCCCCCGCAACGGAGCTGGTCGAGTGCGGTTAGTGCTTCGATGCTGGCTTGATCTTTACATTAGGTTTCTATGTTAGTGAAATGTTGTTATACATCAAAGAAATCTAGAGCATAAAGCAGTGGGCCTTTCAGGAATCCTGACGAATGTTGAGCTTAAAGAACTGTGTGAGTATTGAACTTACATAAAAAGCAACTTTCGATGATCTATTGGATACAGCAAGAGATTATGAGGAGAGAGAACAAGTGGTTCAGAATCAGCATTCGAGAAGAATTTTCAATGACTATTTGTACTTCCGTATATTAAAGTGTACAAAAATGTTATTTTAACCTGTAATTACATTCTTGTATTAAAGACAAGCTGCCACAGTACAGATTACTGGTATCGAAACACATCAAAATTAATCAGCCGCAGTCAGATTGCTCCTGTATCACTAATCTTTCAATGCTGTCCCTAAACCTTTGTCCAATGATGTCAGTAGGTTGATTTAATGTACTGATAACAATATACTCTTGGAAAATTTGCAATTAAGTCAAAATGTTTTAATATTGAGAGATTAGGGCAGTGTTGGGATGCCCTTGACATGTGCCAGGGAACCTATTCAAAATCTGCATGCATCTGCCTGCTTCAGTGGAGTTATTCTGGACTTCTCCATTCTCCTCCCCCTGTTCCATGACCCAGGCTTTGACTTATGACATTCATTCAATGGGACAAAATACTGGTCAGCATTTACCCTGTTCTGCTGATGCCCTGAACTCCGGTCACCCCGCCCCGAAACAAAAAATTGAATTAAATGTATCCGTATTAATTTCCTTTCCTCAGAGTTAAGCGGCAAAATTAAACGGCAATTTAGTGTAAAAATGTCACTCGAACAACTTATGTCTGTGACAATTCTCTAGCACTGAACTCCTGTTTGTTTAGTGCTAACCACACACCTTGATCCTAGCACAGTCACCTAGCAGGAAAATAAACCTTTAATAATGGGCTTTGGGATCAGATTCCTTACAATGCTCTCAGCCTGTGCAGGTTAACATTATCCTAAACTCTCCAAGATAACTTTTTTATACCTGAATAAACTGGAAGAATTAAAATTAAATTGAACATGTCAAATTTAAGAAGTATACCAACAATCTCACCAGGATTAACTGGGAAATAATGAATTACTTAAGCTTTGCTCAAGTTATGAGATCATCCAACACCCTCAGCACTGTATTACGAACCACTATCAAAGGTGCCAGCTGAAAGAAGGTAAACAGGTGTGGAGGTCAGTAAGACAGCACAAGAGTTAAGCCTCACTCAGCTTCTAGAGTTGCACCATATTCTCATCAGCTTCTGGGAGGGCACTACTCAAAACAGGTGGTCAGTGGGCCAGTAAAATTTTACACCACATGTGGCAGAGGAGCGACAAGAGATCGTGGCAGAAGTGTGGCGAGTGTTTGTGCTGGAGGAGCAGCGAGAGATCGTGGTGGATGTGCGGCAAATGAGTGTACGGGGCCCAGGGGCAGCACAAGTCAGTCCATATTGCAATATGTGTGCACACTAGGTCCGTGCTGCAGAGCAGGTCTCCAATCGTCCTGGTTAACCGTTGCCACTGGATAAAGGCCTAGCTCAGTCAAGCCCGTGTGGTGGTTGATGTGCAACGGTCACCTCACTTTAAAAAAATCCACGCACAGGCATTTTCCACCCCTTCAATTGGATTTCAGGACTGGCATATTGGGTCCTTTATTGAAACATCTGTGAACCCATGTGGAAGGACGTCATTCTCCTTTGAGGGATCGCCTATGATGATGAAAATGTGACGAGTGCCCCAAAATCAAACCAAGGTGTATTTGTCTAGTCGAGGAAAGAGAGAAAACTGAAATATAGCACATGGCAGATTGATCAACCTACCTACAACTCCTGTAAATGGAGCCCCGTCTTAACAATTTAACCCCCCTATAGCCAAGAGAGATACAAACCAAGGTCCCATCAACAGTGGCATCACCAGCCCTTCAATTGGAAAAAAGGAAGAAATCCTCACCTCACCCAGCACACTGAAGCTTTAAATCGTGCCCAATTGTTGCCTCCTCCCCGTGACAGGGCAGTGCCTAGTAACCCAGGACTGCCCAGCTCCCCCAGACAGGGCCCAAAGGTGGAAGACCATGGCATCTGACTGTGCTGCTTCTCACAGCTGAAGTGTCCACTTCATCCCTCCCCACGCCCCCTGCTACAATCCCTATATATTACAGGCCTCAGACCGTTGCGACCAGGCTGGGCGTCGCTGCTGCTGCCGGTTCTGGCCTCCTGTCCTCCTGTCCTCACTCGTTCACTCACCTCACTCGCTGCCACCACAACAATGCCCGCCGTCCGACTTGAACCGTGACAGGAAATCCCGCCCACACCGCACTCACTTCATAGGTCAAAGACTCCCGTCACTCAGGCGTCAGTGACGCAACAAAGGGCCGGCTCCTCACCCACCCACCCGTCGCCTTGACAGGAAGTCCCACCCGCACCGCATCGCCAATCAACACCCCACTCTTCATTGGCCAAAGCGTCCCGTCACTCAAGCTGTCAGTGACGTAACAAAGGACGGGGTCCGCTCACTCCCGGCCTTCACTCTCCCACCCCTCACCTCCACAAAAGGGGAACCAGCGGATATGGTATATTTGGATTTTCAGAAGGGCATTCGCTAAGGTGCCACATAAAAGGTTACTGCTCATAGGGTTGGGAGTAATATATGGATAGAGGATTGGTTAATTAACAGAAAACAGTTGGGATAAATGGGTAATTTTCAGCCTGGCAAACTAAATATTGGGTTGAATAACTCTTTAGCGGCTAGGCCCCACCCGACGACCTGATGGACGGGGCCAGCGCTCTGAACAGCTTCTCGGCGAGCAACCCCCCCCCCCCGGGTGTTTCCGGATTTGTGATGTCAGAAAGACATTCCAAAGTCTGGGAAAATGCAGAATCAGAAACTGCCTTGGTTCCAGATTTGGGACGCTGCACCTGTACATAGATAGGTGGGAAAGCAAGTTAAGAAGAGGACACCAGGCCAGATTGAAAACCACCCCAACCTCTGTCGTCGAGCTACAGTACAGACGAAGCCTGCGTATGCGCACATACAGAGGCCGCACTCCAGGCCATAATCGATGTATTGAGCGTACGAAAGCATGGGCCTTACGCTAGACATCCGTAAGACAAAGGTCCTCCACCAACCTGTCCTCACCGCACAGCACTGCTCCCAGTTATCAAGACCCACGGCCTGGCCCTGGACACCATGGACCACTTCCCATATCTCAGGAGACTCCTATCAACAAGAGCAGGCAGCGACAACAAGATCCAACACTGCCTCCAATGCGCCAATGCAGCCTTCGGTCACCTGAGGAAAAAAAAAGTGTTTGAAGACCAGGCCCTCCAAACTGCCACCAAGCTTATAGTCTACAGGGCTGTAGAAATACCAGCCCTCCTGTATGGCTCAGAGACATGAACCATGTACAGTAGATACCCCAAGTTGCTGGGTGTGACGACTGAGTTAACCTGTCTGGAAGAATGAGTATTCGAAAATCCTTCCCCCACAAGAGACATTATCACAAAATCACCCAGAGATAGCTACCCATCAACATGGGTCTGGACAACCATTTCAGCATATACATCACAAAGAGGCCCAATCCAGCCTGTATGCAAAAGACTAAGCACAAAAGGGCATTGCAATTACCAAACTAATATTTCCATCAGGAAACAGTTTTCAAACATCAACCCACCCAAGACATATCAACTTTTAACGAGCCCGACAAAATATTACAAAGAACCAAGCCCGCCAAAATTATACAAAGGATTTTGAACAGATTTGGCGGCAAGATTAGAACACTGAAATCGTATAACTGACCCCTGTTTTCAACAGAGGTTGGGTGGTTGCTTGGTAGCTACAAGGCTGCTACTACCTCAGATGCCATAATACACCAGGTGCTATACTGCGAGTATGTCATCATGACAAGGAGAGAAACCAACAACAGTTGTAAACTAACTTCTCCAGCCTCGAAGTCCTGAAGGAAGGAAGGAAGATCACCATCATCGCAGCAGCGACCGACTAGTCAACATGGTATCAAGGGAAAAACAACTGCAATCTACCGTTAACTATCAAAAGGGTTGGTAAGCATAGTCCTTGCATGCCCTGGAGTCTAACCTAGCTCAAATTAGGTATTGGGAGGTGGGAGGTATAATTTACTGTGAACCCCCTTTGAATGTGTAGTGCATGGTTCTTTATGGAGTGATTTGTGATTTTAAGTTTGACCTTGTACCTTTCCTTGCATTGTTCTTTATTAGAGAGTGATTGTAAGTTTGGCCTTGTATTTTCTTACTAGGAGTAATAAGCCTGTATTATTACCTTGATTAATAAAAACAAAGTTCTTTGCATCAAACCAAACCAGTGTCCTTTGCACTTTTGTCACACCCCCCAAATAAATCCAGAGTACAGAACCCAAGGAAGTGGGAGCGATTCGAACCGCTCAAGTTGGTCAGAAGGGAACCTAACCCCCTCAGAGACCACACCCCCCCCCGCCCCGCCCCTCAAAATGATAAAATGGTTCTAGATTCCAGTATCCTTAGTGGAAAAAACACTTCCTGATTTCACTCCTGAACAGCCCAACTCAAATTTTACATTTATGCCTCCTTGGTCTGGATTCCCCCACCAGCGGAAATAGTTTGTCTCCACTATCTAATCCCTTTATCATTTTAAACACTTCGAATAGGTAGTTCCTATCTAAATAGTTAAGAAAACATGCCAATGTGTTTCTCCGATCAAAAGTAGAAGACCTTACACTTCCTGTCAGTTTTGCCAACTTAACTGGTCTCTGTCCCTTTAACTTTCTGCTTCTGCACAACTTACTGTGAATCAATAGGAGCCAATTTCATTAATGCCTTTTTATGCACTCCCACCCATCATTGATAGCTGTGCCTTCTGCCATTCTAGGCCCCATGCTATACATCTCTGCCTCCCTCTGCAGTCCAAACTCCATTACACAGGAATAATTATTGTATTGGTGCACCTTTACTGGGTATAAAAACTACAAAATTGCTTCAGATATGGCCAACCTCTATATATGAATAATCATGTTTTAACAATGAAGTTGTATTTTACAAAATCTGGAAACATCCAAAATATTTCTGTTGTCAAATAGACAACATACTAGAATTTCAATTATAACAAATTCAGTAGCAAGGGTGCGTTCTTAAGGGAACAATGGACCAGTGTCCATGTATTCACAAAATTGCGATGACACTTATTGAAGAACCAACGTTTGGAACCCATAGGATAGATTCCAGCATGCATTACTGAATCAGCTAGTTTCACTTAACTGACCTCAAATGATTCTTCATAGGTGATTTAGTTATTAAGAGGCATAAGGAGTTATTTTGTTTACAACGCAAGTCCATTAACTCAGTCTGCGTTACTATTCAGGGACCACTGTACTCTCGAGCATCAAAACAAAACTGTTGCAGGGCATCACTGATTTTGCACAATTGAAGGTACAATTTTCCAATATGTGCAGTAATGGATATATTGTCAGTTGTGTTAGCTGAATTAATGCGGTGGGTTAAATGGGCAATTAAGCAATCAGCCATTTTATCGGAATCCACCTGCTATAGTTGCATCTGCATGTAAAGATTAAAACATTTAATGGATCACCAATACAATTGGGCCAGACTAGAGAAGTGGGTTGCCTGTATGCAGTACTGTCAAGATAGCCACTATCCTACAGATTTTCACTTGAAGTTTTAAAACTGACAAAATCCCACCAGTTCCATTTACATCAAATGCCAGAGACAGGGTTACCAGATTAAAGCCTGTAACCCAGGTGCCCATCTTGCACATGCTTAATCCCAGTGGCGTGGACATCGGGGAAAAATTAAAAAAGGATATTACTTACTCTATGCAGTCTTCCTCATTCTGAAGTTGCACCTCCAGATAGAAACTCCCTTCACCCCACCCTGGAAAGGGGTGGCGAGGTAAGCAACATTTGAGTCCTGCCAACTTAGGATCACCTTCCACCACTGACTCAGTTTCCTCCCAATATCTCCTTCCTTGACTTAACATCTATTCTTAAATTTGCACCTCAAGTGCTTTGGGACATTCTGCTACACAAGAGGCGACAAGTTATGAGGGAGATCTTCTCGGAACGGAAGAGACAGCCCAGACAAGATAGTGAGCCTATTAAACCAGTTTCCAATAAATTTGTCTCATGGGAATTCGGCAGGGTGACAGCAATATAACTGTAGACTGCTCAACTCTCTGCAGTGTTTGTGAGGCACAAGGAACTCTACTTCATATTTAATATAGTAATGTCTAAGTGACAATAATGCAATGGTAACTTGGCATAAACCCTTGAGTTGGATAGATTAATTTCAAAATAACATTGATTTTTTAATTTTAGCAGTCTTGCAGGAGAAAATGCAAAACATACCTTTTGCCCATCTACATATCCAAAATGACCAAATATATTTGAGTTATAACATTACAGCTAAATATTCAATACTAAAATATTCCATTCGGACATGAATAAAATGGCTTAGCTCCAGAACCTGTGGGGAATCTGCTTAATAAAGGATTACATTCACATTTGAAATAAAATAAACACACCAACTCAATTAACCACTTTGACCAATGTATCTTTACTAACATGACACTGCATACAAGAAAAATTACACATTTAGTTTTGAGAGTTATTAAATACAGATGGAGGCTAGCCAAAGGGATAGTGTTTGCAACAAACATTTAAGTATTCACATAAAGTACTACAAAGATACTCACGATAAAATATTTTGAGTAAGGCAATTGTGGTTCTATAAAAATTTATAGAATTCAAGTAACACTTGGAAGGTTTTGAATCGGTTTCCCGAGCATCAGAATTCTCTCCCAAATTTGACAGTTCCAAATGAGTTAAGTCAAATGTTCTGGGTCTGGAGAATTGAGTTTATACAGCTGGCAGTGAATGCCAATATAGTAGATATGCAATAATCTCAAACAAGTCCGGAGGCAAACAGGAAACATTAAATCTGAGGTGGTGCATAGCTGTTAAGTCATATCTGGAAGTTAGAAAATAGCATACATTCAACATTTAAGATACTGTAGTTAGTTTTACTAAAAAAACCTCAAGCATGTTGTTTGTAGATTTTCCCAACAGAACAAGCTGAAATGCCCAAGTACCTGTACACATTTCACATCCAGACTCCTTATTTTAAAATATTTAGATCACAAAGCAGTCATTTTTTTCCTTTTTTACAAAAATACACAACTGAATTTCATTTACAATGAAAATGTAAACCGAAATGAAATTCATTTCAAATAAAATGTGCTCAATCAACATAATCACATGAAGTTTTAAAACACTTTCACGCACCTGCTTGTTTCCAGGGTCTACTGCCCATCAAGTCTTAATTTGAAGTTTGTAATTTATGTTCTCCATTTTTGCAAGATGTTCCCTGAATTACTATTTACTGCAAAACATTTGTTGCACTGTAGTTTTCATTTTCACAGCTTGCCTTTATAATTCTAATTTTAGCATTGATTCTTTGTTTTACTAACTGCCAAGTCTATCAATAGTTTCAGCACATACAAAAAAAAATCGCACAGTAGGCTTCCATTTAAAATCAAGGTGTACACATTTAAAGTAAAATTTCCAGTATGTGACTGTACAGTTTGTTAACCAGTTGCATGGATTCTCCCAGTCTAAATGGAAGACTACTTTCCTCACACTGAAAAATTGCAGCCGAGACAAAAATACTAAATTGACCATTTCAAAGCAAAATTAGACACTGGACGAACAGAGACCTATTTGCTTTGCATCTATTGCTAGACCCAATACTGTGGAGTAATGTAATTTAATCCAGTTAGAAGTGTTAATACCATTAAATGAGTTTAAGTGGTTTTGTCAAACAGCTGTAAACATGGTCTAATATCAAAGACAATTAACTCCAGTTTATCTTAGTGTTTAAAAACTAAGTGGTGACAAAAAGTCTCCTTAACATTGTCTATTGCTTTTAAAAGGCAATGGCTTTCAAACAAAGTGCCATGATATAATTTCAGTGCCTTGAACAGAGAAATGGCAGTATTAACGGGCAGACATCACAACATAAGGCTTTGGTCAGTGCAGATTTTAGCTGCATGCAAGGAAAAAGCAGCCAATTTATATTGGTCACTGAAAATTAAAGCATACACTAATTTGGAAACCAGATAATTGCCCAAACAGTACATTATGACCATGCCCCTAAAGCCAAGTGGAAAATACTGAGCATTAAACTTTACACAAACAAGATGCATTATAGAGATTATTGATTTGTTCAGTGTTTTGGGCCTTCTGGCCATTACTTAAGTAGTAACCTTGATATGACTGGGCATTTTGGAGATATATATGCATTGTATTGAATTATACAATCTTAAATTTCATATCGAAAGATGTCTACTTCAGTCTCATTTTATGTTATAACTGGTAAAACTAGCTAGAAGTAACCCAAGTAGAGAGTGGTATAAACATGTTCAAATGTGACATTAACAACTGTTACAGGGGGAAGTCCTGCCCACCATTTCCATTGGTGTCACCACTGGACCAGAACTCCATGTAATGCAAACACAAAATGTCTGTCCCCAGCACCCTTCCAAGTGGCCATTTAAAAACAAAGGCAAGAGGAACTATCATTTAGAACTGCAATTTAATACAGTGCATTTCCCCATTAAATTTTGGTCTGCTCTTAAGTCCTAAAACATTATACAGATCTAATATTGCTTTATTACCCATATTAAATGCATTCCAATTAAACAGCAATTTATTTTCACAGATTTTAAAGTAATGTTTTTTCAAACACTCAAGAAACCTAAATTCCAATCATCTTTGTCATGCTCTGCTCCATTCTTGCGTTTGATAGGCCTTCTACGAGAAGGCGACAACCTATGCTCCCTCCCAACAGGTTCAAGTTCATGAACCAAAAGCAAGTTTTCTGTGCTGCAAGATGAAGGCATTGTTTTTATGAGGTCTATTGTAGGAGACAGCCTTGAGGTAGAAGGTAATGGTTCTCTAGTGTTTGTTGATGAGGGGCTATCACTGGTCACAGACGAGTATCCTGAGCTGAGCTCCCCACAAGGCTCTCTGAAAGCACACAGTGCAGCAGATTCACTGGTGTTAAAATAAGCCTCACTTTTTGCTTTAGGAAGTCTCCATGACCCTGGCAGGAAATGATCATCCATCAATCTGTCTTCTTCACTCTCTTCACTTGTATCTTCACAGTGTTCACAATTCCCACTTACAGCAGCAACATCCTCAACTTCACCGATACCACTAACTGCAACACAAAATATTTTCATGGTTTTCAGTCAGACTTTAGATATAGCTGATAACTGCTTTAAACAAAATGCCTCAACTGTAGGCCTCGCATCTCAAGTTCAACAGAGCAGTAATTAGGCCACATGGAATTTATTTAATTATTTTATTTTAACCGGTGTCACTCCTCTCCCCTCACCCACCACCCCCTCTACATTCTCAACCTTCAGCTCCTGAAGGGCAGGCCCAGGTGCTCTGGAATAACAGTGCCTTGCAGTATTCTGCACCACCGTCAATATTTTACACATTCGGAGGGGGTGGGGGAGAAAAGAAGTCAAACATTCTTGCTCAAAACACAATTGAGCAGTGAGCATTCCTCCAGACATCAAGAACATAAGAAATAGGAGCAGGTGTAGGCCATTTGATCCCTCGAGCATGCTCCGCCATTCAATAAGATCATGGCTGATCCGATCATGGACTTCGCTCCACTTCCCTGCCCATTTCCCATAACTCTTATCAAAAATCTGTATCTCCGTCTTAAATATATTCAATGATCCAGCCTCCACAGTTCTCTGGGGCAGAGAATTCCACAGATATACAACCCTGAAAAGAAATTCATCAGTTTTAAATGGGTGGCCCCTTATTCGGAGACTATGACCCCTAGTTTTAGTTTCCCCTATGAGTGGAAATATCCTCTCTGCATCCACCTTGTCGAGTCCCCTCATTATCTTATACATTTCAATAAGATCACCTCTCATTCTTCTGAACTCCAATGAGTACAGGCCCAACCTACTCAACTTATCTTCATAAGTCAATCCCCTCATCTCCAGAATCAACCAAGTGAATCTTCTCAGAACAGCCTCCAATGCAAGTATATCCTTCCTTACATACGGAGACCAAAACTGTATGCAGTACTACAGGTGTGGCCTCACCAATACCCTGTACAGTTGTAGCAGGACTTCTGCTTTTATACGCTATCCTCCTTGCAATAAAAGCCAACATTCCATTTGCCTTCCTGATTTCTTGCTGTACCTGCATACTAACTGTTTTGTGCACAAGGACCCATAGGTCCCTCTGTACTTTAGCACTTTTTCTCCATTTAAATTATAAATTGCTTTTCTATTTTTTTTCTGCCAAAGTGGATAACCTCACATTTTCCCACATTATAGTCCATCTGCCAAATTTTTGCCCACTCACTTAGCCTGTCTATATCCCTTCGCAGATTTCTTGTGTCCCCTCACAATTTGCTTTCCCACTCATCTTTGTATCAGCAGCAAATTTGGCTACATTACATTCCGTTCCTTCATCCAAGTCATTAATATAGATTGTAAATAGTTGAGGACCCAACACTGATTGCTGCATTAGTTACTGTTTACCAACCGGAAAATGACCCATTTATTCCAACTCTGTTTTCTGTTAGTTAGCCAATCCTCTACCCATTCTATTAACCCCAACCGTGTGAACTTTTATCTTGTGCAGTAACCTTTTATGTGGCACCTTATCAAATGCCTTTTGGATATCCAAATACACTACATCCACTGGTTCCCCCTGATCCATCCTGCTCTTTCTATCCTCAAAGATCTCCAACAAATTTGTCAAACATGATTTCACTTTCATAAAACCATGTTGGTTCTGCTTGATTGAATCATGCTTTTCCAAATGTCCTGCTACTGCTTCCTTAGTAATGGACTCCAGCACTTTCCCAACGACAGATGTTAGGCTAACTGGTCTATAGTTTCCTGTTTTGTGTCTCCCTCCTTTTTAAAAAAAAAATAGCCCCTTGATTATTCACATTTGCGGTTTTCCAATCTGCTGGGACCTCCCCAGAATCCAGGGAATTTTGGTAGATTACAACCAATGCATCCACTTCTCTATAGCCATTTCTTTTAATACCCGAGGATGCAAGCCATCAAGTCCAGGGGACTTGTCCGTCTTTAGTCCCATTATTTTACCAAGTACTTCTTTAGTGATAGTGATAGTATTAAGATCCTCCCTCCCTATAGCACCTTGATTATCCACTATTGGGATGTTTTGAGTGTCTTCTACCGTGAAGACCGATACAAAATATTTGTTCAAAGTCTCTGCCATTTCCCTGTTCCCCAGTTTCTAAGGGACCAACATTTACTTTAGCCACTCTCTTCCTTTTTATGTACCTGTAGAAACTCTTACTGTTTTTATATTTCGTGCTAGTTTGCTTTCATAATCTATCTTCGCCCTCTATTTATTTTTTTTTTAGTCGTTCTTTGCTGGCTTTTAAAAGTTTCCCCATCCTCTGGCCTCCCACTAGTCTTGGCCACTTTGTATGCCCTTGTTTTCAATTTGATACCATTTCCTTATTTTGTTTCATTCCACAAAATTGCAATCTGGCTTGAAACAGGTGAATGCGGAGAAACTGGAAGCAAGAATAAGGGAGCCAAAGAGAATGGCTCCCTTATTCTTGCTTCCAGTTTCTCCTGGGCTTCAATAAAGACATTCATCCCATTAATGTTCTGAAATACACACAAAAAATAACTTTACCAAAAAAATAAACTTACCATCAGCATTTTTCTCCCCCTCACTTTCTTGGTCTCCTTCATATCCGGTGCAAGACAAGTCTAAACTCCAATCTAGGAAATCTCCCAGGAGTGTGTCCTCATGGTTAGATAATTCAACAATAGGAGTCGCCACAAAGTTGCCTCTATCTTCTCGAAAACTATCCTCTCGTCGTCTAAATAGAGGGAATAAAATTCTCAGACTAACTGGCAACAACAGATTATCTGGCATCGGATCCTGAAATACTAACGCCAAACTTTACTGTTTGTTATAAGATTCTTTCCGTGGTTAAGTGAACTGGCCGCAGGAGACCAGCATAGACCTGATGAGTTAAGCCTCACTACAGACTTAAGCACCTAATCGAATCTGATATTTAAGTATGGTTGAGAACATGGTCGTCTCCTCTCCGCTGCACAAGTCATCGTACGACTCTTTAAAAGACAGTGTGGAAATCTTACATAGCCCTGATATAATTTAAAATGCCGAAAGAGCCAAATTTGATACTGTAGGAGTTATTATACTTAATGTTAGATGTATACAAGTAGTGGATTAAAAAAAAAAAGGTAAATGTGCACTAGTGCTTCCTTTGCCAAATGTAAGGCAATTTATGTATGCAGCACATTGTCCCCAAAATCTCAGTTTTGAATCTGTATAACAGTGGCCACCTGCTACATACCCTGGGCAGAATAGGGATGCAACCAAAATGGCATTCTACCCCACATAGGGTAGGGAGGCTCTGTGCATTCAGTTCAGCCAATCACCAGTCCCAAACCATGTAACCAAACACCAGCTCCATCCTTGCCATTTAAATGCTGTGTTAAAAAAGTAAACCAGTGGATGTGTTTAAAAATCTATGTGGATTGTACACATGGAAATTTCCTAAATAGTTCAATTGTTTAAAGATTTGTGATCACAAGTTCTCGGATCTAAATGTATCTCATTACAATTCAATTCTGATTAATCAGCTCCTCCAAAGAAAACCCACTAAATAACCAAAGTTGATATTTCTAAACTGCGGGAATAGCAGGTTGCAGTGTTGAGAGTTTGGAAATGATAGAAGATTATGGCAATCAGACCAGACAGTGACTTATCCACAAAAGGGAAGTCTGATCAGCAGGATTAGTTTGCATTTTAAAGCACAGGAGACAAGCGTAAGAAGTAATTCACATTCTAGGAATATTCCTGTGATGAAAGATAACTTTAATTTCTTAACCGTAGAAAAAAAATGTTCCAAGGCACATGAGGCAGAATCAAAAGAAAATAAATTTTTAGGAGAGATGACCAAATGCAAGTTATCCTTCCTACCTATGCTGGGAAGACTGAAGCCATTGTCTTCAGCCAGTAGTTTACGAGATGAAGGCAGAGTGGAGAAGAGGTTTCCATATCATCGCAACGTGGCTCAAAGGCACCAATTGTGGGGCAAACACACATGAGGCCAGAGTCAATGGAAGAGGGAGTGTAGGGCTGGAGGTGGTTAGAGAGATAATGCTATGAAGAAGGTATTTAAACAGATGAGATTTTAAATTTAAAGATTTGGGAACCAATGTAAGCCAGCAAGGATGGGGGCAATGAGAGTGGGAGACTTGATACAGGACAGGACTAGGGCAGCAGAGAGCTTTTGATGAGCTGATGTTTATGGAAAGATGAGGATGGCAGGCTATCCACGAGAGCATAGTCATCTCCAGCTTCTATTCAAAGACATGAATAAGGGACTCTGCAGCAGATGCAGAGGTGGTATGTAGGCTGGTGACAGCAGAGGTGGAAGTAGGTGGTCCTCGTAACAGGGGTCAGAATATCGCTGAGGTTGCGAACATTCTGATTCAGCAAAGATGGTGAGCGAGGAGGTGGATAGAATCAGGGCCTGTGGCTGAAGACAATGGCTTCAGTCTTCCCAAATAGGTAGGAAGGAGAACTTTTTAGTGATTTTCACCACCTCAGGACATCCCGAATCACTTTACAGCCAATTACGTACTTTAGAAGCGTAGTCACCGTTGTAACATAGGAAATGCAGCAGCCAATTTCCACGCAGCAAACATGTGGAAGCTGGCCAGATGTCTACAGATAATGCTAACACAGGTCAGCAAGTAGATGAGGAACAGGTAGCTGCCTGGGGACTCAAGATAACTGCAGGGGCGGCAAGAGAAGCCATTGCTGGAGATATTTTGACTAAAAATTAATAGGCAAGAGGCAGGCATCACCAAATCAGGTTGTGACTAAGAACGGCTCGCAGTTTAATGAAAATTTCCCCATGTAACTGAGTATCATTTTAACCTCGTAAAAGATGTTCAGTTCTTGCTTGACAGAGGAATTTGATCTGGTTTGTTTAAACATCTTTCAGTAATTACACAACACAATACCCCTATAGAAGGGGAACCTTTAGTTTAGATTTAAAAGTGGATTCAGTTCTTACCGTTTTGTTTTGTTGCCTGAAGGAGATGTCAAAAAAGTCTGGATCTCAGGATTAGTGCAAGCAGCAAGTAGTGAAGGCTCCTTTTCTTCTTTTATGCCTAGCAGACTACACAGCTCACTGTAATCCATCACCTAATATTTAGCACAAAGTAGGGTTAATAGAAAAGGAATACAATAGCCACATTTCTACCTCAACATACTGTGAACTTGAACATTTAGCCTGGCTTCACATTTATTGGTTTATTAGCATTAAACATTTGCACTGCCAAAATGTGTTCGAGAACTTTGATTAGTAGGTTTCCTGCTCATCGAGGAAGGTGGCATTCTTGGATTGAGTCCTGGGGAATGAGGTGGGTCAAGTGGTGAATTTCAGTTGGAGAGCATCTTGGGAATAATGATCATAGTATCATAAGATTTAGATTAGTTATGGAGAAGGACAAGGAGCAATCTAGAATAAACACTCATTGGGGGGGTGCGGGGGGCTAATTTCCACAAACTGAGGAGAGATTTGGCCTGGATAAATTGGAGTCAGACTGGCAGGCAGAAATGCAAGAGCAATGGGTGGCCTTTAACAAGATGGTTTGGGTACTGTCCCATGTGGAGTGGGGGGGGGGGGAGGGCAACCAAAGCCAGAGCTCCCTGGATGACAAAAGAGTTAGAGAATAGGATGAAGTAGGTGTCAGTTCAATAATACAAAGGAGAATCAGGCAGACTATAAAAAGTAGAGCGTAGTGAGAAAGGAAATATGGGGCAAAGCGACAGTACGAGAACAGATTGTCAGCAAGCATAAAAAGGAATACGAAGATCTTCTATAGGCATATTAACTGTACTAGGGCTGCCAGAGGGGCCGATGTAGGTCCAAAATGGAGATCTATTAAGAGGCAAATTACATGACTGAGGTACTAAATGAGTACTTTGCATCAGTGTTTATCAATGAAGAGGACTTTGCCAAAGCTACAATAAATAAGGTTGTCGGAATACTAGATGTGATAAAAATAGACTGAGGAAGGTACTAGAAATGTTGGCAATAGACAAGACACCCAATCCACATGGGGTGCATCCTAGGTTGCTGAGGGAAGTAATGGTAGAAATTGCAGAGGTGCTGGCCACAATCTTCCAATCCTCCTTAGATACAGGATAAGTGCCAGACGATGGAAAATGTTACATAGATAGAGATAGAGAAGTTTGAAGTATCATCACATTAGGCTCGTTAGCAAAATTGAAGCCTATGGGATAAAAGGAGCAGTAGCAACAGGGATGCAAAATTGGCTAAGGGACAGAAAACAGTTGTAGTGAATGGCTGTGGAGGGAGGTATACTGTGGTGCTTCCCAGGGTTCAGTACTAGGGCCTCTTCTGTTTTTGATATACAGGGTACATTAATGACTTGGACTGGAGTACAATTTTTGAAACTCGCAAGTGTAGTAACGGTGTGGAAGATCGTAATAGACTTCAAGACAGACAGAAGGTGGAATGGGTGGCCACATGGCAGATAAAAATCAATGCGGAGAAGTGTGAGGTGATCATTTTTGGTAGGAAGGATGAGGAGAGACAATACAAACTAAAATGGTATAATTTTAAAGGGGGTGCAAGAAGAGTGTGTTGGGGGTGTTTGTACACAAATCTACACAAAGCAGTTAATAAAGCATATGGAATCCTGGGCTTTATAAATATAGGCAGAAGGCTTTGAAGAGGGTACAGAAGAGATTTACGAGAATGGTTCCAGAGATGAGGAATTACAGTTGCATGGATAGACTGAAGAGGTTGGGGTTCTTAGAGGATGTAACAAGCAGGGTGGATAAGGGGAAACCAGTGGATGTGGAAAATTTGGATTTCAAGGCATTCGATAAGGTGCCACATAAAAGGTTACTGCACAAGATAAAAGTTCACGGGGTTGGGAGTAATATATTAGCATGGATAGAGGATTGGCTAACTAACAGAAAACAGTCGGGATAAACAGGTCATTTTCCGGTGGGCAAACAGTAATTAGTGGGGTGCCACAGGGATCGGTGCTGAGGTCTCAACTATTTACAATCTATATTAATGACTTGGATGAAGGGACTGAGTGTAATGTAGCCAAGTTTGCTGATGATACAAAGATGGGTGGCAAAGCAAATTGTGAGGACATTAAAAATCTACAACGGGATATAGACAGGCTAAGTGAGTGGGCAAAAATGTGTCAGATGGAGTATAATGTAGGAAAATGAGGTTAAGGCACTTTGGCAGAAAAAAAATTAGGAAAACAGATAATTTAAATGGAGAAAAATTGCAAAGTGCTTCAGTACAGAGGGACCCGAGGGTCCTTGTGCATGAAACACAAACGGTTAGTATGCAGGTACAGAAAGTAAGCAGGAAGGCAAATGGAATGTTGGCCTTTATTGCAAGGAGGATGGAGTATAAAAGCAGATAAGTCATGCTACAACTGTACAGGGTATTGGAGAGGCCACATCTGGAGTACTGCATGCAGTTTGGGGTCTCCATATTTAAGGAAGGATATACTTGCATTGTTCAGAGAAGGTTCATTAGGTTGATTCCGGAGATGAGGGGGTTGACTTAGGAAGATCGGTGGATTAGGGTGGGCCTATATTCATTGTTGTTCATAAGAATGAGGTGATCTTATCGAAACATAAAAGATAGAGGGGGCTGGACAAGACGGATGCAGAGATTATATATCCACTCACTGGGAGGAAACTAAAACTAGGGGGCAGAGTCTCAGAATAAGGGGGCCACCCATTTAAATCTGAGATGAGGAGGAATGTCCTCCGAGGTTGTAAATCTGTGGAATTCACTGCCCCAGAGAGCTGTAGGGGCTGGGTCATTGAATATATTTAAGGCGGATAACGCCAGATTTGAGAGAGATACAGGAATAAAGGGTTATGGGGAGCGGGCAGGGAAATGGAACTGAGTCCATGATCAGATCAGCCATGATCTTATTAAATGGTGGAGCAGGCTCAAGGGGTCAAATGGCCAACTCCTGCTCCTATTGTGTTCTTGTGTTGTTCTCCTTAGACCAGAGACGGCTAAGAGGAGATTTGATTGGTGCTTAAAAGCCTGAGTAAATAGAGAAACAGTTTCCAATGGCTGAAGGGTCAATAAGGGCACAGATTTAAGGTGATTTGTAAAAGAACCACTGGAGATATGAAAAAACACTTTAGGCAACAAAAGGTTAGGAATTGGAATGTACTGCTCGATAGAGTGGCGGAAACATTCAGTAGCAGCTTTCAAAAGTGAATTGGATAAATGAGAAAAAAAAATTGCAGGGAAATGGGGAAAGAACCAGCGAGTGGGACTAACTGGATTACTCTTCGAAAGAGCTGGCGCAAATGTGATGGACCTCTTGTGCTGTACTATTCTATGAAATTAAAAATCAAGAAAGCATGGGAGAGACTTGCATTTATATAGTACATACTTCAACTGTCACAAACCACCTCTCATACAAAGAATTTGAAGTGAAGCGATTATATAGGTTGGCATGGCAACCATTTCACATACAGACAGTCCACAACAATGAGCTGAATTCAGTTAGTCTGCTTTTTTGGTGGTATTGGTCAGCAATTCTTCTTGAACCAGGCTACAGGAAGAACTCTATACTCTTTTCAAATGGGATCTTCAACATGCCACCCGAACGACCGACAGACAGACAGGGCATCAATTTAACATCTCAACTTTAGGGCAGAACCTTTGACAATGTAGTACACCCCTTAGTGAAGCACTGAGGGTTAGCCAAGTCTTGGGAATAGCAGCAAAGCTTTCAATTGGTCCTACTCATGAACTCCTTCCACAACCCCTCTGCCTTTTTACCTTAATTTCAAAACCTCTCTCTTCAGTCACCTCTCCCACACAGGCTCAGCAGTTGTTCTTCCTCCTCCTCAAACACCACGCTACATTAAAAAAGGTACTGTACAAATGATGCCTCGATCTCAGCATCTTCTCTGAATAATGTTCAACCTATCCAGCGGTCGGAGACTATGCTGTATAGTATGATGGCAATTAACTGCTCCAAAACTTCATTTAATTTAGTTTTAAAGAAAACGAATAGGATAGAATAATAAAACATTTATGTAGGCAAGTGTTCATTTTACACTTTGCTAGTCCTTTAAGAAAACCATTTAACTCAATACATCTATAAAATGCCAGGAAAGAAAATTAGGAAACCAATGTCCACCAACCCTCATTTTAATCTGTTCTCCCCCCTTCGCTGATACAAAATGTTGGAATGACTGCGTTCAAGGCAGCAAGTTACAAATGATCCAGAAAAAATATAGACCAAGACATTCATTTAACATGTAGTTTGTTTGGCATCTTCACTTGTGCATCATTCTTTTTAAATTGGCAATCCAAAATGAGCATAATTGCCCATCTGATTTAGTTAAGTAACAATTCCATGGCTGTCAATGCATCACATTATTGGAATGTTTATTTATTAATAATGTCAGTTTATCTGCCCACAGCAATGTACCTTCTCCTTGCTAATTTGCTGATGGCGTTCATCTTCAAATCGTTGCTTTACTGCAGTCAGAGACACATGCCTGTAATCCCTGGGCACTTCATTATGGAAGCTAATAGAAACAGTTTTTGAATAAATTATAATGCTGAAGAGTTTGTTACCGAACTCACAACACAGTGCTACCCCAATGACAAATGCACACGATTAAATTAAAAATAAGTGGAATTAAACAGAAAGATGGCCCTATACCACTATATGCCAAATAAATTTGGAAATTAACTTGTATAAAAACCTGCCAATAGTTGGAGATTAAATATCAATCTTGTATACAGCAATTAGCCACGGGGAAGCAGAAGAGAAAACACATTTGCGATAAGTCTTTATGTACAGTTTCTTAAAATACACAAAGCTGTGATTTATGCAGATATACACTGTAGAGAAATATTAAACGTTGCCTTTAAAACAGCACTATATGTTTAGTGACTTGTGTTACCCAATTAGTTGAAATATTGTAATATAAAGCAATGCAGCACTAATGGCCCCTGAAGATTAACGAGACCGAAGTGAACATCTCATTAATTCTGTTCAAACATCTAACTCCCAATATATGTCTTCTCCCTCTCCCGTGCAATGAAGTCAAGTTTCTTCAGTGGGTTAATGCAGAAAGACTGTCCAGAATGAGTGGCATAAAAGCAGGGCAATTAATATTAAAAAAGCAAAGAGGGACAAGAATTTATATGTATGGAATTAGACAATTCTACATCACTATGTGCTGTGTACACCACTTACATCCTACCTGGGGGTACTGGTGCATGAAACGCAAAAGGATAGTATGCAGGTACAGCAAGTGATCAGGAAGGCCAATAGTATCTTGGCCTTTATTGCAATGGGAATAGAGTATAAAAGCAGGGAAGTCTTGCTACAGCTATATAAGGTATTGGTGAGGCCACACCTGGAATACTGCATGCAGTTTTGGTTTCCATATTTACGAAAGGATATACTTGCTTTGGAGGCAATTCAAAGAAGGTTCACTAGGTTGTTTCCAGGGATGAGAGGTTTGACTTGTGAGGAAAGATTGAGTAGGTTGGGTTTCTACTCATTAGAATTCAGAAGAATGAGAGGTGATCTTATCAAAACAAATACGGTTATGGAAGGGGCTTGACAAGGTGGATGCAGAGAGGATGTTTCCACTGATGGGAGAAGACTAGAACTAGAGGGCATGATCTTAGAATAAGGGGCCACCCATTTAAAACAGAGATGAGGAGAAATTTCTTTTCTCAGAGGGTTGTGGATCTGTGGAATTCGCTGCCTCAGAGAGCTGTGGAAGCTGGGACATTGAATACATTTAAGACAGAAATAGACAGTTTCTGAAACGATAAAGGGGTTATGGGGAGCGGACAGGGAAGTGGAGCCGAGTCCATGATCAGATCAGCCAAGATCTTATTGAATGGCGGAGCAGACTCGAGGGGCCATATGGCCTACTCCTGTTCCTATTTCTTATGTTCTTATAAGCCACACAGACGATTAGTTGGATATTTGGCAGCTCTCACCATTTTTTATGTAGATTTACTACACACGGAATTAGATTCTCCAATGTGAAACCAGTGGATTCCGCTAGCTGACTTGACCATGGGAGGGCTAAAAGGGAGGGGAGAAAAATAAAGGCTTTAAAGCTCAGTTACAGTAATGGCAGGTTCTGAACTTTCAATTAGAGTTGTTGTGGAACAGTACAGTTCACCCTCATGCCTTTATTTTACTGGACAATAGTAACATTGTAATGAGACTACACAGGTTTCTGCCTCTGATACACCCATGAAGTAGGTTGTGCATAATATGTACATGAACATAGGGTTGCAAAGATTGTTTCTTATAGTCTTCATTATTCAAATGATACCCATCCTTCACAGCAAGTACATTAAGCCCAACTTGGATAGTTTGATCCCATTGAAACTACTTGATGTTAGATTGGCAGTGCCAAATGTGGTTTCCTGCTCCCTTGCCCTAAAAAAGACCCAGAATCTTCAGTGCTTGATCATTTTAGTCTGAAGTTAAACCGAAATTAACTAACCAAAAACTATTAAACCTACCCAGCAGGATTGGATTGTGTTTGGAACCAGAACTTTACAGTACAGGCAGCTGCCATCTAGCTCACGTGTTTGCTAGAGCAATCTAAAACTAATTCCACTGCCCTGTACCTGCCTTTGCATCAAATATTTATCTACTTTCCTTAGAAGCTGCAATGCATGCCCATTGGCAAGGTATTCCATACTCTAATAACACGACATCATGGACATTTCTCCAAACCTCTCTTTCTTCCTTCTTAGGCAGTCCCCAGGAGTGGAGGGTGACTTG
The DNA here is from genome assembly GCF_044704955.1 of Pristiophorus japonicus. NCBI lineage: Eukaryota > Metazoa > Chordata > Chondrichthyes > Pristiophoridae > Pristiophorus > Pristiophorus japonicus. Next base: position 116,091,405 of record NC_091991.1, read on the forward strand.
CTTCCACAATAATACAAGGTCTAGGGTGACTAATGAGTCCTATGCGGGATCTACAGACTGTCACAGGTGGGGCGGATGGGTGGGGTGCTTGGTTTGTCGTACGCTCCTTCCGCTTTTTGTACATGGCTTCCTTGTGCTCCCAACGAAAAAAACTCAGTGTTCGCTGCCTTCTCGAATGCTTCTCCTCCACTTTGAGCGGTCATGGGCCAGGGATTCCCAAGAGTCGGCGGGGGTGTTAAATTTTTTCCAAAGAGGCTTTGAGTGAGTCTTTGAAGCATTTTCTCTGCCTTCCTGGGACACACTTGCCGTGATGGAGCTCGGAATAGAGTGCTTGTTTCAGAAGTGTTGTATCAGGCACGTGGACAATGTGGCCCGTCCATCGGAGCTGATCGAGGCATTGATCACGCTCAATGCTGGGATGTTGGCTGGAGAGGGATCCCAGACATTGGTACACCCATCCTGCCGATGGATTTACAGGATTTTGTGGAGGCAGCATTGGTGGTACTTCTCTAGTGCTTTGAGGTGCCACACTGTCCATGTACATTGTCCATGTCTCTGAAGCATATAGGAGGGCGGGTATCAACCCCTCCACTCATTCTTTGGTGACAATTTTAAATTGATGACCCTGATCACGAATTCCCCAATCACAGGGTGATAAGGAAAGACCGTTTCCTAGCAAGGCTTCATAATTTTATTAAATCTCCTCTTAGCTTTCTCTGAAGTCAAAATAATTCCACTACTTCAAGTCTCCCCTCAAATATAGATAATTAGCATTATCATTGAAAGCATACCATATGCAGTATGCTTTCCATGAGTTCTATAATGGGCTACCCAAAAAGGTGCACAACATTCTTGCACCACTATTGCTACATACAAATTTATCACCTCTGCACCTCTATTCCTAAAACGCAAAATACAACTAGCCAAAATGAAATTACACACACTTGAGCAAAAAGGGAGGCAATACAGTGCTCCAAATGCCCAAATGCAAAACAGCTACATGTTAGAACAAAGGTGGACCCAGTCCTCAACCCTAGGGTAACCACTTGCAACCCTTCTGCAATCCAAGCAATATCCGTGACCCCAAATCACTTATCTAACTACCCCTGAGGCTACATTTCCTCTTGCTCCACGCCCAAAATTTTCTAACAGACTTCCTTATTGAATACCCTATGCACACCGACTGCATTTATTTTATCTATCTAATTAGCCACTTTACAATTAAAACTCCAGTCAAACACTGCACTCCTTTACCAAATCCACACCGGCTCAATTACTTTGTGCATTTCTCAATACTCACTAATTTACTTGAATATAGATTTGTAAGTATTTGCCCACAACTGACAGACCAAATACTCTATAGTGGTGCAGTTTATCCTGTTTATTCATTTCTCCCATCGGCCTGCCTCTCTGTGCTTTCAGACAGCTTATTTGACAAGTTTTGGATGAGCTGTCATTTGTTCCAAATGAATATACAAAGACTGAAGCCATTGCCACAAATTCCATACCCTCACTACTGACTCCATTCTCTAGCCACCATTCTCAGCACTTCATCATACCATTTGACATTGAGCTGAGCCTTCAAGTCTATATCCCATCATCACAAAAAACACTTCCACCTCCGTATCATCCAGCTCAGCCACTATGCCACTTAGACCCTTCATTCATGCTTTTGTCACCTTCAGATGTCATTACTGCAATGCTCTCCCAGCCAGCCTCCCTCTGCTGTCTATATCCACAATAGAGTTCCATACACCTGCCACATCTATCTATTGCATTTTAGTGGCATTTGACACCAAGTTCCAGTTTAAGAAAAAAAAACAGATAGACCACATATCCGTTAACTAAAATTTTATATATCAGAATGGGTCCACCCATGTTTTGAAAGCTGAATTTAAGTCATAAATAGACTGACTATACAAAGAAATAGGAATAAAACAATTCCTCCTGTATATTAACATTTTCCAACACACAGGAACCACTAAGTGGCTCATTTTTAAATGTTGCTGACTCGAAGAGTTACCAGGAAACAAGACACTGTACACTAATTATGATCTATTACCAGTATACAAACCTTGTTTGTGAAGTACTCGTGCTAATAATAAGGCGGCTGCAGCTGTCATGGCAGGGGAATAAACAGAGATGTCTGTATACAGCAGTGAAAGTTCACAGATGTAGTTAAAGAGATGCATAGTGTGTCTTTCTATTGGAGCTACTGCCAGCAGCACCTCTGCGTAATCTAGAATGGTAGGTGTCTGCAAAAAAAAAATGGACTGGTTATTTGCATGAATATTGTGCACGGCATGCAGTACCCCACCATTGTTGCCTGCATCAGCCACGCTTTCAACTCCAGGGGGGATGGGGGGGGAGGAAGAGCGTGAGCGAGTAGGTGGGGCGAGAAGAGCTTGCAAGGGAGCGCGCGGAGGGAAGAGAACACGGGGAGAGAGCATGCGAGCTGAGGGTCCGGGGGGGGGGGGGGGGGGGAATGTTGAGAGCGCGAGGGAGGAGGTGGGAGAAGAGCAAGCGTGAGGGTAGATTGAGGGGGGGGCGGGAGGAAAGAGAGGAGGAGGATAAGAGCATGAGAGAAGGGGAGCACAAGGGAAGAGGGGGTGGGGAAGAGTGCAAGTGTGCATGCGGGGAGAAGCGAGCCCCCCCCCCCCCCCCCCCATATCATTTATGTAGCAGTAAAGCAAGCAGGGGAGATGAGGTCTGGTCTGCTCACGGGACTGCCATGTGACACCAAATACGAGAGAATATTCAGTGCAGATTTGTAAAATTTGTACCATTTAGTGAAGTAGATTGTTTATGTTTAAGAAATCACAATTACCAAGCTGGTTTTGTTAAATCTATTGTTGTGCTTTTCATTGCTAGAAAAAGCCACCTGGTTCAGTTCTACATGACTTTTGTACTCACTCACTTTGATTTTTCCTCGAAGTGCTGAAATGATCTCTCCCATCATTCGCACTAGATCCTCATATTTGTATGTGTTGTCCGTAAGCCAGACAGCTTCACGAATAGTTAGGATCTCTTTACTAATAAACCTATGGAGAAATATACCTAAATAAGAAATCTGTATAGACTTAGAATCATATATAACTCAAAATGCTCTTGTTGTTTAAAGTTTATGCCATTTCAACTTTACCGTGTGCAGATAACCATACAAGCTATCCCCAACAGCTGGAGTCGGCCCCTGGGTACAGAACGCAGCATAAGGTACCGATCCACATTTGTCACTGTGACATGCAGGCACTTGCTGGAGAAATCCTTCATGCTAGTCACCTCCACTAACCAATCAATTAGAATATATCTGTAGAGATGGAGAACTATTGGTTATATCACAGCTATTTCAGTGCAGCTTTAAGATAATTTGTTCCTGCATGCTGCCATTAAAATGGCAAACTTTTTCATGGTAGATCTACATATATCAGTTATTTTTTTTTCTAAACCATTCATTATCAAATGCTTCTGCAAATCAAGGTATAAATCAACTACGCTATCTTCAAGCACCAGTTTGAGGACTTCAACAAAACTCAGCAAGACAGGACCTACTTTTCCTGGGTATCTTTAGTAGCCTCCAAACTCTTCTATCCCACATCCCCTGAAAGGCTCACCAACTGCTTCATCAAAGTAAAACTCTTTCAGTCCTATAATTGCCAACAGCAGACCAATACCAGCCCCCTCCAATCCGTGGCAACAATATCTATTACACATCAGTTGACTGAGCTGCAAAGGCACGAACAGTCCCTGAAAGTTCAAATCAGTCAGCTTGCTTTAGGTTTGTCATAAAAGCATCATATACCTGATGCATCTGAATTAGTTAGTCATAGCTTAATGGAAGCCTCTCTCTCCCCCAGCAAAAATTCAGAAGCAATAATCAGTTACATAGAAAACATAGAAAATAGGTGCAGGAGCAGGCCATTCAGCCCTTCTAGCCTGCACCGCCATTCAATGAGTTCATGGCTGAACATGAAACTTCAGTACCCCCTTCCTGCTTTCTCGCCATACCACTTGATCCCCCGAGTAGTAAGGACTTCATCTAACTCCCTTTTGAATATATTTAGTGAATTGGCCTCAACTACTTTCTGTGGTAGAGAATTCCACAGGTTCACCACTCTCTGGGTGAAGAAGTTTCTCCTCATCTCGGTCCTAAATGGCTTACCCCTTATCCTTAGACTGTGACCCCTGGTTCTGGACTTCCCCAACATTGGGAACATTCTTCCTGCATCTAACCTGTCTAAACCCGTCAGAATTTTAAACGTTTCTATGAGGTCCCCTCTCATTCTTCTGAACTCCAGTGAATACAAGCCCAGTTGATCCAGTCTTTCTTGATAGGTCAGTCCCACCATCCCGGGAATCAGTCTGGTGAATCTTCGCTGCACTCCCTCAATAGCAAGAATGTCCTTCCTCAAGTTAGGAGACCAAAACTGTACACAATACTCCAGGTGTGGCCTCACCAAGGCCCTGTACAACTGTAGCAACACCTCCCTGCCCCTGTACTCAAATCCCCTCGCTATGAAGGCCAACATGCCATTTGCTAGTTAGTTTATGACATCACTGGATTCTCAGCCACGAGATGGGGACAATGCAACCAATAGGACTGGACTTCAAGTTATATTATATCGTTGTCAATAAAACAAGTTAAAGGCAAGAAAGAACAAAATTAAATATGCATAACAGGAGCAAGTCATTCAGCTCATCGAGCCTGTTCAGTCATTTAATCAGATCACAGTTGATCAGTACCTCAACTCCATTTACCCACTGTCGATTTGTCAAACCAGCATCCGCAACCTTTTGGGGGAAAAGTGTGGTCCAGATTCCCACTACCCTTTGGTGAAAGTGCTTCCTGATTTGCACTCCTGAATGGCCTAGCTCTAATTTTAAGATTTTGCCCTTGTTCTAGATTGCCCCACTAAAGGCAATAGTTTCTCTGTATCTACCCTATCAAATCCATTTAGCATTTTCAACACCTCAATTAGATGCAAATTCATGAAGTGCTACATAATTTTTTGATCAAGTGGAGCATAATTGACTAGTTTCTGTGCAACTTTAGATCAGCCCTCGGACAGAAGATTTCAGATCCAATTCTATGCACAGTTCCCATCAATAAATTATTAGATGAAAATATTTGCGCATTTACCTCATTGTGTCATTCATTCCCTTTTGCACTTTGAACATGTTCTGTTTGCAGGAAGGATGGGAAGACTGAAAAACTTGGGCCACAAGCGCTTTCGAAGCTTTAGACTTCATACCCAACAGGCTGGCACTTCCACAGGCTTTTGCTAATGACACCTAAAAAATATAAACATGATTCAAAAAACATTAAAGTATAATCTCAAGACTATTTGCAAGGCAGGAGACATACCCTCAATTTTTCTAAACACAGCTACTAGAACAAAGTCAGATGTAATCCCTCCAACATCTGTTGGAGTAAAAGAAATAGGCCGCTGGGCCCAACCAGTCTGCGTTGGAATTTATCCTCTACAAGAGCAGTAGTCTTGATTCCACACGCCACTGTTCCCATATCCATTCATATCAACCATCAATCTAATCTATTCTTAAATGTTGACATGGTCTCTGCTTCCATCAACAACTCTGGTAGTGCATACCACTTATCCTTTTGGATCAACTGCAGTTGACCAGACACCTGGTCATACTGTCTGGATGATCAGCAGGATGAGTCCCTTGAACTTTTCCTTTAGATTGGTGATCAAGGCAGAGATCCAGAATGAGCAAAAATCTGATAATTGTTGGAACTGCTAAGTAACAAAAATAAGAACCCTCAAGTTTTAGGTCTGGTAGAGTCTTTAAAGGACAGCTTGTGTATTTGCCATCAAGGAGTGTGAAATTCTGGATGAAATGAACAGTGAGAGGAGGTATAAAGGGGTTTAGCGGCTTTGAAAGTAGATTCGTCCCCAGGCCCGGATGAAATGCATCCCAGGTTGTTGAGCGAATAAAAGAGGAAATAGCAGAGGCCTTGACTATCATTTTGCAGTCCTCTTTGGATTTAGGCATGGTGTCAGAGGACTGGAGGAATGCTAATGTAGTACCCTTGTTTAAGAAGAGAGAAAGGGATAGGCTGAGTAATTACAGGCCTGTCAGCCTAACCTCAGTGGTGGGAAAATTATTGGAAAAAATCCTGAAAGACAGGTTAAATCTACATTTGGAAAGGCAAGGATTAATTAGGGACAGTCAGCACAGATTTGTTAAGGGAAGATTGTGTTTGACTAACCTGATTGAATTTTTTGAGGAGGTAACCAAGAGGATCGATGAGGGTAGTGTGTACGATGTAGTGTACATGGACTTTAGCAAAGCTTTTGATAAGGTCCCACATGGTACACTAGTCACGAAGGTTAAAGCCCATGGCATCCAGGGCAAAGTGGCTAGTTGGATCCAAAATTGGCTTCGAGGTAGGAAGCAAAGGGTAATGGTTGACAGATGTTTTTGTGACTGGGAGGATGTTTCCAGTGGGGTTCTGCAGGGCTCAGTAATGGGTCCCTTGTTTTTTGTGGTATATATCAATGATCTAGATTTGAATATAGGGAGTATGATTAAGAAGTTTGCAGAGGACACTAAAATTGGCTTGTATGGTTGATAATGAAGAGGAAAGTCATGAACTGCAGGAGGATATCAATCTACTGGTCAAGTGGGCAGAGCAGTGGCAAATGGAATTTAATTCAGAGAAGCGCAAGGTAATGCACTTTGGGAGGGCTAATAAGGAAAGGGTATATACATTAAGCGGTAGGCCACTTAAAAGTGTAGATGAACAAAGGGATCTTGGAGTGCTTGTCCAAAAGATCCCTGAAAGTAGCAAGCCAGGTGGATAAGGTGGTTAATAAGGCATACGGAATGCTTGCCTTTATTGGCCGAGGCATAGAATACAAGAGCAGGGAGGTTATGCTTAAATTGTATAATACTCTGGTTAGGCCACAGCTGGAGTACTGCGTGCAGTTCTGGTCACCGTATTATAGGAAGGACGTTATTGCATTAGAGAGGGTGCAGAGGAAATTTACTAGGATGCTGCCTGGAATGGAGAATCTTAGCTATGAGGACAGATTGGATAGGCTGGGTTTGGTCTCATTGGAACCGAGGGTGAGAGGAGACCTCATTTGAGGTGTACAAAATTTTGAGAGGCCTGGATATAGTGGATAAGCAAGGGCCTATTTCCCTTTGTGGAGGGGTCAATTATGAGGGGGCATAGTTTTAAGGTGGTTGGTGGAAGGTTCAGACGGGATTTGAGGGGAGGCTTCTTCACGCAGAGGGTTGTGGGGGTCTGGAACTCAGCCTTGAAGAGCGTGGATGCAGAAACCCTCACCACATTTAAAAATGGTGTTTGGATGGCCACTTAAAGTGACCTAAAACTGGTCAGTGGGATTAGACTGGATAACCGCGTTGGCTGGTGCAAATACGATGGTAAGTACTGCAGGGAATCGAATGCGGTCAAGTTGATCTCCTGGACTAGTTTCGATCGCTTGGATGGGTCGGAGAGTAATTTTCCCAGATTTCTTTTCTCCAATTGGTCTGGGTTTTGCCTCTCCCAGGAGATCAGACGGCTCTGGTTGGGGTGGTGTGTCGAATGTTTTGGTGCAAGGGGTGTCGCAGTTGTGTGGGGTGGACTGGTTGGGCTGGGTGCTCTTTACCTTTCCGCCATTGTTCATTGGTTTATATATAACCTTCAGGGCTGCTGACTGAGGGCCGTGTGGCTCTTTATCAGCCGGCGCAGACACGATGGGCTGAAATGGCCTCCTTCTGCACTGTAGATTTCTATGTTTCTACTATCTTTCTGCTTAGTACATTCAACAGCTTGAAAATCCTCAGACTGTCCCAAAAAAGTTACCTGCTCAACTCAGTTGCCATGAAACGGATGGGACAATGCCACCTCAGTATCCACCCACACATCTGAATAGACCACTTCATTCAGTGAACCACTCTACCAGAGACCCTCCAACGGTACAGCTTGTGGCATAGCTCAAAAATCAGATGGCAGAGGCAACAGCTCCTTTTCTGGAAGTAGAACTGGCCAGCCAAGGTGCTCACTTAGACTGCACATTTCCAGAATCACACTGTTCGTGCTTGAAGTTTTCCAGAAATGTCTAACTTTCTACCCAAACAGGCTCTCACTGTGAAAGGAGAAACTCCATCAATCACTCTAAATCAGATACAAATTTCATAGCCAATGCTGCAGTCCTGCCATCCATACCTAGTACACCCGTTGCAGAGTTCTCCCACACTTGAGTGTACCAAAGGTTTCCAAACCCAGATTTGGCTGGAAAAGACTGTCAAAAAGAAAGGAGTATGGAGATACCCATCACCATTGGAGAGTGTAATATTCTTTACTAGATGGGTATAAAGACCCAGGTATTAAGCCTTCTTTCCTTCCTACCCGGCTCATCCTACACAGCAGAACAGAAGTTAATCAGGCAATAGAATGCCAGATTTCTATGTTACGGGTTATTAACCCCAAGCAGTAATTCTGCAAATGAAACCATCCTTCCAACATTGTTGAATCCCACTGTAATATCCATGTATCAATTGAGGATTTAAAATGAAACTTACCAATTGGTCTGGTCAGCTAAGGTAAAGGAAATCAAGTTTTTGTTATTGTTGCACATACCTGCGCTTCCCAGCATCCTTTTGTTGCATAATCCCGGAGTTTTCTAAGGCTTTGCAGATGCCTACCAGGATCAGCCACCTAACACAAAAGTCATTTGTAAAAATTGAATAGTATGAAATATTTCAGGCTAGCATAGGGAACAGGACTCAAAAGACCTTTCACCATTTAAGCAAATCTTTCATAAAAGTAGAAACAGTCAAGAGGGCCTGATCCAAGATACAAAACTTAAAAAATAAAAGAGAAGTCGGAAAGTGCTTAATTTCGATTTCTTAATACAGCCAGCCTTTCCTGTTCCTCAGGATTTACTTGTTTCCACACGGTGGCCCATTTAACCTTCAAACTACTACTCTTAAACAAAAAGTACTTTCTAAAGTTATGGAAGATGTGAACTCATCCAACACATTGAAAGTTGTGGTCTAATCCACAATCATCTCTGCAGTACTATTGGTTTAATTTGTAGCTGTTTTTTAAAAATGCATTTTACCCAGAGGTTCATGCTGCTAGTTATTGTGGCTGCATCAATGATGGGGATTCCTACACATCCCATGGCAGCTCCACTGAATATAATGGGGTCCACAATGTTGAACTCGCCAGAAAGTGGATAAGCAACTACCCAAACCGGAGAAAACATTCTGCTGGTTATACTGAGGCAAGAGATCCAAAATTGGGCCATAATTCTAGGATTTCTTAACTGCTGTAAAATATTGAGTAATACAACTAATTTGCAGATCCTCAGCAACCTGCTTATTCACAGGAGACACCAAGTTAGCCACTAAACTACAATCCTTCAAGTGGTACAACCACTCCAGTTCCTTAAAAAGGTAGATGTGACAATTACAGGGGGCGGAGTGTTGGGAGATTCCAAGAGAAGAAAGAGGAGCCGTCACCCTCAGGAAGTTCACTAGTCTAATGAGGATCCTTATTCACAAGGCTCTGTCTCTGATTCGGTAGCACGTCAGGCACATGCAACAGCTGCACCAATAGCACGGAAAAATTAAAAAGCAAATCCGGTAGGTTAGTAAGCTTGCCCTCCAACAAGGCATATATGCTTGGGCATATGTGCTGTCCCCAGGAGGCAGTCAATAAGTGTACCTCAAGTCAAAGGGAAGGACTGGTTGACACTTGAAGGCACCTGGTGAATGCCAGCCCTATTGTCAGTCAAGAACAAGAAGTCAACATCCACCTGCACCAGCACAAGCTCCAGTTTCTTCAGGTATTGCCCAGTCTAAAGCTCAAACAGCATTAGCAAGCAGCCCACCAGTACTAAAAATTATACAGCAGGCAGATGGTACAAGCACCAAAAACAACCAATAGTGTACACACAGCCTTTTATGGCAATCCAAGTTGGCACCAGTTACCTGTTTAGCTTCACTCTGTATACCAATAGCTTACTGGAGACCTCAAGCAAAGCTTACCTACAGAACCAAAACAGCTCTTTTCTTCAAAGGTCAATAGGAGTCTTAAAGGATTATTGAACCATATTTTAGAACTTTCTGGCAAATTCTCAGTACATGCTGGATACTAAAATAACAAAGAATGTTTCAGAAGTCTCAAAAATAGTAAATCTAAACTTACTGCTTCTTTCTGGTTTGTCTCCCACAAGTAGTAAGAGCTTGGTAAACATCCATGACTGGACGATTCTTCAAACATTGATACAGCCTGCTTCTGTTTCTCATCATCCTAAATTGAAGTAAAAACTCAGTTCATTAAAAATTCAAATCTTAACACAATTATATAGCACCTTTAACATAGTAAAAACGTCCCAAGGCGCATCAAAGGGGCGATTAACAAAATTTGACATCCACAGGAGACATCAGGACAAGTGACCAAAAGCTTGGTCAAAAAGGTTAGATTTTAAGGAGCGTCTTGAAGGAGAGGGAGAGGTACAGGGAGGTTTACAGAGGAAATTCCAGAGCTCAAGGTCTAAGCAACTGAAGGCATGGTGGAGCGAATAAAAATCGGGGATGCGCACGAGACCAGAACTGGAGAAGCGCAGAGATCTGAGGATTGTAGTGTTGGAAGAGGTTACAGAGATAGATAGAGAGAGGCAAAGCTATGGAGCGATTTGAAAACATGGATGAGAATTTGGGAGTGCTTGGATGAGCTTAAGTTTACAGAGGGTACAAGGCGAAAGGCTGGCCAGGAGAGCATTGGAATATTTGAGTCTAGAGTTAACAAAGACATAGATGAAGATTTCAGCAGCAAATGAGCCAAGGCAGGAAATGGGCGATGTTATGGAAGTGGAAGTAGGATTAAATGTGATTCCAAGTTTAATTACCACAATACCAACCTCAAAGAGACTGAGAATTTTGGCTAAACAGTAAGTTAGGGACGCCTTCTTAGCCTAGAAAAAGAGGAACACCAAAAGTTAAGAGGTGGAAAAAATCTACCAAGTTTTATTACAAAGAATTCAGTGCATGGGCTCAATATGTTCCTTGAATAGTAACAAGGCTATTCTATCAAAGGGAAGGTCTTATTTCGACATCTGTTCTTTTACACAAGTCAGTTCTTAGTCAGCAAGGCATTCCAATTCCCATCAAATGTTACGTTGCAGATTAAGTAGGTCCAAAGAAATATGTGCAACTACATACCCAAGTCCATCTGCTCCTACACTCCATTTAAAATCCTTCAATTTAAAAAAAGGAACTCATGTGCTACAAAGCACTTTGGGACACCCTGGATAGATAAAACATGCTAAGTGAACAATGTTTTGTTCTTGGGATGAGACACACTGATGAGGCAATTATTTATTGCCCATTCCTACTTGCCTTGTATGCATCAACCACAGTGTGGGATTGGAGTCACATATGCAGAAGGTAGGATTTAAACTCACTGGGTTTAGATCTAGTACTATGATCACTTTCCCCTATTGCTACATGGAATTAAATATAACAAAAGCACAGAAAGAAATGATGTAAGACTTGTAGAGATGGATGGAGAATTGTAAATCAACCCATTTGGCTATTTAAAAGCTAGAAAACTCGACCTGACTAGATACTGTGAAGATTTCCCAGAAGAAAACAAATGAACAGTTAGAGCAACGTTTATTAATACAGATCCCAAAATATAGGACAATGCAGCAAGAACAGATTACAACACAGATAAAATTGATCAAGAAGACAATATTAAATATACTTACAGATTGCAACTGGCATTCGTTCTTTAAACTATCATAGACAACTGCCTTACAGCAACTCCCAGTCAGAGACCAGGGTGGTCTAATGAATAGCCAAACAAAGGGGTTAGCACCAACATTTAGACTTTCCGCTAGACTGAAGAAATGGGAGGCCTTCAGTCCATTCACTTCAGCACGGCCTTCATCAGAAACAGAAACTGAAAAAAGGGCTCAATTACTTTTATTATCAAAAAAAAAGCATGAAGTCATCTCATTTTAATCCATGAATTTAAAAAAGTGCTCAGTGTACCACATTATTTCATTTCAAATCCATATTTAAAAAGAATAAAGCACCCATCTACAATCCGAACATTTACTTCAAAGAGTAAGTGCTGTCAGTTCTGTATTCTAAATTGCACCATTGCAAAAATCAGTCTCCAATTTAGTGGGCATAAAACCAAATATCAAAGCCCGACACACAAACCAAATTTTGACCTTCGATTCCATTATTTTCCAATCTAGAAGGTCTTCCCTTACCACTAGCAACGAGCTCAGACACAAGATGACCAATGACAGCAACTGGTCCTCTGCACTTCTACCATAGGCAGCTTGGGAAAGGAGAAGAATTTGCACTGCATTGCATCAATGTGCTGCACTAGGCTAAAATTTAGCTTTTGTGCATTATGAACCATCAACCCAAGCAGTAATTTAATTTTTAGATCATATGCACAATTGTATCTGAAAGCTACTACACTTCATGCTACTAGTTAAGCTTGTACAGACCTATTGATGTTTTGTATAACTGAGTTATTCAAATGATTAGGAATTACAAAAGAATGGCACACATTAAAAAAAATGGAGATGGAATATGCAATTTACTCCCACAAGTTGTAGACCGTGGGCAGAGTCTCAAAAAAATGCTGTTCCGTAGTCCCCTCTGGAAGTACTTCATATTCACATCAATATTAGTTTTGGGACCACTTATCACAAAAATCAATGTCCCCATCTTCAAGAGAGCATTTTGCAGAAATTTTCATTAGAAAATAGACAGAAATCTCTTCAAAACCCAGAGTGATGACGTAATTGTGAGTTCCTTAAATGACCAATCACAACTGCTGTATTTGTCAGTACTGCAAAATCAGCCAATCACGGTCTCTGTACTAGATCGATTAGAGTTAGTGACTGCATGCACGTAGTTGCGGGAGCCAAAGGCAACATAATTCATTTTTCGTACTCAAACTGGATAACATTTTTCACGAGTGTTCATCAGTGGAAATTTACTGGAACTAGAGAAGCTAAAATTGTAGAGAATGCCATCGAAAGTTTCGATCTGGAGCTAGTTATTGCACCAGAAAGACTCGCAACAATCCCACATTCGATTGGCTATCATCGACAGTGCTACATGGATTTATCAGTGAAACGCAAGATCGACAGAGCCAAGAAGCAAGAAAGGGAAAATCAGAACTATGAACAAGTACACGTGATTTTACAGTATTTCCCATGAAACCGTTACATTTGTGGTCTTCCAATCCGCTGGGACCTCTCCTGCTTCACAAGTTTGTGGCCGAGAATTCCAAATTCTAACTTTCCTCTAAGAATTTTTTTGACTTTTCTTGTGCCTTTGTTAGTGTAATGTTTCTAAATAAGCATTTTAAGACAGGATTAATACTTACGTCCTTCATTATAGAGGTAGGCTATCCCTAGCTTTACTGCAGCCTCAAAATTTCCACTTTCTGCAGCCCTAAAACAGAGGGATTCATTAGGATTGTAGCAAAGCTTTTCTTTCCCCCACCTTCCGTCAAAACAAATGAAAAGTTATTTTTTCAAAAACATTTTGCCTCTAGTTAGTTGGTTCAATAAAACAGTTACAGGTCTATATTCACACATTTATAAACAAAGTTATCAGCACAAGCAACATGATTTCATAATGTTCCTCATTCTTTGAGCATTCATCCTTTTATGAAGGGAAAGGGAGAGAAGAACCACAAAGACACAGGACCTTTAAGAAATTCACCCATTAAAAAAAAATACATTATTGGTTAGGGTCTGTCCCACACTCCCTGTTTGAAGCTGCACCCTAGCTCTTGAGAGACTGAGAAGGTAACAAGAGCAATGCAACAGACAATAGACAAGTTAGGAAAAAAAAATCAAAGGGAAAGGTTTTGTGGTGATTGAACATTCAAATAAAGACAACCATTTTGATAATCTCTGATTCTGGAAGGCCCAAAAAATATTTTATTCCTGATAATTCAGCCTTTTGTGCTAAAAATGGAATTCAACAACATAACTCATACAACAAATTGGGAATGAATATAGTGTTAAAACAATTAGAATCAGATCATTTGACTTGGTGACTTTGAATTCAGAAAAAAGACAGTGCCTGATTTATTGAAAATCAAAGTATCCACCTAAAGACAGATCATGTGTAGGCAGAGTCTATCTTGTTGGGGATCCACCACCTTTTTGTGCTTGAAAGCATTAGGCTGATAAATTGACAAAATTCACCTAGCACCAGAGGAAATAGTCAGCAAGTGAATATTTGCTGATTTAGCACATTAGAGTTATACTAAAAAGGAACTGCAACCAATGATGCAATAAGCACATACAACATGAAAGAGAAGTGGACTGGAATAATTACACTGGTGGAACCAACATCCCAACAGGACGCAGTTGACAAGCATGCAAACTAAGGTTCACGGAGCCCCTGAAAATTACACAAGTAGAAACAACAGTGCATTTTACAACTGTACCTTTCAAACAGCCACCGATTTACTGGAGACGGCCAGATCTCCTGAAAGTTTGCATGGGCCCAAACACTAGAGTGATTATCTACAAGGTATCGGAAGTGAGAGTGCACCTGAAAGACAGGAGTACAAGATTGCAGCTGTGAACATCTTACACAATCTACATTTAAAAAGGACTCGATTGCTGCTAACGACAAAGTAGTTGCGCATGCGCAGTTCCAATGGTTTTTGTTTGTACTCACCGGACTTCCCAGATTAGTGAGAGAGAACAGTGAGGGGTGGAAATTTCAGGTATTATGAGGTCTGTAATTTGACTTGAAGGTGATATTAGGATCTTGTCAGCTTGAGAGTTTTATTGTACTCAGTGTGTTTATCGCTATCAGGTCCTATGTCTGTTGTGGTTTGAACACACAGCTGGTGAACAAAATGCAGGCGCAGGATGTTGGGATTTAATCGGCTGTGAAAAGGATAATTGAGAAGGAGAGTAGAAACAGTGTGGAGAGAAAAAGAGAGGAGCACTAGACAAAGTCTGGGGAGGAAAACAAGAGGGAGGGCGGAGAAGGAACGCGAGGAGACGCAAGTGTGGAAGTGATGATTAATTTATCAGAATGAACTGCTAAAACTTCCAGTATAATTTAACGAGGAAATAGGACTTGAAGGTGATATTAGGATGTTGTCAGATTAAGAATTTTATTGTAGCCATCAGGTCCTTTGTTATGGCGAACATTACTTTTTCCATATTTGTGCGTAGAATGCTGGGAAAAAATTGTAACCCACTTAAAACACAGGCAAGCACACCAACTGACTTTATTTTAGACAAGGGTTCTTTTCCCCTGAACACAGCAATTGCAATCATTCAGAGTGGCTTAACAGAGAACTCTCTGGAATCACAAGTACAAGTGTCCAATTATTTTGAGCACTTATCACCAAGGCCATTGCAGTAGCACTGGGAAGCACACAGTGCAGTCTCTGGAACTGAAGCATAGCGGTTGTTACTGGACGAATGATCCAGTGACAAGAGTTCAAATCCCACCACGGCAGCAGGGAAATTTAAATTCAGTTAATTAAATAAATCTGGAATTTAAAAAAAACTAGTATAGTAACGGTGACCGTGAAACGACCAGATTGTCATAAAAACCCATCTGATTTACTAATGTCCCTTAGGGAAGGAAATCTGCCATCCTTACCTGATCTGGTCTATACGTGACTCGAGACCCACAGCAATATTGTTGACTCTTAACTGCCCTCTGAAGCGGCCGAGCAAGCCACTAAGTAATACAATAATAAAACTGGACGAACCACCCGGACATGACAACAGCACACCCAGCCCAGTCCACCCTACCAAGTCCTCCTCACCAACATCTGGGACTTGTGCCAAAATTGGGACTGTCCCACAGACTAGTCAACAGCCTGAGAGTCATACTCTCAAAATCATATCTTTCAGCTAATGGCCTAGACTCCTTAAATCACCATCCTAGGTATGTCCTGTCCCACTACCAGGGCAGACCCATCAGAGGTGACGGTACAATAGTATAGTCAGCAGGGAATGGTCCTGAAAGTCTTCAAAATTGACTCCAGAACCCATGGCTTCAGGTCAAGCCTGGATAAGGAAACCTCCAGCTGCTTACCACCTACCGCCCTCCCTCAACAGATGAATCAGTACTTCTCCATGTTGAACACCACTTGGAAGAAGCACTGAGGTTAACAAGGGCACAGAATGTACACTGGGTGAGGGACTTCAACATTCATCAACAGTGGCTCGGGAGCACTACTGACCAAGCCCTGAAAGACAGCTGTCAGACTGGGACTGCAGCAAATGGTGAGAACACCAACACAAGGAGAAAAACCTACTTGACCTCACCCTAGGATTACATAGGATATACAGCACAGAAACAGGCTGATAGAGAATTCAAACCGGCTGCATTTAGACAGACTGTGAAAATTCACAGACCACCAAGTCAAGGCTGCTACATGCAGTTCAGCATGTTGCATTAAGTCATCAATCAACTTGACATTTTAGGACTTTGGGTAGCGAGCCAATTAAAAGGTTAAAAGACTATTAATTGAGCCAATAAGGTCAAAGGAGAGTTCTTTTCTGTAAATTGATCCAGGTATAAGTACAGCCATTTTGACCATGTGGTCTCAGAAGGACAAAGACCTGGCTTAAAGCCAAGAGCTTGTTGCTGTCTGCCAAGAAATAAAGTGACATTAAAATTACAATCGGAGTTCGTATTTCATTGGAAATTAAGAGATCTAACAATTTTGGCGTCACGAACAGGATCGCTGAGGAAAGAAACTGAATTTTGGACATCGGACCTACATACTGAGGTAAAGACTCCTCTTTATAAAAGACCTCGGTCAAAAGTCTAAATTCGCCTCTCCTACGCGATTCCGAAAGCCTCCGGTTTGCGAACCCTCCGGTTGGTAGTCGGCTCGAGGTCCCATAGACGTCTAAACTTCGGCGGTGTGTTAGTTAATTAATCACCGACCTATTGATCGGCTGGAAAGCCTTCAACTCGAGACCCCAGTAAAGAAATCAGTATTATGGCAGCAGGAGATAAGAGCAAAGAATTGGCTACAACTGTTAAAGGTGGGCAGGCACCACATGAAGTTTCGCTAGATTTAATTCTCGAACACTTGAAAGAATACATAGAGCAACAATTCAATTTATCTAAAACTTGTATTAAGATCGAACCAAAGTACGGAACCTCCAAAGGACAATGGTCCTTGGGCGAGATTAAAAGGGTCTGGGGAAAAACGACCCGTATGAAAAATAAAGAGCGAACTAGATGGTCTCTAGCGGTTATGGGCCAGATCTGAAAGCGGAATGAAATTATAATGCATTCCCAACATGATCGAGAACTGACCAGTACAAAGGATCAATTGCAAGCTGTTTGCGCACAGCTGCGACAGAAAAAACTTGAACTTGAAAAGCTGGAAGCGGAAGTTAAAGATCTTAAAGGTGAAATTAAAGAATGGAAAAAATCATTAGGTCAAGAGACAGTAATAGGAAAAGGAAAACGTATCGGTCAATTCCCAGGGTACCCATGTTTGGATAAATTAAAAGCGCAAACCCGAAGACACAACCGAGGAATAGATACGAATTCTGAATCCTCCGACAATAGAGGGTCGGAGGATGAAGAATTAGGGGTGCACTTTGCCCCGTTTAAAAAAAGACGAGTTGTAGTCAAATCAGAAGAGACTGCGGATGAGGGCGGAACCAAAAAAACGAAGAA
Source organism: Pristiophorus japonicus (assembly GCF_044704955.1). Taxonomy (NCBI): domain Eukaryota; kingdom Metazoa; phylum Chordata; class Chondrichthyes; family Pristiophoridae; genus Pristiophorus; species Pristiophorus japonicus. The sequence goes on from NC_091991.1 coordinate 116,109,111, forward strand.
AAGGCTGTATAAAAAATACTTATTTCATGATCCGGCAGACCCAGAGAAAATTGATAAATGGCCCAAGGAATTGCCCAATCCAAAGAAAGGGGGAGTGAAAACGTGGGACCAATTGGACCGCTTAAGAAATATATATCAATTTCATCCCTGGGACGGAGTGCAAATTTTGACCATAATGGTGCCAAAAACACAGGTAAGAAAATTGCACGACAAGGTAGAAGAAGCTTTGGGGCAGGATGAGCAAGAATTAGACGCAAGATGGGAGGCGATTAAACACTGGCTGCAAGCCTTCAGTCCAGCTAAGACAGACTGGGGAAAAATTGCAGCCTGCCAACAGAAAGGAACAGAGGAGGTCCTGGAGTACGACGAGCGGTTTAGATGCACGTGGCTAGAACATTCGGGTATGAATAATACGGATGAGGAAATGGATGAACAAGTGTTTGGACCCCTGAAAGCAGCTTTCGTGGCAGGTCTAAAGCCAGAACTGTCCAAAATGCTTAAGGTAGTGTGACCGGACTGGGAAGGTAGAGGGACTACCTTTGCAGCATTGGTGGATCGATGTAACCAATTAGATCGGGATATGGGAGCTAAAGTCCGAGCTGTACAGACTATGGGATGGAAATCCCAGGATTCCGATAAACAGTCATTAAGAAAATTCCCCGGAAAATGTCATTGTTGTGGGAAAGAAGGTCACTGGGCCAAGACGTGCAGGGTAAAACAGCAAGGTCGTGGCTGGGGAAGAGGACGCAGCCAGGGATACAATTCAGCCAACAAACAACAGAAGGAGTTACTTGGGATAGCAAAAAACAATTAGAGCCCACCCTGGCCCCCCTCCTCGCATTAATACAACAGAGGGGAGATGGGCTATATATAACTGTGAGGGTGGGCGATAAGGATGCGGACTATCTTTTAGACACAGGGGCGGAATTAACATGCTTACCCCTACAATATGGAGACTTTTTGCCGTTGGATGGTAGAGCACGTACAGCCTATGGAGTTGGGGGCCATAAAATGGAAATTAAAAGGACAACACCGGTACTTATAGGGCTGGGTCCACATGAACTAACCACGCCGGTCTGGATAGGCCCAGTAGATCAACCCCTTTTGGGAATGGACGTTCTAATCCAAATAGATTCATCGTTGCATTTCAAGGATGGTCAGGTGACATGGTCAATTAGAACTTTGAAGAAAGAATTGAAGGAACACCCGATATGGGCTAAAGATAAGAATGATTGTGGCCTACTCCAGATGGAGCCTGCGTCATTTACCGGGACCAAGCCTCCATGCACTAAACAGTATCCCATCAGTCCAACTGCCATCGCGGGAATCTTACCGGTTATTCAGCAATTGGAGAAACAAGGGGTGCTTATTAAAACGCATAGCTCCTCCAATAGCCCCGTGTGGCCAGTATAGAAATCTAATGAGACTTGGCGTTTGACTGTCGATTATAGGAAAGCTAACTAGTGTATTGATCAAAAAGCTCCTTTGGTCGCAGATCCCTCCACCATTTTTAATGCCCTCAAACCAGAACATAAATATTTCTCGGTTATAGATATGGCCAACGGATTTTGGTCAGTGCCTCTTGCTTTTACTGTCCAAGGACAACAGTATACTTGGACCCGGTTACCGCAGGGTTTCCACAACAGCCCAACGGTATTCCACATGGCTTTACAAAGCCATTTGCGAGAATTACCTCCCCGGTCATCCAATATGGAGACGATATCTTGCTAGCTTCAAACACGGAAGAACAGCATGAACAAGATTTACGAGCTTTGCTGGATCACCTTCGGCTGAAAGGACATAAAGCCAGCATCGACAAAGCACAAATATCCCAAGAAGGGGTTGCATACCTGGGACAAAAGATTTCACAAGGAAAGAGAGAACTTACCCAGGATCGAACTGCAGCCATTCAGGCTGCTAAAAACCCCACCACTATTCAGGAACTAAGGTCTTTTTTGGGATTGTGTAACTTCAACAGAAATTGGATTGACTCCTTCACACAGCTTGCTCAGCCACTGAATGATATTTTAAAGGGGAAACGTGCCTCTAAAGAAGCCATCACCCTCACTAAGGAACAGCAAGACGCCTTCCTGAGTTTGAAAAAGGCTTTGTGTTCGGCACCGGCTCTGGGAATCCCCGACAGTGGGAAGCCATTTACCCTGTTTGTCCATGAGAAAGAAGGATATATGATAGCTATACTGACACAAGAACATGGGGATCGGCAGAGACCCATTGGCTATTATTCGGCAAAACTGGATGCGGTAGGCCTCGGATGGGGAAGTTGCCTGAGGGCTATGGAAGCCACATGTCGAGCGGTACTGATCACTGCGGGTCTAGTCCTCGACCAAAAGCTGATTGTCAAGTGTTCCCATACCGTACATGCTTTGCTGTCTATGAATAGAATGTCTCAGGTGACGGCAGCTAGATGGACCCGCTGGACAGCAGTTTTGGAAGCTCCTAATCTCCATATCGTCCGGGCCAGCCCGGTTAATCCTGCAACTATGCTCCCGATGTCAGAATCGAGGGAGCAAGAGGGGGGAGAATGTGAAGAGCATGACTGCGTGGAGATTTTAAAAGAAACAGAAGAAGCAGCCTTAGCAGCAGAGGAGCCTCTGCACAACCCAGACCTCATCCCGTTTACAGATGGTTCCTCCTTTGTTGACAATGGTACCAGAAAAGCAGGATGGGCAGTTACAACCTTATATGAGGTAGTGGCAAAAGGATGTATACCCTCAGGAACATCAGCACAACAGGCCGAGTTGCGGGCCCTGTCAGAAGCATGTCGAATAGCAGAAGGACAGACAGTTAATGTCGACACAGATTCGCGTTATGCTTTTGGAGTCGTTCACGACTTTGGTCTGTTATGGCGGAAGAGAGGATTCCTCACTGCTGCTGGTACACCTATCTGGCCATACAATTACCTCAGGAAGTGTCCATCCTGAAGCGGAAGGCCCATACCAAGGAAAATACCACAGAAGCACAGGGAAATGCCCTAGCCGACCAGGCAGCGAAAGATGCCGCCTCACAGGGCGTTCATCCAGAAGAACCAACACAGATGTGCAGATTGAAAGCACTCAGGACTCTGACACGAGACCTTCAAATAATGCAAGGCGAGTGCTCCCGAGAGGAAAAATGGACATGGATTGAGGCAGGAATTAAGCTATGCGAAGATGGTGTCTGAAGTCAAAGAGTTACCGACAAGCCAGTCGCGCCACAAGCGCTTATGCCTTTTTTTTAGCCCAACAGATCCACTCGTGGGGACACTTGGCCTCACAACAGGTGAAGGCACGGTTCCAGAAAAGCTGGTGGGGTCAGGGATTTAAAAAACATGCCCAGCTGGTAACAGACCGCTGTGTGGTCTGCCAGAAAAATAATTCTGGACCCATCACGGTAATGCCCCGACTGAGGCCCCCTGCCCCTGTCGGACCATTCCAGCATCTGCAGGTTGATTATATATCTCTTCCTTCATGCCAAGGATACACTAACATTCTTGTCATGGTCGACAGATTCTCTAGATGGGTAGAAGCTGTCCCAACTAAAAGAGCCACAGCCAATTACACTGCAAAGGTCTTGTGTAAGGATTACATTCCCCGATGGGGAGTCCCAAGTAGCATTGACTCAGATCAGGGAACACACTTCACAGGTGCTGTCTGCCAAGAAGTCTGTAGGTTACTGAACATTACGTGGGATTTACACTGTCCTTATCATCCACAATCATCAGGACAAGTAGAACGAATGAATCGAACTCAAACAACGGCTTGCCAAATATCACCAAGAAGGAACACTATGGCCCCAGGCACTACCAATAGTGCTATGTAGCATTAGGGCAACCCCGAACAGAACTACAGGTCTAAGTTCACTTGAAATTATAACAAGACGACCCATGTCACTGCCAGGAACTATCGATTTACGGAAAGCTGATGATCACTTAATGAGTGACACGTTGTTATCATACTGTCAGAACTTAACCAATGCTATTAGTTCTGTTTCCCGACAGGTATCGGCAGCTTGGGGTAATCCACCCGAAAGAGGACACGACATCATCCCGGGAGTCTGGGTGCATGTGAAAAAGTTGCATAAAGAACCTTTGGGTGCCAAGTGGGAGGGACCTTATCAAGTGTTATTGACCACCCAGGCAGCTGTTAAAGTCCAAGGAAAGAAAGCCTGGATCCACGCTTCACACATTAAACGAGCACCCGTAATTGAAGCTGAAATCTATTAAGGACAATTACATTTTGCGAAAATGTATAAATTTACTGTATTATTGATTGTAGGTATTCTAGACATTGGCCTACTTCTTACTAGCCAACCCTCTGCACCAAAGGGAAATAGTAGGGTAGCAAGGGAATTACATGTAAATACCTTTTTATATATGTCATACATTTATGCCAAACAAGGTAACATTTCTAGTTGTTGGGTGTGTGGCCACAAGACATTCCCTTGGCTGCCCCAGAATTGGACAGGATCCTGCTATTTAGCCTACAATGTGCCTTATATGTATCATATAAAGTCACTGTCGGAACATTTACACCGTCCTAAGAGAGCTATCACAGGAACAGAGAGGTTCTTTGCCATTCTGATCCCCAGGTATGGGACCGCCAGACTGGCAAGGGAATCCATTAACATGGCATCTGTTGTGGAACGGGTAGCCAATGATACCTCAGAGGCCCGAGTTAAAATCAATGCAGAAATGGTAGCAATCCACACAGTAGCCCTACAGAATAGACTGGCCCTTGATTACATCCTGGCTGAAAAGGGAGGTACTTGCACCCTACTCAGAACTGAGTGTTGCACATATATCCCAGATAGTTCCGAAGAAATTACCCACTTAGCAGAGCATATCCAAAAGGAGGTAGAAAAACTTAAGCAACCCCCATCATTCACTTTGTGGAGTGGAGCCACTGAATGGCTCGGTTCAATAGGAACTTCATTGGTGGAAGGTTTAATTCTATTTGTTGTAATTATTTTACTTTTATATTGTTTGTTTATGTTGATTAAATGTTGTTGCGACCAGGCGGCTGTAGCTGCTGTCCCGCATGAGACACACCTTGCAGGTCCCAGCAGACCGTCTGTACGTGGCACAGGGGTATGTTATGCTTAAGGGAAGGTTGAATTAAGATATTGATTTGGATTAAATTGGAATAAGGTTAATTAACCTACTAAAACCAGACTTCCATTGAGGCCACGATGGAACTCGGGTTGGTGTAAATTTGTGTGGAAGCTACTAGTCCGGACATGTGGCGAAACACCAACAAATTTTAGAAGGAAACTATATTAACATGTATGAAATTATTTTATAGAATGTTCAACCAGTGATACCTGATGTTTTATGATTCAGTTTGTGAAAGAATCAAAGGGGGGATTGATAGAGAATTCAAATCTGCCCCCCCCACCCCCCCCCCCAAAAGTCAAGGCTGCTACGTACAGTTCAGCATGTTGCATTAAGTCATCAATCAACTTGACATTTTAGGACTTTGGGTAGCGAGCCAATTAAAAGGTTAAAAGACTATTAATTGAGCCAATAAGGTCAAAGAAGGAGAGTTCTTTTCTGTAAATTGATCCAGGTATAAGTACAGCCATTTTGACCATGTGGTCTTAGAAGGACAAAGACCTGGCTTAAAGCCAAGAGCTTGTTGCTGTCTGCCAAGAAATAAAGTGACATTAAAACTACAATCGGAGTTCGTATTTCATTGGAAATTAAGAGATCTATAACAGGCTATTCAGCCCAACCAATCCACGCCAGCGTTTATGCTCCACTCAAGCCTCCTCCAGTCTTTCCTCATCTAACTCTCAGCATATCCCTCTATTCCCTTTTCCCTCATATGCTTATCTAACCACTCCTTAAATGCATCTATACTATTCACTTCAACCACTCCCTATGGTAGCGAGTTCCATATTCTCACCACTCTCTGGGTAAAGAAGTTTCTTCAGAATTCCCCATTTGGATTTCTTGGTGACTAACTTATATTGATGGCCTCTAGTTTTGCTCTTCCCCACAAGTGAAAACACTATCTACTCTATCAAAACCTTTGATAAATTTAAAGACCTCTATTAGGTCATCCCTCAGCCTTCTCTTTTCAAGAGAAACGAGACCCAGCCTGTTCATCCTTTCCCAATTGGTATATTCTCGTATTTCTGGTATCCATGTAAATCTTTTTCCCCTCACTAATCTACCTATCGCAGATGCATCTATCCATGACACAGTTCTTGTGGCGAGGAGGACACCCTCCATCGTGACAGTGCTGAATGGGATAGATTCAGAATAGATCTAGCATTTCAAAACTGGGCATCCATGAGGCATTGTGGGCCATCAGCAACAGAATTGTACTCCACCACAATCTGTAACCTCGTGGCCCGTCATATCCCTCACTCTACCATTACCAACAAGCCGAGGGACCAATCATAGAAAATAGGTGCAGGAGTAGGCCATTCAGCTCTTTGAGCCTTCAACACCATTCAATAAGATCATGGCTGATCAGTCACCTCAGTACCCCTTTCCTGCTTTCTCTCCATATCCCTTGATCCCTTTAGCCGTAAGGACCATATCTAACTCCCTCTCGAATATATCCAATAAACTGGCATCAACAACTCTCTGCAGTAGGGAATTCCACAGGTTAACAACTCTGAGTGAAGAAGTTTCTCCTCATCAGTCCTAAATGACGTCCCCTTATCCTTAGACTATGTCCCCTGGTTCTGGACGTCCCCAACACTGGGAACATTCTTCCTGCATCTAACCTGTCCAGTCCCATCAGAATTTTATATGTTTATGAGATCCCCTCTCATCCTTCTAAACTCCAGTGAATACAGGCCCAGTCGATACAGTCTCTCCTCATAGGTCAGTCCTGCCATCCTAGGAATCAGTCTGGTGAACCTTCGCTGCACTCCATCAATAGCAAGAACGTCCTTCCTCAGATAAGGAACCAAAACTGAACACAACATTCCAGGTGAGGCCTCGCTAAGGTTCCTGTACTCAAATCCCCTAGCTATGAAGGCCAATATACCATTTGCCTTCTTCACCACCTGTTGTACCTGCATGCCAACTTTCAATGACTGATGTACCATGACACCCAGGTCTCGTTGCACCTCCCCTTTACCTAATCTGCCGCCATTCAGATAATATTCTGCCTTCATGTTTTTGCCACCGAAGTGGATAACCTCACATTTATCCACATTATACTGCATCTGCCATGCATTTGCGCACTCACCTAACCTGTCCAAGTCACCCTGCAGTCTCTTCGCGTCCCCCTCACAGCTCACACCACCACCCAGCTTAGTGTCACCTGCAAATTTGGATATATTACACTCAATTCCTTCATCTAAATCATTAATGTATATTGTAAATAGCTGGGGTCCCAGCACTGAGCCCTGCAGCACCCCACTAGTCACTGCCCGCCAATCTGAAAAGGACCCATTTATCTCGAGACTCTGCTTCCTGTTTGCCAACCAGTTCTCTATCCACGTCAGTACATTACCCCCAATACCATGTGCTTTAATTTTGCACACCAATCTCGTGTGGGACCTTGTCAAAAGCTTTTTGAAAGTCCAAATACACCACATCCACTGGTTCTCCCTTGTCCACTCTACTAGTTACATCCTCAAAAAATTCTAGAAGATTTGTCAAGCATGATTTCCCTTTCATAAATCCATGCTGACTTGGACCGATCCCGTCACTGCTTTCCAAATGCGCTGCTATTTCATCTTTAATAAATTGATTCCAACATTTTCCCCACTACTGATGTCAGGCTAACCGGTCTATAATTACCTGTTTTCTCTCCCTCCCTTTTTAAAAAGTGATGTTACATTAGCTACCCTCCAGTCCATAGGAATTGATCCAGAGTTGATAGACTGTTGGAAAATGATCACAAATGCATCCACTATTTCTAGGGCCACTTCCTTAAGTACTTTGGGATGCAGACTATCAGGCCCCGGGGATTCGAGTTCAATGAATAAAGAGCATGCCAGGAGCAGCAGCAGGCTACCTAAAAATAAGGGGTCAACCCAGAGAAGTCGCAACAAAACTACATGCATGCTAAACAATGGAAGCAGCATGTTATAGTCAGAGCTAAGCAATCCCACAACCAATGGATCAGACCAAAGCTCTGCAGTCCTGCTGCATCCAGTCGTGAATGATAGTGAACAATTAAACAACTGACAGGAGGAGGAGGCTCCATGAATATCCCCATCTTTAATGATAGATGAGCCCAGCATGCGAGTGCAAAAGATGAGGCTGAAATGTTTGCAACTATCTTCAGCCAGAAGTGCCGAGTGGATAATCCACATCAGCCTCCTCCTGACGTCCTCACCATTACAGAAGCCAGTAGTCAGTCAATTTGATTCACTCCCACGTAATATCAAAAAATGGCTGCGCGCACTGGATACAGCAAAGACTTTGGATGCAGGACGACAACCGGGATAAAGACGTGCTCCAGAACAAGCTGTTCCAGTACAGCTACAACATGGCATCTACCCAACAATGTGGAGAACTACCCAGATATGTCCTGTCCACAAAAAGCAGGACAAATCCAATTCGGCAATTATCGCACCATCATAGGAATAGGAGTAGGTCATTCAGCCCCACGAGGCTGCTCTGCCACTTAATGAGATCATGGCTGATCTGCAACCTAACTTCATATACCCGCTGTTGGCCCACATCCCTTAATACCTTTGGTTAACAGAAAGCTATCAATCTCCAATTTAAAATTAATAATTGATTTATCAATTGCCATTTGCAGAAGAGAGCTTCAAATTTCTACCACTCTATGGCCCCAAGTTTCCACACGCAGCGAAAAAGGCGCCCCTCAGAGCTGGGCGCCTGTTTTTCACGCCGGAAACGGCGCCTGAAAAAAAAACACGGTATTCTCGAGCTCCTTGCAGCTCGATGTCTGCTTGGCGCGGCGCACAGGGGGTGGAGCCTACCACTCGCGCCGATTTTGTAAGTAGGAGGGGGCGGGTACAAATTAAATGAGTTTTTTTGGTGCCGGCAACCCTGCGCGTGCGCGTTGGAGCGTTCGCGCACACGCAGTCTGAAGTAAACATGGCACTCGGCCATTTTTAAAAGTGCTGCAGAAAAAATGAAAATTTGTTTATTGAACCCTTGCAAAGGCTTGCATTTTAATTTTCTTGATAGTTCTGTGTGAGGGAGTGCTTTTAGCAGCACTGCTGAATAAATCATCTGCTGAATTAATGTTGGCTCTTTAACCAGTGTTACTGCAGCAACTGTGCATTTTAATTCAGCCTTTACAACTCGTTACCGTTTCAATCTCCACCACTCATTCTGTAATTAAAGATAGACTGTGATAAACGGGACACATGCACTTGTTTGAGACTATTCAAATTCTTTGTAGCTGTTCAATTTTTAAAATTTTTTAATAAAACCACATTGCCCTTCCATGATCAGCACTGAGGCTGCTTGCTGCTTCTTGCCCCTGCCGTCGGGACCGACGCCACAGAACACCGCTGCCTCAAGCACTGAAGCTGCTTGCTGCTTCTTGCCCCTGCCGTCGGGACCGACACCACAGCACACCGCTGCCTCAAGCACTAAAGCTGCTTGCTGCTTCTTGCCCCTGCCGTCGGGACCGACGCCACACCGCTGCCTGAAAGGCCTGCCTGAAGCACTTTCACACAGGTAGGAACATGGTTTATTTAATCTTTTCTTTGCTTATAAATTTTTATTCAGGTTGGATTTATTTATATAATATTTGTATAAGTATAACTAAGGATTGATTGTAGAATTTAATGACTTCCCTTCCCCCCCTCCTCGTTCCCGACGCCTAATTTGTAACCTGCGCCTGATTTTTTAATGTGTAGACAAGGTTTTTTCAAGCGTACAAAAATCTTCACTTGCTCCATTCTAAGTTAGTTTGGAGTACGTTTTCACTGTGGAAACTTTCAAATCAGGCGTCAGTGGCCGGACACGCCCCCTTTTGAAAAAAAAATTCTGTTCAAAAGTGAAACTGTTCTACCTGACTAGAACTGCAGAAAACTTAAATGTGGAGAATTCCGATTTCTAAGATACTCCGTTCTCCACCAGTTGCTCCTAAAAATCAGGAGCAAATCATGTGGAAACTTGGGGCCTTTGTGTGTAGAAGTGTTTCCTAATTTCACTCGTGAAAGGTTTGGCT